>NC_137423.1:32064100-32514100 GCF_964374335.1 Astatotilapia calliptera | reverse complement strand
TATATATTTATAATTTTAATAAATGACAAATTAAAAATGCATGAACATTTTTTTGTATCGAAAAAATATCGAACCGTGACACCAAAGTATCGAACCGAACCGAACCGTGAATTTTGTGTATCGTTGCACCCCTAATATATATATATATATATATATATATATATATATATATATATATATATATATATATATATATACGTACTGCAAATAAATCACTCTTTAGAGGTTAGTTGGTTTTCATGAAATACTTGAGAATTGTAAAGCTTTCCATTTTTTGCCATCACAAAAGGTTTCATTTGTAAATCCTTCTGATTTCTTCGCAAATTATAGAGTTTTGCTTGTAATTTAAAAAGTTTTGAATTCAAGTTAAATTTCTGCAAATGGTTGGCCTCCTTCACTGAAGGATGAGAGACAAGACACACTCCTGGCTTTGTCTGCATCACTGTGATCAGGTGATACACTTTGGTCCACAGGCAAAGTCTGGAAACATGGATATGGATTATGCTATGTTGAAAATGGCAATAATAAAGAGAAATAAACAGATGTACATGCCAAAGCTCCACCACGGATGTAAAATAACACAGAATTAGACCCAGGCAACTTTCTTTTGGGGTTAAAAAGCAACTGTGGACTTTACTAGAGAGGCGCACTGTGTAAAAAAATTTAGGAAGCATCAGCTAGGAGTCGCTATGAATCACACATCTTGCTGGGAGGGTGACTCAAAACTGTGAGTGGTGCTTAAGCCTTGGTTTTGTCCTGAAAGGCCCCTCCCGTTTAGTGTTTACATCCTAACCCCACATATTTCTGGTCAACAACAATACTGATATTTTGATGAAAAAGAGCAGAATTTAGTTAAACTGAATTTAATGTGGTCTGATGGAAGGAGGGAGGAGGAGAATCCCAATACAAGAGGCAGAGATGTGTCTTGGTAAAGAGGCAGCCAATTTGCTGTAATAATCACTGCATTTACTGAGAGCAGAGCAGTTCGTAGTGCTGCAGATTCTTCTTTACTCAACAGTGCATACGCAGAAAATCTTTCAAATGTTTTTTTTTTTTGTATTCAAACTTCTTTCGAATTTTTTGGCCATTACACAGCATATTGAAATGTTTCATAAAATGCAGCTATTTGTAGAACTCTAAAGTGTGTTAGATATGTGTATGAACATGCATATGTATGTATATGTATGAATACCTGCAGCCTGCTAAAGAAAAATAATTAAAAATACACAGCACAGGCACAGTAACAGAAAGAAACCACCATAAGCAGAAATTGCTTATGGTGGTTATTCACAGTGTGTTTAATTATACAGTTGTATGTATATGATCCTTTAGATAATATTTAGCCAGTATTACCTCATTAGTATATATAAATATATATATATATATATATAAATATATATATATATATATATATATATATATATATATATATATATATAAAAAACACCCAGCACGCCCCTGCGGGCGGTTTATCCTTCAAGCTCGGGTCCTCTACCAGAGGCCTGGGAGCTTGAGGGTCCTGTGCAGTATCTTAGCTGTTCCCAGGACTGCGCTCTTCTGGACAGAGATTTCCGATGTTGTTCCCGGGATCTGCTGGAGCCACTCGCCTAGCTTGGGAGTCACCGCACCTAGTGCTCCGATTACCACGGGGACCACCGTTACCTTCACCCTCCACATCCTCTCGAGCTCTTCTCTGAGCCCTTGGTATTTCTCCAGCTTCTCGTGTTCCTTCTTCCTGATATTGCTGTCATTCGGAACTGCTACATCGATCACTACGGCCGTCTTCTTCTGTTTGTCTACCACCACTATGTCCGGTTGGTTAGCCACCACCATTTTGTCCGTCTGTATCTGGAAGTCCCACAGGATCTTAGCTCGGTCATTCTCCACCACCCTTGGGGGCATCTCCCATTTTGACCTCGGGACTTCCAGGTTATACTCGGCACAGATGTTCCTGTACACTATGCCGGCCACTTGGTTATGGCGTTCCATGTATGCCTTGCCTGCTAGCATCTTGCACCCTGCTGTTATGTGCTGGATTGTCTCTGGGGCATCTTTACACAGCCTGCACCTGGGGTCTTGCCTGGTGTGATAGACCCCAGCCTCTATGGATCTTGTGCTCAGAGCTTGTTCTTGTGCTGCCATGATTAGTGCCTCTGTGCTGTCTTTCAGTCCAGCTTTGTCCAGCCACTGGTAGGATTTCTGGATATCAGCCACCCCCTCTATCTGCCGGTGGTACATACCGTGCAGGGGCCTGTCCTTCCATATATATATATATATATATATATATATATATATATATATATATATATATATATATGTATATGTATGTGTGTGTGTGTGTGTGTGAGTATTTTATATATTTAGATAGAGGCTAGTGAGTATATCTGCAATGTCTGTAGTTATGATAATTTTATTGCTCACTAATATGCAATTGCAAGACATTTAATCTAAATTTGATTAGACAAAATAATCACTTTAGAAACCATTTGCATTTCAGCTTCAACTACACGAAACTGTGTATATATAACCCCCGTAAACTAAGATCCAACTATACTGTCATTAAGAAAAACTCTGATTAGGAAGGCTTTAATTGTTTATAATAAACCAAAGCTACCATAATACTGCCTCATTATGTGATTTTAGATGGGGGTTTTTTCACATGTGAATGTGAAATTGACAAGACAGCTGTGCTAGATAGTGAAGCTACGTACTAACTACATTTAGTCAGTGGTCTCTTCGGTCATCCTTCAGTATAGATCCCGCCCACCCCATTCAAATTCTTTGACATGCAGAGAAAAATTATTCATACCCCAAATCTTTTTGTGAATGCACAAACAGAGAAATACATTTTGAAAAGTTCCCAAGTTTATGATTAAAACCAGCTAAACTGTACAGGATCATTTGTTTGACATCCACATAACTGTCTTTTCAGTTTAGTGTACTTAGAGACATATTCTTTTCTTTGTATGGTTTAATATAAAAGACAGAAAAGTAACATCATGTCAGGTATGGTGGACGGTGCACATGTCAGTCTTAACACAGAGACACAAACAGCCACTCACACCTACAGCCAACTAACTTAATGCTACGTTTTGTACTGCGGGATAAAACTGGCTCATAGGGAAAACATGCTGGCACAGGAAGAACATGGAAACTGGCAACCAAGTGAATCCGCATAATGCTTAAAGAGAAAAGTTTTTCAAGTAAGCTAGAAGTGTGACTCAATACTTTTCTCCTTATAAAATCAGGACTAACAGGATTTGTGTGTTATACTGTTAAAACCTATGACTTCTCTGCCCTGTCTGACCTCAGCAGCAATGTCCCTTTAGCCTGCACAACCTGTTAGGTAAAAAGGTTTGATCATTTGTGACAGTATTTGTTTTTCAATTATTCACATGAAATAATTGCCAGAAATCATATTAAATAGGTCATTGTTTTGTGCCACATGCATGTCCACATGTATTCCTGTACAGAAACAGTTAATCGGTGTCTGAAAACACATAGTATGGGAATGAGATAGAGAATAATTATCAGTGGAAGGAATATATTAAATTAATACCACTAATGTGAGCAATTAATTCAGTAATTTAAACTAAAATACAGCTGCTAGCTTGGAGCTAGCACGCTGGGTGCATTTTGCAAACTGCCTGCAATAGCTATACCAACTTAAAGATTTAATTTTAGGGAATGAGTGGAGTTATCTGAGGACTCTTAAGGGAAACTTAATTAGATGGCACAAATTAAGCAATTAATTTATTCATGCACACAAATTATTCATTCAGTAGCCCACCTAACAAATCTGTGCTGATAAATTAGAGCTACATAACTTGTATTCTCCCTATAGAGCCTAACATCAGTAGTTTAAGTTGTTGGAAGGAATACTTGACATTGAATCTCAATTATATCTGCTATTTCCATTAAAGTGAAGTGTTTTGCATCTCTACCTAGATACAGGAAATGCTTCAAATTAACACTGAACAACATTTAAGTTTTGTGTGAATCAAGCTGGTTGTACTCCATCACTGTGGGGGCTCTACTGAATGGTTTGTCATACAGTGTCAAAAAAAGAAATCTAATTCTCAAGTAAACACTAATAGAATACGATATGCTATGCCTTTTAATCAAGAAGTAAGACAGTAAAACATTTATGTAGGAGGTTGTTTGTTTGTTTTTTTCATTTAACAAATAAACATTCTGCATCTCGCACATAGAGCTGAACAGGAGGATTTGTTCATCACTAAAATATCACCCTTATGTAAAAGCTGTATACAGACATAAACCCACATACATACAGTGACTGAAAACTGTGAGATTTCAGTAGTTGTTTAAGATGCACAAAAGTCTAAAAAATTCAGATGTGACACCACTTTAGTCTGAGTTTTAGAGTTTAGAGTTTCATTTTATGCAAGACTGTGCAAGACCATTACTTCTCTCACAGTGCAATGTAGGACTTTCATTTTACAGAAACAACTACACATACTGTCAGTGTTCTTCCACACTTGTATGTATACTGACCTTTACAGAAATAGGTTAGTCTAAATGAATGAAGAGCTGGTCAGTGTGATCACCATTGCCTTATGATGAAACATAAATATCCTCAGTGTAGGGTCTCTTCCAGCTATTGGGATTCACCAGCTCTCCTCATCTCTATGGACGATTCTGGACCAGCATGTTAGCTTTCTCCATCACTTACACAAACACTGAGTTTGAAGAAATGAAATACTACAACCCTCAATTCCAAAAAAAGTTGAGATTCTGTATAAATGTTTAAATAAAAATAGAATGTAACAATTTGCAATTCTCATAAACCCATATTTTATTCACAATACAATGTGGAAAACACGTCAAATGTTTAAACTGAGAAAGTGTTCAACTTTAAGAGAAACATTGGAGTCTTCTCTCACCCCCATTCTCTGTGGCCTGCTGGAGCGGGGGGGCTAGGAGGAGTTGGCCGTCCGACTGCGGTCTGGAGTGTGGGGCCTCCCTGCTGCTACGGAGTCGGGGCGGTCTGCCTCTCCCCACGGCAGGGAAAAGGGTAACACCACCTGGGTCTGGGTGCAGTTCCCCCCTCCAGGGGCAAGGGTACCTAGACCTGGTTCGTAGAGTACGCTTGGGGAGTGTGATCGTGTGTACAGCATCTCTTTATGTCTGTCTCCACGTTGGTTGAGTGTGGAGTAAGTGCATATGAGAGCATGAGGGTGGGAATGGATGTTTGTGTCTGTATGTATGTGTCTATATGTCAGGTTGGGTATCAGACACCACCTCTCTGGGGACATCTCAGACCCTCCAAGGTTTGGAAGCCTATCTCCACCCACCACCACTTCCCCTGCCAGTGGCGGACTCCCTCAGGTATCGGTGCGTTGCTGGTTCTTTGTGTCTGGGGATGGGCGTCCGGGTACACACCGGCTCACTCCTTGGCGGCCGCTTATCGGGGCCTGGAGCCTGGGGCTCGCTCGGGCCACTTCGGAGGTGGGGTGCCCACGGGCTCACGGGCGCGTCACTGCAACTCCCCCTGGCTTCTGCTCGGTGGCTGCTGAGTGAGCCCTCATCTGGGACTCTCCTCAGCTCTTACTGGGACAGTGGCGCGGCTGCCCCTCTGTTGGTCTTCCTTGGTCTCTTGTGTTCTGGGGGCCTCTGGATGTCTGGAGTTTTGATCTCCTCCATACCTGCTTCATACCCTGGAGGACGGGGCTGTGGCTCCCCACACTCCCTAGCAGATCGTTACATGGAGAAACCTTTGGAATGCAAGCATGCTGATCCACACAGGTATGCACACAGGTGTACACACGGGTATTCACAGACGCGGACTACAGCTTTCTTGGCTGCTGCCTCAAAGCACATTGTGCGCTGTCTATCTTGCGTGCTGCACAATATCGTTTATTATTTAGTATCTACTGATATCTACTGCTAGCTAGTTTATTGTGATGGTGCTTTTTTTTATTATGCTGCTCTTTGTTGTTTGCTTTCTCTTCTGTTTTTTTTCTCCACACAGGTGACCCAGGTGTTTTGTTTGTTTTTTTTTCTTTCTTCCCCCCCTTCTCACCGTCTCTTCTCCCCTTTGGTTTTCTTTCTCTCCCTCTCTTTCTTTCATTCTTTCTCCCTGTCCTATCCCCCAGTCATGTCTGTCCCGTTTGTAGCAACTGAAAATAAAATAAATTCATAATTATAATAAAGGTCAATCAAATGGACCAATATGGCAAGGCCATGATGATCCACTTGGTAAAATAAATCTGCTTGGCATCTTTCTTGGCCTTAAGACAACAATTCTGATGGCTAAAGATCCAAACGGGACACACAAAAGAAAAAAAAAAAAGAGAAACATTAGCCCTTTTTAAATTTGATGGCAGCAAATTGTCTCAGAAGTTGGGACAGGGCCATATTAATCATTGTCTAATTTTCAGAACAGACAGTAAAGATTCTGGATCAGCATCTTGACTGGAAGTAGTCTCAGGAACTGAGAGCAGTGTTTGGATATTTGGGAGAGGAATCATGTCCCATTGTTGTCTGGTATATGGTTCTCGGTCCAGGATCTAATATCCCTACCTCCCCATACCATCAGAGATGCAGGTTTTTGAACTGATGCAACATCAATGATTTTAAAAAAGAACTTCAAAATCTCTGTTTGTCTGACACATTTTGCCTCAGTCCATTGTGAGTAAGCTTTGGCCTAGAGAAAACATGGCATTTCTGATCATGTTCACATATAGTTTTTGTTGGAAGTTCACAGACTGGAATTGTTCCTGGAGCCATGCCATGATTATCATGACAGAATCATAAAATAATGCATGTGCTGCCTGAGGGCCTGAAGAAGTTGGGATTTTCAGCCTTGTCCCTTGCATACAGAGATTTCTCCAGATTCTCTGAATCTTAATGATTGTATGCACTGTAGATGATGAGGCATTTATATTCCATCCATCCATCCATTCACTTCCGCTTATCCTTTTCAGGGTCGCGGGGGGCGCTGGAGCCTATCCCAGCTGTCATAGGGCGAGAGGCAGGGTACACCCTGGACAGGTCGCCAGTCTGGCATTTATATTCCTTAAAAAGGTATTTTGAGAATAATTATTATGCAATTTTTGACACATTCTTTTGCATACCGGTGAATCTCTGCCCATCTTTACTTTAGCAAGCGTTCTAAGATGCTCTTTTTTTTTTATACCCAATTAAGTTACTGAACTGTTGCCAACGAACCTAATTTGCAAAATATTCCTCCAGCTGTTTCTTTTTAGTACCACTTACATTTCAAGCCTTTTATTTACTCCGCCCAACTTTTTGGAGATGCATTGTTGCCATTAAATTCAAAACAAGCTAATATTCTTCATGAAATACAAATAAATTCAGTGAAATATGGGTTTTATGAGGTGTGCAAATTATTACATTCTGTTTTTATTTACATGTACAAAGTATTCTAATTTTGGGGTGGGGGTTTGTAGTTGTTTGCTTGAAAAGGTGATTTAGGGCTGACAGACTGATAAACATATATAAGTTCGTAATATAATGAATTCAAACTGGCTACTCAGTGAAGAAGCTACATGCAATATATTGTATTCTGAAAAAACGCAGTACTCAATTATCAGACAGAACTAAAACAGCCTTGGCTGCTTCTGTGTGTAGCCTCATTACAAGAATTTAATCTTAAGTTTCATTTCTGATATTTGTCTTGTTAGCTGAGAACGTTCTGCAAATAGTTTTTGTAAACATTAAAATCTTACCTCCAATTACAAACTGAGGACCTTGTAGCTGTTTAGTAGGAGTGACAGGCTGTTTTTTGTTTGTTTGTTTTTTCAAATCTTCTTCTTGTTGTTTATTGGTTAGGAGCACAGGTTAGAGCAGACCTTCCCAAAGTGTGGGGCAGAGCCATTGCAGGGGGCATGAAAAGAGGGGGGGGGGGGGGGGGGGAACAATGCTTGGGGCGCCTAGACAAACGCAAAGCAGGAGATGAAGCATTGCTGAATATGTTTCCAAACCAACTTCATTCTAAGCCAAAGACTAGAAAATATGGTGAAACATATTTTCCCTTTGGTTTCACCTGCACAAGTGCCAAGGTAGGTCTCCCCTGCAGAAGTGGGTTTCCCTTCGTCGGGAGCACCGCTGGGCTGTTCAAATCATGGACAAACAGTATCCCACAATCTTGATTTTTAGTTCACAAACACTTGTTGTAATGACTACCTACTCCTGACATTTTTGAGATGTTAGCTCTTTATACAGTAAAGTTACAGCAGGATACAAATAATATCAGGCTGATCCTGCCACGATTTGTTCCCCTGTCTAAATCATGGACAAACAGTATCCCACAGCTGTTTATGTTTTTAAACCCATTTTGCACAAAGAGGCATTTTTTTGAAAAATTTATTGATGAATGTTCTTGTGACACACGCTAGGCACAGATACACCCACACACAGGTCGTTGTCATCAGATCCCACATTTATTAAGAGTGTGCACTGAATTACAACAGAACACCGTCTGACAGCGGTCGGTTTCCCCGGCGTCTCTCTCCTCCGCTCCTCTCCACCTCACTATATAAAGGAAAGGAAAACCACCATCAGTCCAAAATCGCCATCAGCTGTTCTTACCAGCACCGCCCCGTTGAGCTCACTGCATCACTCCTCCCCTGCAGCCGCGCCCCGGACCACACCTCCGCCACAGTTGAATATTATTACACAGGAAAAAATAACTACTTGTAAAATAATTACACCGTGACGCCTCTGCCTTTCTAAATAGAGGGACAGTAACGGCGTGTTTATATGTAAGAGTTTAAAAGCTGAAGATAAACGCAAAAAAATGAGTTTTCGGTGATTCGAAACGCCGTTTATGTGTGGACGAAACAGCTGCGTTTTCAAAAATACCTATGTAGGTGTGGACGTAGCGTAAAAGAGTTAGTAGTTTATTTTCTTACTACCTGCAGATTACTTGTATTTGCTTAATTGTTTACCAAATGTTTGAGGTGTGAAATAAACCGCAATTGAGCAAAATATGGGTGTGTGTGGTTGGAGGATGTGTTAGTACATGCGTGAATTATTCTTGTAAAACAAAGGGGGGCCCAGCGAAAAAAGTTTGGGAACCCCTGGGTTAGAGAATGATCAGTTGTTTGCTTTTTAAATTTTCTGTTAGGGGATAATAGGGATCATTTGAAGTTTTTGTTTGTTGTTTTGAGCACTGCTTAACATTAAAGTTAATAAACTGCTGCTCAGCACCTCGAATTAATCTGGGCTGCAGGCCCTTTCTTGGGAGTGGACTCTAAGCTGGGGATATAACCCATTACATGCTGTTTACCCTAAATGAAACCCAGCCTATTTACATAAATGAAACAGAATGTTACATTGTCCAGCGAGGTTTGCTAGTCATCAGTCATTGTTAAATTGTATCATGGATGGAAAACCATGAGAGCTCTGAAAGAGTCCAGTATTGAGTAAGGAACAGGCAAATCTGAGTGCTTGCAGAGGTCAAAGGTGCAAGGCTGGATTTATTGTGTGCAAGTGTGTACTGGGTCATATTCAACTTTATTTATCAGAAAATGGTTTGAGCACTGAATAACAATTGTGTTTAAAGTGCCACATAGAAATGTATCAGAATCAACAAGCGGTTCAATACTCACAGTAGACCGAGTTTCACAGCCTGTGATTTGTTTTTGGTAACAAAAATTCTTTCTTTAAAGGCAAGAAAATATTTTTTTGAAGTTGGTTACATGTAAGAATCTGTTTTCAACTATTTTCATGAAAGCTTTTGCCTATGTTAAAATAGTAAAAGATCTTTTCCTGACCTTGCATACTGATTTTAAGTTACTAAACATAACACGTTCTATTCAAAGAAAAACAACAAAAAAAAGAAATCCAAAAAAGCTGCAATTCTGCAAAGCAAGTGTTTTTATATCGTGTTTATCTTTATCTAAAGTAAGAGTTTTGCCAAGACTAAAAACCTTTTTTGGCAAGGGTGTGCTAATCAATAAAAGCAGCAACAGTGTTCAGACAACTTAAAAATAGCTGCTACAAGCGCACTGCTGACGCTCACCTGGTCAAGCAGGTGACTCACATTCCAAAAACAAGCTGGGACTGCACCGGACCATTTCCCATGGGTCATTACTCCTCACTATCTCCCTATTTTTCTGTCTATTCCCAATTTTCCTATAAGTAGAGTATACAGAGAATAATTAAATGTAATAATAATATTAGTAATACAAACTGTGTATCACAAGGTCTCAATAGTCACTATTAATAAGAAAAAATATACAATTCATGTGCAAGCTGGCAATTCCATAACCGCTAATGCACCCCCGTACTATCAGGCTTTTGAACTGAGCACTGATAATAAGCCATATGGTCCCTCTCCTCTTTATTCTAGAGGACTATGGCATCCATGTTTTCAAAAAAATGAAAAATAAAATAACATTTTGATTCATCTAACCACAGAGCAGTTTTCCACTTAGGCCTAGTCATTTTAAATGGGCAGGGGAAAAAACAGGTGTTCTGGAGGTGTTCCTGAGCCGATACAGTGATATCCATGAAAGAATCACATCTGTTTTTAATAGCAGTTTAATTGGCCTTGTTCTTTTTTGGCCAAAGAGATTTCTATAAATTTTCAGAATTTTTTGACGATATTATCTATTGTCGATGATGATACAATCAAACTGTTCACAATTTTATGTTGAAATTTTTTCTGAAATTGTTCCACAATTTGTACAATCAATCCTTTTGTTGACTCTACCCTAACATTTTTGAGACGTCTTGCTGCCGTGAAATTTAAAATAATCCAATATAGTTCATAAAATAATAATTTGTCTCATTTTGAATTTTGTATTGTGTATTTTGTTGTAAATAAAATATGGGTTTATGAGATTTTCAAATCATTGCACTATGTTGTTTTTCTTTTGTTTTTTATACACCCTCTAAACATGTCATAATTGTATTTCACTTTGCATTGAATTATTATAGAGACTGTATGAACGTTTATCTTTTTAAATTAACGCACAAAGAAATATAACTGTTTTATTTAGTGTATTATCTGGGAACATAATCAACGTGTTGTCATTTTTTATTTCAGAAACAAGGAAACCAGGCAGACAACTCAAAAGAAAAAAAGTATTAATTTTTTTTTACCTTAGAATTTTCAGATCAGACTTCAGACCAACATGACTCATTATACTGCATAACAACTTCATTCAGTCCCGTTATTAATTATGGGGTTAAGTCTGTGAATCAACAATTTGAAATTTTAAGACAGTCAATTTCCTAAAGTGGCTGTCTCAACACACAGTTGCTTGAGTCTCCTGAAATACATATATCAAATTTGAAGTAGATTGGATGAACAGTTTGCAAAGAATAGACACTGAGACATTCTCAAATCTATTAGTTAAATGAAAAGATAATTGGTTTACCAAATTGGTTTTGGCCACAAATTTCATGCTTTAAATGTTCTCTTTTAATAAACAGTAATTGCACTCTGACCTTTAAAAGATAGCTTGAACCTATTTTTAGGCTCCTTGAAATAAACAGCAGGCGTTTGGGTGTGTTTCCAAGTAATTGTCAGCAAATATTGTCAACTTAATTGTTCTGATAGCCTCTTGCTTTGCTGTTCTTTCACTGGGACTTGCCTGGGCCTTTTCAAATGTATACAGCTGTCTTACAGATGAGGTTTATCCTCTCATATTTGAACATACACTGATAGGAAAAGTAAACACAGACTCCTGAAAGCTGCACATAGTTGTGCTGCTACGACTGGGACATGGAGAACACTAAGCACTGACTTAAATTCAGCATGGCAGACATTTGAGTTTTTTCCTTGCCAAGAAGGAAAGTATAATTACCATCCCTGGTGATAGCAACGTTTTGTTTGAGGGATCTTTTATCAAAAATTAACGAACACCTTTCCACCAATCAGAACAGCGTTTTCCGCCAGGCTATGTTTTAATGTAAAATATGTTCTACAATTCATGCATATGGACACTGTAATAACTATAATGAAAATGAAGATAATAGTTCTTTCTGGAATGAAGATGGTCTTCAGATTGCTGCCGGACCACATCCTATCATCATTAGGAAACCTACCAGAGATTCAGATCTAGGTAATACAGGAGAAATACATTTAGAGAGACAGAGAAAATGAGAAAGGAAAGATGAGGACGGGAAAAAATAGATATGCAGCTTCGACATTATTATTAAATACATACAATCACAGCCTGAAAAAATGCCCAAAGACCAGCTGGAGTGGCGGTACTTGACTCACCGCTGTTATTCCCCTCCATCCCTCCAGAATTCACTTTCATACACGGTGTACCAGTGCATAAAGTCTTCCATGGCTAAGACCTGACAGCTTCAGATGCCAAAAATCCATCTTCCAATGCAATTTAGCACAGAGGTAGCTGGGAAGATGGGGAAATTATACAGGACTTGAGTCAGAGTTTTAAGGTAGCAGTGGAGGCCCACTGACACATTTGAAGTGATGACAGGTTGCAAGAATCTGACAAGTCAAAAGTTAGTGACTCCAAAAATAAAATTTCAGTCGCTTTCTTGAGACCCTTGTGACAGGGCAAGTATTGATGTGCTGCTGCACTCCTTTTTGTTTTTCATAGGCTCAAGATAACTAGCCTTCTGACCAATTTTCCCATGGATTCTCCTCATTTCTCACCTCAGCTGAGAAAAAATGACAGAGACGGAGTAATGCCAGTTGTTGAAAATTGACTTGGTAGAATGGAATCTTATTGTCAGTACAATATAGTCACTACAGTACAGTGATTTATGAAAAACAAATACATTAGTGTGGAAGCATTTTTCCAGATGACAATTGGTTTTGACTCTTCTCCAGTTCTTGAAGTTTTGCTTTATGTGAGCTTTTGTTTTGTTTGTATGCAATTGCAAAACGGAAGGTGAAATGAATCAAATGTCACAGTGTATAAAATTGAGAGGAACCAAATGTAAGATGAAAAAGCAAATGGAATCAAAAAGGAAATGAAATGAAATATCACATAAAGTCTAAATTAAGTCCAAAATGTGAGGTAAAAAGCAAAATTCCTGAAACGCAAGAGGCCAAAGAATCTTTAGAGAAATCAGGGATGCACATCACAGACATGACATACTGACAGAGGACAAATTAGACTAAAAATACAGTAAAAACTGACTGAGGATGCCTAAAATGTTGGGAACAGGTCACACATTAAAGCTGTTGGTAGTTTCAAACAATCTGGAATCTACTGAAGATAAATAAGATATGAATGGACAAACCACACAGAAACATAAAAACAAAAGCGTAGGAGCAGGCGTTACCAGACAGAGGAGGAGAAACCAGAGGTGTGGACTCGAGTCACATGACTTGGACTCGAGTCAGACTCGAGTCATTAATTTTATGACTTTAGACTTGACTTGAAAAAATGTTCTAAGACTTGTGACTTGACTTGGACTTTTACACCAATGACTTGGGACTTGAATTGGACTTGAACCGGTTTACTTGAAAAGACTTGATATTTTACCCCAAATATAAAATTTAACATGCATATTATATAGAGATTGAAAATGTGACGTCATTCACGGGTAGAACCGCAAAGGATTCTGGGAACTCGTGGCAAGCGGTACTAGCGCACGCAGGCTTTCAATTAAAATCAGTTAAACAGCGATAAAAAGAAACACAAAAATGTCAAGAAGCCGTTGTATTATTAACTGCAATAGCCGGTCGCATGACAGCCACGAGAAGCCGACGGGTAAAGAGATCGGTTGTTATCGGATTACGTCGTTAAAGAGAAATTGTTCAAGCCATGTTTCCGAAGTAACAAAGACACGACGGATGGCCTGGATTGCAGCCATTCAAAGATCAAATATAACGTCCCAGAACACTCCAGCTCACAGGTTAGTCTGCTCCAAGCATTTACACGAAGGTCAGTGTTTTTTAGTAGTTAATACGTCATTTTCATAACATAATTGGTGATATAGGTTACAAGCAAGTCTGGCGCTGAACAGAAATTGTCGCGCTATGCTCCGTTATTTATTGTGCATAAATAGTGAATTGTCCTGACACAATATTGCGTTTCGCTTCTGTTATTATGGTACATTGACAAAAACATATACTTTTATTCACAGGATAAAACAGGTTTTTTGTATCACTAATTGCCCAGTACGATTACAGCATACAATATTATTGTCACTGCTACATTTCTGTGATGGGTACCAGAAATTATTTCCACTGCTAATTAATTACCGTTGAGCTCAAAGGTCCTATTAATAAACGGTTAACGAATGTGTATTTATGACGACAATTTGTGAGACTGGTAAACTTATGATACGTACGATGGTCTTTCGTTCTACACGGTGCATTTCAAGGTCCTGTACCCATCCGTCGGTAAACTGTACCTGGGCTTGTTGCAGTGACCTGAAGTTACTAAACTTCATGAGTGTATGCACTCACTCCAAGAACCGTATGATTATAAATATGCATATAAATATGCTACAATGAGATAGCTGACTTCATCTAACTAGCAAATGTTGTCCAGGCTACGTTGGTGATACAGTTTTTTTTAATGTGTATGATATTTTTGTCATGCGATTTTAAAGCTGGTCCTACAACCGCATCCAAGAATAACATGCAGCTTATCTCAGAACTGTCGGTGAAAATTATTCTTGGAGCTAGGTTTAATTGAGCTGCATTTTAAAGAGGTGCAATTTCACAATTTGTGTATATTTTCTACGTTCACTTTTGTCATGTGTTGAGAAAAACACAGATTTAAAATTACATGGTCTAATATTTACATTTAGCATAACTGCAACATTATTTTTTCGTTGTTTTTTTTTTTAAAGACTCGAAAGGACTTGAAATTCAAAGTTTCAGACTTGTGACTTGACTCGGACTTTTACACCAGTGACTTGAGACTCGACTCTGACTTGCCTGACATTACTTGAGACTTGACTTGAGACTTGAGGATAAAGACTTGAGACTTACTTGAGACTTGCAAAACAATGACTTGGTCCCACCTCTGGGAGAAACACAAGACATAACAGACAACTTAAAACAAGGAAGGAAATCCAATAAAACACAAATTAAAGCTCCAGCAACATTTAAACAGTAATGAAAATAAAGAACTCAAAATGTAAAATAAGAGTCAAACCTCAAACAATACAAGCTTATTATACCAGGATGAACATGAAACAAAATCACAAAACCAAAACTCGGCGTCACAATCGTCAAACTTAAGGCACTAGACCAGTAAAAACAAACAGAAATCAAAAATGTATTAATAAACTGTTCCAAAATGCCAAAAGAAGTTATTTATGGGTAATACAGAGTGAATATTTGCAGAGTGACATATTTTTTGTAGTTGTTCACTATTGCAGTGGATTTGAAATGAAAGTGTGGCTGAAGGAGTTTTACCAGACACAGTGCAATAACCATTTCGTCATGGTCCCCTCCTGTCCTCTTAGGTTCTGACCTGCCTTCTTTCTGTTCTCCTTTACCTGCTCTAGTTCTCCTCACACTGTCATGTTCATGTGTGTGTGTGTGGGCGTGAGTATTAATTCTGCTTACCTCTCCCAGAACTAGGTGTGGCTGTCCCAGTTTCCACCAGTGCACCTGATCCTCATCTGCCATCTCCAGCAGTATATAACCCTGATTCTCCTCTCGTTCCTACTGTAGCTGGGCTGTTTAGCTAGTCAGTGTGGTAGAGTAATTGAGGCCACTTAGTTTGAGGCCTTGTTTGCTTGCTTACCTGTTGACATATGCTCTCTACTTACTTGACCTGTTCTCTTTTGTTGCAGATTCTGTCCTGGTGTGTCTACCTGTGTTGCTTCTGGAGAAACCTATGTGACCCACTTTTGCTCACAAAGAAATATTCACTTGTGGATTTGGAAAGACCTTACCTGCACCAGACCCCCATGGAGAAAAAGTGAATCACCAGCCTATGCTAGCAAAATGAAAGAGCAGTGAACACGTGTCATACAAACCTGTAGTAACTGGACTTCAACCTACAAAAAGGTGATATTCATACAATGGTTTTGAGATCATTAGTAGCATTTTCGAGGCCTGTAAAGCCAAAATGGGAAAGATTTATTCTTTACAGAGGTATCTACATGGTCCCTTTATTTACCAAGCTTTAAATTTAATCAGATAAGTGAGTGATAAAGTCAAAGTAAACTACTTTTACAAATATACTTTTATAGTTAAAGAGCACATACAGCTTGGAGTAAATGTATTTTAATTACACAATATTAGAATATGAAATAATAATATTAGAAATAGTAGAATTTTCCCTAAGTTGTTCTGATTTCTGTACTACTAATGCTATATTATGTATACAAGATTGTATACATTTTTGTGAGGTACACAGGATGACTAAAGTCATATTTCTATTATGCGCCTCAGTAGATTTGGTTTCTTTCTGGACAGACTATGATCAGCTGACCAGTGCTGCAGGTCGTTATAAGGTTTACTGCTCTTTGTCCTATTATATAGAACTGGATGTTGTATGAGCCACCATTGCAGCTTTCTGACTGCTGGCTAGTATAAAGGTGGAATTTGGCAAGTGCTGCTAAAGAATATGGCTTAAATTCAAACTGATGACTCCTACTATTCTCTCTAAATGAAAGTTGTTTTGTGTGGTAGCAATACTGAAACAGATTATACTACTTTGGGCAGTTATTTGGGAAACAAAACTATCCAGCCAGTGGCCAAGGGGATATAACACTGCGTACACAGTATATCCAGTCAAATATGATTCAACAAGAAAGTGCTTAAAAGTTTTAATGTTAAGCTTTTCCCCTGAACTTTATACCTTTACTACTACATTTGCTGTTGGAAAAGTGTCCAAAAACTCAATTCAGAATTCTTTGAGTGCCGTTCTGACCATAAATAGACATTACACGTAAATTTTAAGTGACTTAACTTTTGAGATAATCTCTTCCTGTCCTCTCCTGTCCTACAGTATGTCATTTTCCAACTATATATATATTCTACAAGACCTTTATTGTCCATTTTTTTCTGAAAACAAAAACAAAAGACAGAATAAAAAATTTTAACTTTTTTCCCTCCACAGTGAAAGTAGCTGCATTGCCAGTAATTCACGACTGATACATACTTTGCTAAATCTTACATATATACAAGTTTCAGTAATGCTCCTCATTTCATTTTAGATCTTTTTAAGCTCAGGTTTTCAAATTTCAATTTTTTTAGCAGATAAGTTAAGAACCTTTGTGAAATGTGAATTCATCTTTTTTTGTTGTGAAAAATACTCTTAATACATATGTGAATTATTCATTCAGGTAACTAAATATAGATGGGAATTAATATTTATGTTATTTCTAAAAAGCAACAAAAATCATCCCCAAAGCTGTTGTGAGTCAAAGCAGTTGCTGTAAATCAGAACCAGGTAAACAAATCCCTTTACATAGTACTAGTAACGGCTGAACACAGCACACTCAGTATATCAGTGATGCTGTCCTGTTGTAAAATGATTACAAACAACCACTATAAAAAGCATATTTACATTAACACACATTTCAGCGACCGATGTTTTTCTGTAAATTTTGCTAATTCTCTCTTCAGTGGCTCAATAAAACAAGCCAAGTACTGTATAATATGGGTAAAGTGTTAGTGTCCCTCAGAGGAACATGTGACCCAACTGTCAGATGCCAAAATGCCAATGGCTTGATTGACATTCTCATGTTAAATGTCTTTTTGAACTCATTAGCACATTAAGGCCTTTGTACATGGAAGAATGCCAGTCACTTGTATTATTTCAATTTGTCATTCAATAAGCTTGTGGGAATTTGAACACATTTTTTTAAAAGGTTGTTGTCCATTGATACATCTAGGGCAGACATTTATGAACAAAAACAAATTTCAGTTTGCACCATTACCACACAGACCATTTAGACTGCAATAGATTGAAATTTGCAATTGTATTGATCACGCATAGATTGATGTCGAGATAAACATGCACAAACACGCACATACACATTCAGTCAAAAGTCAGCGAGGGTTATTTCTTCACAGCAGCCGTAATTCCAGTTTCAATCATAGCAGAGTGCTGAGAGCTCAGCATCAGTCAAGTCCACCCACTCCCATTCTCACATCTGTCACATCAAACGATCATGTTGAACTTTAGGGTAAAAAAAACAACTTTCAAGCTTTGCCACTAAAAAGGGGTATGGAACAGGGACATATATAAACATGTGTTTGTGCATTTGGTCACAAAAGGTTAGCTCTGAGACAGATGTGCAAAAATATACTCATACATCCTCAGCGTGCAGTGTTGGTGCTAATACCTCGATACAGCACAGGTTACAAAAATGGTTTGCTTTTAAAAGATGAGTGTTTGCTTTTTCCCTTTTAAGTTGTAACTGTCACCCTAATGCATCTTTCATAAAAGTGATTGACGTATGGTGTTATCATCTTCAGTGGCATTCTAAAGAGGGCTAGTGGCAGTCTCAATGCACTCTTCATTTTTAACTAATAGGGACAGCACATGGCTGGAAGCTGTCGCCTTGTTGGTCTCTATTTGACACTGATGCATTTCTATGCCAACTGAAAATGTCTGGTCCATAGCCAGTCATAGTGCAATGGAATATATGAATCAATTTTAAGAACATAGTTAAAAAGAAAAAAAATATTGTGGGAAACTATCACAGAAAACAATAACTAGCTTTCCGTTAGGGTGCTTAAAAAGGTTAGTCCACTGAGTGACAAGAGCATTCCCTCTAGCACAATGACAGACACACTTTTCCATCCAGGTTGTAAATAATTACGCTGATGAAGTAAGCAGTTGAGAATGTCATGTCTCATTTGTTTACAATGAGTGAAAAAAGGCAATCATGAAACATGTGACAAACAGGAAACTATTGGACTGTTTTAGGAAAGTGATTTTCAAATTGAGGGTTTATTGTATCATTTCTTTTAGCTCACTTTAACAATATACTAAATTTGTATTTTCACTTTATCTTCATGAGATGAATGAGAATGAGAATAGCCTAATATGTACACAGACTCCTAAAAGAAGCTCAAAGTAGGTAATGGTTGGCAACAAATGTTGATTGTGTCTCAGTTTTGAGACTAGCGTTGAAAACACACTCAACATAGTTTTTTTTGCATAGAATTTTTTAAAAGTCTGTTTATGTTTTTATCTTGGGGAATTTTAACAGTCAAACACATGATATTGAAAGCATCAGAGGCCACTGTATGTTCCACTGTGAATTTGTTCAGAAAGAAAATCAAACAATCATTCTTTGAAACAATCTTTTTCCCAGTGTTTTGGGGAGTAGACTGACTGTATTGAACCCTCAGCATAGATCAGCATCCGTCTAACCCTCCATTCAAATTCACTGTATGATGCAATTCAATGCAAGTCAATATTTTAAGGGATTTCACTGAAATTACTGTGCATGTCTTACAGGGTCAGCGTACTCCAAAAATCCTGGGCTTTCTCTGGCCGTGTGAACGGCAGTTTTTCTCTTCCAACCTCTGCAATTTGATGATGGAAATCTATTTCTCTTTCAGGCTGACATGGAACATCATACAGGTCATATCAGCCTTTTGATCCAGTAGCCATTAATAATGATGGGGTGTGAAAAAAAGTAGACTTGCATATAGTCAGTCCCATTAATAAATGATAGCTCTGATCCAATTAAAAGGCCTTGCAAAGGAGGGTTTTTCAAAGTGTCCTCAGAGAACATTTTTGAAGGCACGCAGGCCGGTAAATAATCAAGCCTGGGGCAATCCCGCCCTCACTACCCAAGAGATGCAGGCTGTGTCAACAGCGTGGCACTGTGCTGTCACCACATATCACTCCTGAGCCTTCTCACAGCCCTCAGCTGTGTGAAAACACCACAGTCCTTATCTTTCCCCTCCTTACCACGGCACCATGTTAGCCGTAGAGCATACACACTTGAGCCAACTATACAGACTCCCTTTTTCTTTTTTTCTGTTTCTTCTTTTTTTCAACACCATATTTGCCGGTTACATTTGACTTCCATTCTGTAGTGTTTGAGCTGTGCAAACAGAATACAGAGCTATTATAATTGGTGGATATATCACCATGAATACAATAGATCTTCGCTCACTCTATTACCATTAATACCTTACAAATTTACAGCAGAATTTGTAAATTGAATACTCCAAACAGTTACATTGTTCTGACAGTGTATAGGTTAACATCTTAGTGAGATCGTATAATTATTATTGCACATTATCAGGAAGTACTTTTATTTCTAAAATCGATTACATTTAGTAAAGATATCTGACTCTTTGCTAATAAATATTTATCATTAGAAATATGAGATTAATATTTTTGTATTTTTTGCTTGTTATGCATTTGGGGTATGTGCACACACCCACACACACAGGTCCTGAAAATATACACAGACGAGAGCCTTTAAATGAAAATTCTTGTGACATATCATCATTAGTGAAACGGACAAGCTCATGGCGTTTAGCTTTGTGCCTGGGGCTTGATGATGCCCTAAAATATGAGCCACAGTGTGCGTGGAGCAGGCTTTGACCTTCTTATACAGATGCGTTAATACTCCAGAACAATATGATGGGACATGGGAACAAAATGATCTTAATTAGAAAAGGAACTCATTCTGTCTAAGACCAGCTCAGTCACCAGTCTACCAGTCCCCTCTCCAGCACCTTATTACAGCGTAATGACTTCCAATGAATTAAGCATGTCAGCCTATATTTAAATGCAGAATGCGAGACAATGCCGGATATAATAGACTGGTAGGGACTACTCTATTTGTGCTGAAGTGGGAATTGAAAATTATTAGTTTGAGCATTTTTGTGCATAATGCACTCTCGCTGAGTGAAGTGTCGAGCATAAAAAATTGCATTTCTTTAACTATGGCCGCATCATTATCATTTCTTATATACCAAAACATGAAAATTCATATTTTGAGCAGGGAAGGGCTGCCACTCATGCATCCATTTGACACTGTCATAAATGCAAAGAGTCATCTTGACATTAAAATGAATATAATTTTATTTTGATATTTGACTCATGAGCAGGGGATTAAACAGCCTTCATGATAATCCAGAAAATGAAATTCACCGCAAGCTGCCGATCAGTAAGCTTGTTTTGCAAAGTAAATAATTTTGTTGGACTAGTACATGGAGGACACAATGAACAAAGTGTCCAAAATACACTTATTTACAGGCTCATGTATTTTTTGCAATTATCCAAAAAATATTCTAGTTTTTTTTACCCCATGAAGTTATCATTAGTAATGTCCCTAACTATAATCTTAACCCTATGTTAACAGAATGTGCATTGTTTTATAAAATGTATTTTTCCATGTCTTGACAATCAAAGGACAACAAAGGGGTAGGGGTGTAGGGTAGGTGTCATCACCAGTGATTACACCATTGATTTACTGATGATGTTTTTCTCACACTTTAAAGGGGAGCCGTGCCCACCCTACCCTGCCCCAGTTTTAAAAGCTTCGTTTTAACCTTCTTATTTATGCCGAAAAGGTCATTGTGCTTTGATTGATCAGGTAGCCCTATGAAACAACCGAGGTTACTTATAGAAGCTGTATCTTACATTAATTGACAATTAGACCATCATGCATTGCAGCCTGTCTATCTGTTGCCAGTAGAAACAGAGCCTTAATATAATGAGCTAATGTGATTTTCCTTTTACCTTTTGAGAGTGCCCGGTGAGCACAGTAATCCTCAGAGATCACAACCATTCTGTAGCTCATCTCCTTCTCTGCCTGAACACTGGGATTTAAAAAAAAATGATTAAAACCACTACCTCAACTATATTTAAGAGAATTAAATTGCTCACCCTTAACTGTAAATATGTTTCTGATACATTGTGAAGCAGCTTGCTTTTGAAATATTTGAATTCCAGCTATAACTACAATGGGGTTTCTACTGCTTTAAAAAAATGTGTCTGCTGTAATGTATTGAATTGGTTTGCAATTGGAGCTTTAAATCACAATAAGGAAAGGCCTATAAAATAGCATACTTATGGACACAGAAGAATAGTATGAAACTGCAATGTAACCTCACTGTTCACTTCTCATACTGTAATTGTGTCATACAAGTGAAATGGCCAAAGTGCAACAATCCTTCTCTCTCCATAACAACCCAGATAATATGGTGGCTCATTTACACTGACATTGTAAATACTTTTATATAGATTTATGCCATATGATGTTGACCTAGCCAAAATGTTTCTACTTTGTCACCATTGCTCTGAAATGGTGATTACAGTAACTCTGAAACTAACTACAGTATGTTGCTATCTAATGTTTGCCAATTATGGCTTATCAGTGACCCATTTAAATCAGAAATTCACATGAATCTGTGTTTTTGTATGCTTTATACTGGCAGCAAAGTAGGAAGAACTTTGCTAAAGTCAAGTTCTGGCTGGCAGTAGTTTGGTAGTAAGAACTATTTACCAGCAGGTTCCTGTATCAGGTCAGCACCATCTGATGTTTGGCCTTTGAGTTTACCAAACTAGTCATGTTAACAAAAGGTGCACATATTGTTAAATGCACCTAGTCCTTGTTTAGCGTGCTCCGATTGGTCTTGTGTTCAATGATTTATGACTGTCAAAATTACATTTGTGACGCAACATTATTGACAAGGTTAGCCACATTAGATTGATCTGGATCTTTGGTTACTCAAATGTTGGAAATGTTAGAGCATTCTTGTATTTGCTCTGGCAGCCAAAAAATAACTTATTTTTCCTTTTTGTGATTTCCATGGCTGAGACATTTTAGAGTTAGAGGAAATGGCTGGAGTGAGTAACTAAAAGTGACAGGCTATGAGGTTGCTCTGCACTCTTTAAGGGTATGCCAAAGTAGCTGCTTGGCAGGCATTATGTAAATTTTGTACTTAGTGACATAGATAAGTAACGGGAAAATAAAGAAAGAAAGAAAGAAAGAAAGAAAGAAAGAAAGAAAGAAAGAAAGAAAGAAAGAAAGAAAGGGGCATTTCAGATATTTCAGGAGCAGTCTTCTTTGTTAAGGAGAATATTTTCCTTTTGCAGGGTTTTGGGGTTTTGTAAATGTGTAGAGCTCTCACATGCACTAAAGCTTATATAATACATTAAAGAAAAAGGAAAACTCAAAAAGCCTGGTATTGGCACTTTGAATTTCAGAGAAATTGCACTATATCCTGCAACGACAGTGTTCTCAGTGTTATATAAAAAAGCTTAATAATAAAGGTTTTTTAGGACATTTTCTTCATTATTCTTATGTTTGTATTACACTTTAATCGTTGTTTCATGTTCAGGATGTGAGTAGTATAATGAACACATAACCTATAACAGTCAATATAGTTTTGGTTTGATTAATATTACAGTTCACTTACATTTTAAAACTTGAAATTGCAGCTTATTTAATTGAAATGGGTGTCGACAGCGCTACAGTGGATATCACTGTCACATCTCAGTAAGAACTTCCCAACCTGCTGGCTGGCTCGGACCATTATGCGTGTTTTACTCTTCCTCCTGCAGGCCAAAAAATATGCTGCTTAGTTACCTAAATTAGCTGTAGGTGTGAATGTGACCATGACTAGTTCTGTGTCATTGGGAATCCTGTGAACTGAAATAATCTCCAGCACTCGTATGACCTGGACAAGGCTAATGGATTATTGATGCAAATGTAGATGTATGTTGAAGAACATTTTGAGGTCTCCCTGAGAACTGCATATATCACGACATTTGTTCATATTGATCTTCCCAGTTAAGTTTCAGTCATGGTACCATTGTGTTTAAACCAGTGTAAAACACATTGCATTTCACGTCATAACCCAGGATATTACAAGTATACCTATACAGATGCTGGTCCTAATTCCGAGTAAGATGCTTTCTGTTTATGTCTTATTGTCCCCAAACAATAATTGACATATCCCTAAAGTGCAAACAGCGCATTAACTCAGGGACAAAAATAAATGTGAATGTTATGCATTTATTATTGATGAATAATCATCAAGCTGAAGTTCATTAGATGCTGCTTTACGTTTCTGTTTTAATTATTGGCCCTGGAAGATGTAACATGATAGGATCTTTAATCACCAGAGACAGAGGCTTGCTTCCAAAGGACACCTTGCTGACATGCTGAGCAGAGAATGTGTCTACAAAGCAGATTCACTGATCTCTATGAGTACATGTGTCATATCACCTTGATAATTAACAAAGGGATGTGTCAATTACCGCTGTGTTATCAGGAAAGCTATGCCAGCAAGTGAGTTATAGGGGTGCAGATTTCATTCCAATCCCAGTCATCGCTGCTGCTTGTCAGATGTATACTCATGTCACTATAAAGGTGGAGCGAGGCCACCATTAGCAGCACCGTTCCCACAGCACATATTCAAACGAGGGCAAATTGGACTCAGCTCAGCAGAGCAAAGAGGGCACAGAGAACCTTCAATGCCTTGTTGTGCACATTTGTACTTTGTGTCTTCTGTTCCCAGAGAGATAATCTGCTAGTGAGCATTGTATGACTCAACTAAAACTGGAGGTATATGTCAGGACGTCTAAAGCTTTTTTTTTTCAACATTGTTTCTATGTGCATTTGTAGTAGTGACAATAAAATATGGAAGCATGCACTGATATTTTGAAGCATTTGTACCCATTTGCGGGTACATCACTTGGACAACTAGAAACAAGCAGTTCTTCTTGGCTTTTCCTCCAGGTTAGCTGAAGAACAAAAATGCATAGTTTGTGCCCCTGCAGTATAGTATGGATCACTACCACAAACTGGTGGGGTGGACATTGTGAAATGTACTCCAGTGCTTACCAGCCGATGACGATATTTATCTCACTATGGTCCAACTGTATACTTGCAGACTAATAAAGAAACACTGATGTAAGAAATCCACTCTGAAAATTTTAGTAAATATCCAATAATTAGATTCATGTTTTAATATTTGTGGGTTACCTTCTAATCTCCCTCTCATTTGCCGTGATTGAAATGCATTTCTCACCTAAACACAACACAAAACCAATGCAGCTGTTGGCCAGCAATGTTTATCAGCACATAATATTGCATGCAACAAGCAATGGATGCTATATAATCTGTTGAACTGGTCACTTCTTTAGGCAATCAGTTACACAGAGTCTCTTCCTGAGCAGATTTACCACAATCTCACCATCCAAGCAGTTTTCATCCAGCAAATGAAAGAGCAACACATTATTGACCTTTTACCTCAAGTCAAGGCTGACCTCATCTGTGGCTCATATAATCTCTATGATCTGTGTATACTGGGTGCCAGACTAACTTCCTTCCCTTCTCGCTGAAGTATCTGTTGGTTACAGAGGGCAGATATCAGGCATTATTTATTCTTCTGCAAGTCCTGATGCTTCATTACGGTGTTAGTAGATTATCTCTGCAGACATGTGATGTCACACTTCTCAAAGTGGAGGTGGAACAGTCTGAGACCTATTGCCTCTCATCTGTAATGTGGAAGGACTGTGCATTTGCTCTATTTTAAGATGCATTGTTGTTGACAGTGAAACTGTATTCTTGTAATAATCACCAGTTGGTGAAACTATCAAATCATGTTCACCAAAACTCTATTAGTTAACAAATTGAAAAAAGGAATTTCAGAAACAATGGCTAATAGGTCATTGCTATACTGCACTACAGCCAATTAAGTGAAAGTCATATAATGTTTCATTCTTGTTATGTGGTCACGGTGTGGTAACAAAGCTAATGCCATGCATTAAGTCAGTGCGTCACTTCTTAAAATAAATTAATAACATAAACATAATCACGAATCTTTACAAAATCAGAAAGGTGATTTTTGTAACTTTGAATGTGGCATGGTTGTTGGTGCCAGGTCTGAGTATTTCAGAAACTGGTGATTTACTGGGATTTTCCTGTGCAACCATCTCTAGGGTATACAGAGAATATTTGAAAAACAAAAACATAAGTAAAAAAAAAGAAAACATCCAGTGAGCGGCAGTTCTTTGTGCCGTTTTGATGTCAAAGGTCAGAAGAGAATGACAACACTGCTTGAAGCTGGTAGAAAAGCAATAGTAACTCAAATAACCACTCATACAGCAACAACCAAGGTATGCAGAAGAACATCTCTGAACTTGTGACATATCTAATTTTGAAGCTGATGAGCTACACTAGTAGAAGACCACACCAGCTGCCACTCCTATCTGTTAAGAAGAAGAAATAGAAGCTTCAGTGCCATGGGCTTCAGCAGAAGATTGAAAAGCAGTGCCTAATATAATGGGCCTCATAAACATTCATAGTAGGATCAGACTTTGACGTGACAAGAGAGTCACATCAAATGTGCAGATGTGCAGCATCTGATGTGTAGCCAACAAATCTGAGTCATGTCAGATTTGTTGGCTACATATGGATTTGGAACCAACAAATATTTAACAAAAACCAGACCAAATACAGAAGCAGTGTGTGAAACACTGCATACAGTCTTAGTGTTTCCATCGGCATTAAGAATGTAAATAGCAGACAGGTGCACTTCATCAGATGTACTTGATTAATTGAGCTTCAGCAAGTGTGACCACCTCTATAGAGTTACAAGATTTGTTTAGTGGTCTCAACATTCACGTCTGCTTTAGGACAATGTCAAGAAGGAATGGTATCAGGAAGGCTTCTAAGGATATTTCCAAACAGTTTACATGTCTTGGTAGCCGGGGATCAGTCCACCAGGACCTCCGCTCCTGGACGCCGCCCGGTTCACATTGCAATCAACCCCTACGTTGCCTCCTACGAGTGGTGGGCCTGCAGGAAAATGGGCCCATGTCCCTTTTTCGGGCTGTGCCTGGCCGGGCCCCATGAACTAAGGCCCGGCCACCAGACGCTCGCCCTCGGGCACCCTCCCCGGGCCTGGCTCCAAGGCGGGCCCCGGTAACCCTATCCCGGGCAGGGTGAACTGTTCCCTTGATGGTCTTTTCATACGGGTCTTCTGAATCGCTCATTGTCTGGTCCCTCATCCAGGACCAATTTTCCATGGGAGGCAAAAGCCCCCAGACAACATAGCCCCTGGGATCCCTGGGACACACAAACCCCTCCACCACGATGAGGTAGCGATTAGCGGAGGAGAGGAGGCAGGGAGGAGGCCCCAGGGCAGACCCAGGACACGCTGGAGAGATTATATCTCTCGGCTGGCCGGGGAACACCTTGGTGTTCTCCCGGACAAGCTGGAGGAGGTGGCTGGGGAGAGGGAGGTCTGGGCTTCTCTGCTTGGGCTGCTGCCCCTGCAACCCTGCTCCGGATAAGTGGAAGAAAATGGATGGATGGATTAAAGTCCATTATTCTACATTAAGAAATAATATTCACAAGTAGAGAACTTTCAAACCACTTGCCAGTCTTGCCAGGAGTGGACAGACCACCAAATTCACCCCAAGGTCAGAACTTGACCTGTAGAGTCTGAGACATAGCTCTGGGGTGTTTTTGGAATTTCTCTCAGCATTGCATGGCTGACCTTGGGGTCAGTTTTCTAGGGCATCCACTCCTGGGAAGATTGGCAGTTGTATTGGCAACAGTGTTGTATTTCAACAACACTGTTGTAAATAATTTTTGTCACTGTAGAATTAGCAGAAGCTGACCATAATTCATCTGGAATTAAGAGGCTAAATAAGGGTAAGGGTGTACTTATGACAAGGCAATGTTGGTATTAAAGGAATAGAACGAAGGAAGGAAATAGAGGAAATGATTCCAATCTGTTCATGTAAAATAAGGGTCTTGTTTACATATGAGAGTTAGTCAGAGTGCCACAGAGTTCTAAAAGGTCCTTAAAAAGGACTGCAGTGAGCATACCGGCAGGGATGTGTTTTTTCTTAGGATTTAAAACTCTTCTCTGTTGAATGATTAGCCCCCATCATATCTTAAAGACCTCACACTACCATACCCACATAGCAAACTTGGTATGACCCGGATCTGGCCCACACAATGTGCATGCACATGGCCCACATAGCGCAAAGAATGACGGCCCTCTGGTGGCCCACCCATGGGCCAGCACAAGGCCAGTTGCAGACACACTGCTGGCCTGCGCTAGCCCAGAACAGTCTCAGCTCTGGCCCCAGATGTCAGCCTAATGTGTACCTTAATCAAGCCATGTAATAACAACATGTGCCGGAACATAATAATGCAAAAGTAACACGACAAAACTCTGTTCAGACAGTGAATGGACTGATTCATATAGCGCTTTTCTACTCTCCCAGATTATTCAAAGTGCTCTATACAGCATGCGACATTCACACACTTCCCTTAAACTGAGAGCTTCCTAACTATATTCATACTCTTGACATAAAGACTGGAGGAACCAGCGATCGAACCACTACCCTTCCAATCAGTAGGTGATCTGCTCTACCTCCTGAGATACAGGCACCCAGTGTTAAGCATGAGTAAACCCTCACTAGGAATAAAGTGTACACTCACAAACCTGTCAAACCTGCATTTGAAATGTTGGCTACCAAAGCAGTATAGTATTGCATTTGGGTCTTCGAACTAAAATAGGAAAATAGGAACATAAATAGTGCCATCATTGCCAGACCTGGCCCACATCTGGTTGACATACACCCTGCCATGACACTAGTCAGTCACAAGTGCCAGCTTGATGCCGGATCCGAGCCAGACCTGTTTTCTATGAGCCTGGGCCACATAAACCAAAACATTATCGGGCCAGATGTGGCATGCTATCACATAAACAGTGCTATCTATGCCAGGCCTGGCCCATATCTGTATGACATATCATTTACCATGCCAGCAGTCAGCCAGCACTGCCAGCTTGACACCAGATCTGGGCCAGACTTGTCTGCTATGTGGGTATTATCCCAAGACTATACCAGGACTAAGACTGCAGACTCACTTGTTCTTAGAGTTTCTAAAAGCAGAATGGGAGGCAGACCCTTCAGCTATGAAGTTCATCTCCTCTGGAAGCAGCTCCAAGTTTGGATTCCATTTTGATAAAGCTGGAAAAGGTGACCCTAAACCATGCCTTATTTATACTGTTACAGGCTCAGTTTGCTGTAGATCTTCATCTAATGCACTAAACACTTTTTCTCCATTCACCACTATTCATTCTTTACATGTCCCCCACATGCGCCATTTTTGCCTCCTCTCTCTCTCTTAGTCTGTTTATTGTTCTGTATAACTATGGTCTCTTCTTTCTTCTCTTTTTTTCTTTTTTCTTTCCCCTCACCCCCCTTAACCAATTCAGGCAGATGGCTGCCCCTCCCTGAGTCTGGTTCTGCCGGAGGTTTTTTCCTCTTAAATGCTAGTTTTTCCTTCCCATCATCAAAAAATGCTTGCTTATAGATGGTTGCTTGAATGTAGGGTCTTTACCTTACAATATAAAACACCCAGAGACAGCTGTTGTTGCTATTTGGCACTATGTAAATAAACCTGAACTGAATTGAATTATGACTCATTAGTTTTAAAATATCACAATTAGAGTCATTCAGACACAAAGATTGTCTGTGTGTGCTGGAAATTATTTCAGCAAACTGGTGTGAAACAATGTTTTGTTTACTATTATTATTTTATTAGTATATATTTTATTATCTCACAAAACACTTGGTGGTGTTATAAATGCCTAAATGCTAAAAAAAAAAAAAAAAAAACAGATTTAAAAATGTAAAGAGAAATATGCCAGTGCATTCACACATAAATAATTCTGCTCCATTTGCATTCCATTAGGCAGAAACTCCTCATATACTTTATAAACTGTACAAGCATGCAATTTAGTTAAATAGGTACAATGATAAATACAATTTATTTCAAATATTTGCATAATACTATGATGTGTCTTTAAGTTTTACCCCACTTATAAAGCTCCATGAGCAACTCCTTAATTCGGTCACTGCACCGAGTGCTCCGATTACCACTGGGACTACTGTTACGTTGGTTATTGGGGCAGGGATAGCTCAGTAGGTAAAGTGGTCGCCCCATGATCGGAAGGTCGGCGGTTCGAATCCACTTAACGGCTACCCTGAGGTACCCCTGAGCAAGGTACCGTCCCTACACACTGCTCCCCGGGCGCCTGCTTAGTGGGCTGCCCACTGCTTCACTGAGTGAATGGGTCAAATGCAGAGAAAAACAAGTAATTTCCCCATGGGGATCAATAAAGTATCCATTATTATTATTAACAATCATGATTTTGTCCATCTGTATCTGGAAGTCCCACTGGATCTTAGCTCAATCATTGTCAACCATTCTAGGGGGTGTCTCCCATTTTGACCTCAGGACTTCCAGGCCATACTCAGCACATATGTTTCTGTATACTATGCCGGCCACTTAGGTATGGAGTTCAATGGATGCCCTGTTTGCTACTAGTCGTTTTACCATCAGTCTGGATGGTGGGTATCAAAGTTTCATAGGTCCCACATCTTATTCATGTAACCCCTTCCGCTGGGGTTACTTGTGAAGTAGCATTCCAACAGTGCCCACGTATGCCTTCTTGTTCCTGTAGCCCACTTGTCATCAGTGTGTCCTGGTTCCTCAACACCTGATGCGAACCTTGTTAATCCAGGCGACGTCCGAGTAAGGCTTCAGTTTTCTGTCTCTTTCTGTCTCCTACGACTCCCGTTCCAATGGCGTGTAATTTAACCACTAAGCTATCCAGCTGCTATATATATATATATATATATATATATATATATATATATATATATATATATATATATATATATATATATATATATATATATGTATGCTTACATTAACACCTATGGTCAATATGGAATCACCAATTAAACTGACATACATGTCTTTGGATTGTAGGAGGAAGCCAGAGTAACTGGAGGCAACCCACACAGCCACAAGGTAAAGCTGCACAGAGAAGTCCCAGATGACTGGTGGATTCCAGCCCAGGACCCTCTTGCTGTGAGGCTACAGTGTTAACTTACTGCACCACCATGCCACCAAATATGGTGATAGATCTCGATCTAGATCTTGATCTATTGTCATTTATACAGATATAGAAGTACATTTTCCATTGTGTTGCTGCACATTTAGTGGAAATTCCCCCAAGAAACCAGAAAGTGACACGCAAGAAACTATGTGGTTGTGGTCCAAGACCCATCCATCAAAATACTTGCACTGCCTTGTCTGAATGCAGCCACAATTGTAGAGTGCTACTAAGCATTTCATTTACAGATCATATTTTCTTCTAATGATCACATATTCCAAATAAATGTTCCTCTGCGACACATTTTTCAGGGTCTGCAGCCTAAGGCCTGGCTGCTTCAGATTTGGAAAGCTGTATCTTTAGAGGAATACAGTCTCTTGTAGTCATTCTGCTTTGGGGGACAACAGTGAGCTGATGCAGTTCCCCATCTGAAGTGACAGTCCTGACAGAATAAAAGTAATGGCAACCCTAAACAGTAGGAAATGGATCTGACAAACATTTAGATGCTATCTTCAAGTTACACTGAATAACTGCGCTGCCACTCCTAACACACCAGTGTAGCCACTGGCAACACCAGCCAGACATGTAATCCCTTTGGACAACAGAGCACCTCATCAAGCAAAGACCCAAATCAAAATAATTGACAAAAGCACGGAAACAATGAAATGACAATGACTGGATAACCTAACATTTATATCACAATAAAACCGTTAGCTGAGTATATTGTGCTGTTCAAAAGAACAGCAAATAGGACAATGATTTAAAAGGTTAAATTATATTTTATTCTTTTACTTATTCAGGTATCACCCTGAATATTTTTTATGCACAAAAAACAGCGTGTGAATTGAACATGTGTATTTTAGATCCTTAGATTTTATGGGTACTTTTTATGTTTTTTGGGGTTTTTTTTTAAAAGAAAACACAATTATTAACAATAAAGGATACAGTGTGTCAGACTAGAATGACTTTATTACTGCATTCTTGACTTTTAGTTGGCTTGTTGTCCATTTGTACTTGTAAACCACAGTGAGCAAAACAGAATTTCTTCATTTCACTTATGTCCCTTCTGGGTTACAAATACTATTTTGGCAAATAATTTATCACATTCAGAGCCTGTTTACAGATGCAGTTTTATTCCAGCTGTTGCAAAGGTAATTCAACAGTTCCATGTAGCTTTCCTGATCATTTTTCCATACCCATTTGCAAGTCTGCCTGCCCACCCATCCACCCCCACACCCAAGTGTGTCAGAGAAGCTCAAAAGAAATTTTAATAAGGTCAAAAAGTGCATAGCCTTAGAAAGGGTTTCTGGGGGTCCTGCCCATGAGACATTTTGACCATTTAAAACCAATTTACTGCAATTTTACAATAGATTTGCATATTATAATTCCATTATAACCAGAAAAATTGATTTTGTGCACAAAGTTCTAATCATCACAGTAGCCCGGTGGTTCGGTAATTGGTATGCCATTTGTTACTTGAAACTCCTAATTCTTTTTGGCACCTCTATAAAAGTTTTGCACCATATGGTCACATTGTGCATTCATTTGTAATATTGAAGAAAAAGAAACTATAGATAGAACTCAGAAAATTAGATATTTGCTTTTTATGTGCATTCTCATACAGTGTGTGCTTCTTTAATACACCCAAAGTACAATACAACTATCATATCAAGTAGTATTTTGCACGACTGTTCATCAATCACCATTGATTTTATAAGAATACACATTTATAACCTGTTTTTCTTTTCTTTTTTTAAGAAGCAGTTGTGTTACAAGGTATGGTCCATACCTATACTTAGACATTAATTACAGCAATGCCTATAGTAACAAATAGGAGTCAAACATTAAATCATCCTATTATCTTGCAAAGTCCTTAAAATGGTTTCACTAATTGCAGTCTACAACATAATAAGTATATTGAAGCTTACACAACAAAGGTTTAAAATATCCACGAATAACAGTGTATGTGGTGAATTATTTTCTTCTAGACAGTTACATAAAGCAAATAATACTGTGCAACATAAAGGAAGGGTAAAAAAAATCAAATTATTGTTCATTTACTATGTTCGCTATAGTCATTGATTGCAGATTTAATGACATCTGGAAAGAACTCATCATTGTAAATGACCTCTGAAAACCCCAGCAGTCAACCCATATCAGTCTCTCTGCATGTCCTGATCCAGTGTTTTCCTTAAAAAGGATCATGTGATAGTTACCTCATCTGCCCTAGTTTCAGAAGTATTACTTGATAGTCTAAAATCAATGACAGAGGGGAATAGAATAAACAGAGTAAAGCCTTTTAATTCCACTGTTTTTTTTTCTTTCAGGGAAAGCAATATGACCCAAATATGTTTTTTATAACTGAAAAAGTCCAAATTGTAAATGTTAAGAAAAGGACAAAGCCACGAGACAAAAGGGTTAAAGGAAGGAACAGTTTTTAAAAAAAAAAACTAAAACAAACCTTTAAATGATATTAAATGTTATCTTGTCTTGTAAAATTAAAAAAAAAAAAAAAAAAGGTAGAGCAGGGGACCGCATGAATATTTCGAAGTCTAATTTAGTTCTCATATTAGGATTCCAAAGTGGACAGATGGCACCATTTGCATGTCTACCAGTACTCTTAGTGATCAAGCAACATTTTTGCACTTCAATGCAACTGTCTCATAAGAAGGTCATCCATTAAGTTATGCAAGCTTTAAAAGCCTTTTCATGTATTATGAAATCAATTTTAAAAATGGGATTGCACGTGCACATATATTATTCTTCAATATTTATATATTTATAGCTGAATTAGGACATTTACTTGTTTTATGCCAGAAGGAATTGTTTTTTTTAGTTTAATTAGTTATTAGGCTTTATTTTTTGTTGTGACAGATCAAGAATAATCCACACAATAATGAGGTGACCTTGAGTTGTCCTCTCAGATCCGCGACCACCTTCTTAGAGGGCTTCGGCTTATAGTCATCAGTGGTGAAAATGTTTGCGGGATCATCTACATCTCTGATTTAATGAGGCATAGTCAAATCTTATGAGAGTCACTTATGTTCTATAAAATCCCTGGACAAAGCTGTAAAATCAATGACCTGTTTTGTTACTTAATGAGTAGCTCAACTGTGGAAAGGTTGAACCGCTGTGATTCCTATACTGCGCCATTGAATATATAACTTTCACCATGTGGCATCAAATATTTATGTTTTTATTTATATCTCTATATTTACCCTTTGCAAATCTTCCAAGGCACATTAAACTGTAGTCTTAGCTTACATGACTACACGGGCCTCCATGTTCTGATAATAGTTTGCTCTGTTATAAACTACTAGGTGCAAGTTTGCATACTTTGCTGGCTATTGTACTACAGTACTGTGGATGTCTTCCATAATATTGTACCTGCTAATCTCAGTGGGGTATTAAACCTGGAATGATTGGTATGCAGCTTTAATGTGGCAGAGTTAAGAGTTAGGGGTGAGGGAAAGGATATAAAACCAACCAGGAGAAAAATTAATATGAGGGAAGGTAGTGGAACTGATAGTATTCTATAATGTGTTGGCACCAAGATTGGAAGAAAAAAAAAAAGACTAAATATAAAGTGATGAAGGTTTCTGGATTGTTTGGAACATTTTCATATAGCAAAACAGAAGAAGATATAAAGTTCACCATGAGAGAAACTCTAAACTCTTGAACCGTTAATGATATTCACTGAATCTATTTCCTGAGAACAGCTGAAAAAATGCAATAAATTGTTTCCTTCTTTAAACTTTTGTGCTGAAAGTAAACGTACATAGTGAAGCTGTAGATCCAGGTGAGGAGCGATTATGTATTCTTCCCCATCCTTGTAAATCCTTAATCATTAACATCTGCTCTAGCTTTCTTTATTGAAGTATTTCGCCTATGTGTGGTCCACTTATCCTCGTTAACTCCACTTTAGCCAACTCAGCACATAGATCGAAGGATAGATAGAAAGGAAAAGAGGGAAAGACAAAAGGAGAGAAGAAGCAAGAGACAGGAAGGCACCTTTGGAAGATAAAACAAATAACTTCTGGCTCTATTTTAAGCTTTTAGGGACAGACATGCTCGCTACAATCCTGGCTGACTCACTTGTATTTTGTCCCAGGAAGTAATTCCTACTCTTTGACAATTGACCCATGGATTTGCTGTCTGGTAGCAGGATGTCTTGAAATAATATCTATAATTGCCCCTCCACAGTATTGATTCAGACAAGCATAAAATAAGATCACAGCATTTGTACTTTGAATTTGTTGACTGCTGAAATTAAAAACTCATTAGAAATCCCATGCACTGACCTTGAGTTTTATGGGAAGCCTGGCCACCTTTTAAAATCAAATACACCAGCTGCTGTCGACGTGGCAACCAGTGTAGTATTAATAGCACAGTGGTATTTAAGGGTGTATAAAAATAAATAAATAAAGCTGTGGGCGTTTTTTTAAAAAAAAAAATAGAATGAATAACAGAATAATATAAGTTTCAAAACAACGGAAAAACTCTAATAGGAGAAAAAAAGTTTGCAACAGCAATAAATTGTTCTCACCTTCCACAGAAGCATCAAAGATGTTCAAAAGGTAAAAGAGGGTAAACAATCAAGAAGAAAGGAAATATGGTGGGCAGTTACCTTTGTTTTGGTGGATAAATGGTGGACAACAAAAAAAGGGGTCATGGGTTCAACAGTGATGCTTCCAGTAGCATTTTTCATTTTTCTGCTCACATTGCTGAGTGCTGGCACACTAACATTAGCAAGCTGACAGAGAGAAGGAGACAGGAAAAGGTGAACACATTAAACATTAAATAGTAGCTTCTTTTTTTTTTAAAGTTATCAGTTTTGAGTAGATTGATGCCACAGTTAAAAATAAAGATTTTTCCAAATTAGTCATGTGGAAATCTTATTACAAATTCATCTGTATTTAAGGAAAAGTGTCTTAGTTGGAGTATTAGATTAGTGTGATTTATAAATCCTGCAAAAGTAACGTCTCATTTGTCAAATTTGGTTGCGACCAGTTAATATCATTTGACATTAGCTATCAGTATGCCCAAGCCTTGGAAATATCAAGGCTTAGTGTTTATCACCAAAACAAGATGAAGAAGTTTCAGAATTGCATACATATAAAACTGAATATTCCTTTGTTCTCTAATTCCAATTGTAAGCATATACGATTTTTATGTTATTTTATAATCTTTGCTAATGCTTATTCTTGGCAAAGTGGTTTCCAGTCACAAATCCTGAAGGACTATTCACCTGATACCAGGCAGAAAAAAGAAAAAGAAAAAAGGGGATATGATCAATTAGTCTTTCCCTCATTTCTGCAAGTTACACATGATTCTCTCTGTAGGTTTTGCCATGGTTTGCTTGTTCCTGTAAAGTAGTCTTGGGGTTAGCTGCCTATTTTTTTCCTCTTATTTTAGACAGGGAGGTAAGTAGTACTTTGGTATTGGTCTGTAGGTTAGGTTATCTTGGCTTTCCTTTTATTTTTAGGGATTTTTCTGCTTGTTTTTTTATTTTGGCCTTTGGTCACCCTGATGCTAATTTGAGCACAGAAAGTGTTGTAAACCCACTGCCAAATGAAAACAGCATATATCAGATTTAACAAGATATTCCTGTCACTGCTTGGGACCTGGGGAAGATGGATCTCTTGCATGTTGTGTCTCTGCCACCCCTAGATGGGACATAACAGCCATAATTATTTATCTATTGCAACATGGTGTATTTTAGTGCACAGTCTTGCAATACATCACAATTTTCTCTAACACCCAAAATTGATACACTAGTCACACTCAAAGGCAATTTCAGTATCCCTGCACTTCTCTTAAACTGCTTCTCAAGTCACAAAAAACCCCCTCAAAACAAAACCAGAAAATCTTGAGCAAATTACACATTTACATGCATTTCCTTTTCAGAATACTTCCTGCCTCTCTTTCACTTTCTGTCACTAGCAGGTAATCAGGGCCATGACTGGAATATTATTTACTAGATTGGCAATGTTAAAGTTAATGTTGCAAAAATTTCCTTTCTACAGTCAGATTCCAGCTCTAATGAGGCTTTACTGATACAGCACTGATGGTTCTGCAAAGGAGACAGGTGCTTCTGGAGGAATGTCAAACATCTACCTGCATATTCTTGTGCACCATCATAAGGGTCATTTGGTATTTCCATTGAACAGCAGAGCAGAAATGGGCAAAAAAGTGCATGAAAAATCACCGTGCGCTTTGTACATGTAAGTGTATTTGCATGTTTGAGAGGGAGATTTCTGGCTGTATCTGCTTTTTGAGCTCTTAGTGCACATAAATGTATTCATTTGAAAGTAATTTCAGTATCCAGAGTCACTTGCAGAGCAGCATTACATACCATGAAAGGCTTTTTTGAAATAGCCTGGTAGCAGTGGAAGGATTCCAAGTGAAGTGATTTTCATGTTTTCTAACTACTACTTGCTTTTATATTTACTGTTGATGTTTTCCTGGTTTTGTGGCATATTCTTTAATGTGGCAGCAAAATCCTACATAAAAAGTCTTTAAAGTGTCATAGTTTATGGAAATACATCCCCTTTTCCGTTTTAGTGTTGGTCCATTTGACTGTGTGATGGCATTTTAAAGTCCTTGAGGAAAGCAGTGCTTTGGCAGCTCAGGTCAGCTGGACTGTCTTGACATTTGCTGCTGACAAGTGTTGAATCTGTGAGGATTGTGAGACTGCTGACTGATATTACAAATGAACAGCGACTAGAATAAAGTTGGTGGAAAACAGTGATAAAAGAAAAAAGTTCACAGTCAAGAAGTCCTCTCCAAAAGTGAATTATTCTCCATCGTGTCTCACATTCTTTGATTGACTTTGAGATTTGATTTTCTATTCACTTGGTTTTCATCAAATCAGTTTGAGGAGAGGGATGTCTCTAAATTTCCTGGTGAAATTCTCTCTGGGATGGTACAGTTTAAGTATTGCACAACAGGGGTCTTATCTTTATATTGTTTGACAGCTAAGATTTCTCTCTAAAGCAACAAGGGACACATGTTGAAAGACATAAGAATGCCAGTGTCTCCCAGTTACATTCTTTATATCTTATATTTTTATAGTGTTAAACGTGGCCATCTGCAGATCTTAAGTGGTACTTTTCTCACACAGGAAAAAAAACGTGTCCACACCTAACTGGCCCTATATGAAAAAACAAGCACCAAATAAGCCCCAGACCATCACACTACCATCACCATGTTTGACTGTGGGTATGATGTTCTTGTTATGAAATGCTGTGTTAATATTACATCGGATGTAATGGGGCTCACACCTTCTAAAAAGTTCAACTTTTGTCTCCAGATCATTTCACAGAATAGTTTCCAAAAATGTCTTGGGGATCATCGCGATGAGAAGAGCTTTTGTGTTCTTTTTGGTCAGCAGTGGTTTTCTCTTTGGAACTCTCCCATGGATGCCATTTGGTTCCCACATTCACTTGGCAAGCAAAAGGTTGCTGGTTCAATTCCAGACAGAGACACAAATCCCCTTTGGGGTTGCGTCAGGAAGGGTGCAACTCTGCCAAATCAGACATACAGAACAACCCACTATGGTGTCCCTTTGTGCTCCGGGAGCAGCCGAAAGTAGCTTCTTCTCATTCTTGAATCTTGAAGGCTAAGCTTAACCAAAGCAAGTGAACGCTGCAGTTCTTTAGATGTTGTTCTGGGTTCTTTTGTAACCTCCTGGATGAGTTGTTGATACGCTCCTGCAGTAATTTTGGTTGGCTGGTCACTTTTGTGAAGGTTCACCAATATTCTAAGTTCCCTCCGTTTGTGGATAATGGCTCTCAGTGTGGTTTGCTGGAGTTCCAAAGCCTATGAAATGGCTTAGTATCCCTTCCAAACGTGTAGATGTCAGTGACTGTTTCTCAGCTGGTCCTGTGTTTCTTTAGATCGTGGCACGATGTGTTGATTTTTGAGATCTTTTAGATCTTTTCATCACTTTGTCAGACATGTTCTATGTTAGTTGTTCCTTGATTCAGCAGGTCTGACAGGGCTGGGTGTGGCTAGTGAAACTGAACACAGCATTTGAAAAACATTAGGTTAATCACATTAATTCATGATGCATTTGATACCTGTTGCTAATAAACATCCAACCACTGTACTATGAAGCATTCTGTTTTGCTCCTACTATTCTGCTGTACTAATGTGAATTTCCAAACTGTGGTGCTCATAAAGGTTATCCTTTCTTGTCTTATTTAACAAGCGTTGAGGAAATGACATGTAAGTGGGATAAATATGCCACAAAATAAGAAAATTCATCTTCATTCATGATAAAACTATTAGGGATGGCCTTTCCTATTGAAAAACCTGCTGCTAAAATGCATCTATGACATTAGGGTAGCAAATCATGAAGAGTCACAAGTGACTAGTTCTGATTAAAATAAGGTGCCTAATTAATTTTACAGGGCTTTTATTCATTAATATTCTTATTTAAATTAATATTCATAAGTTTTCTCATTGCTATAATGTACAAGAGAAAGGTGAGCAAGCCTTAATAATAAAGATGGCTGGTCTTTGTGGGTAAAAAGCTTGGTCTCGTGTATTTCAGTGAAGATAATTTTAAAATATCAGAGCGCTGTGCTTGTTCTGAATGTGGAGGACTTTTATGGAAATATTTGCATTATGATACAGTCTGGAAATGTGCCACCACCTTCACTAAGGCAGCTAAAATCCACATCCAAAAGCTCTCCAAACTTTTACCTGCTGGGATCTGTCAGAAGCATTTAGAGTTTTAGCTGTTACACTTCACAGAGAATTATACATGGGGTTTCAACAGTGCAAGCTCAACATCATACAGACCTAATACATCCATGTTAAACAGCTGTCAAGATTAACACTGCCAAATATGTTTACATATCTTGCCTTCAGCGCTGAGAGGAACATCTAAGCTAAGGTCTCAATGTGTGACTGTGATGTCTGAGTGATATTGCCCGGTATCATGGGAACTCCTTTGCCTGTTGATGAAAAACTGCCAAATCTTTCATTTTCTGTCTGAAATGCATGGAGCTGAATTTTCATGATATTCTGGGGAACTTGTGGCCAAAGTGAATGATCTTGCCTCAAGGCAACGTCTTGCATGGTAGTTTGAAACTTTTCACCAGGTAATAATTTTGTTTTGGACAGGTTGATTTATATCCCAGTAATCAAACTTTAACACACATAAAAGACCGTAACTGTCAACAGGGTGTGTGGATAATGTGCATGTTTTGCTGTAAGTGTGGTTGTGTGTGATTGTGTATGCATGTATCCCCTACAAACACAATTCTCTTATGCCTCATATGCCCAAAAGCCATCATCAAACTCTTGTGTGTACTGTAATGTCTGTGTCATTAGTCATACATTTCTATAAATATTCAATCAGCTTGACTACCAGCAGAACACCAAGTTTCCAAAATACAATCTCACCACCCCTTACATTATTTATTTCTAAGCCCTCTTATGAATTATTTTTTCTTATATCATGCCTTTATTTTTTATGTTTGCTTTTCAGAATATAAACCTCAGCAAAATAAAAGCCACATCTAAGGCACGCTTCAGCTCATGATTTCACTTATAAATTTATGTCTTGCATCCCTTTGAATGTGGAATCTGCCCCAAGAAGTTTATATGAACTTTCTGGTAAACAAGGTGAGATATTTGTTTTGCTGGGATACGTTAAACAATGTCTTGAAATTTGACTTATAAAAAAAGTGTTCATAAACTGAAGAAGAATAAAACTTTATCAGATATCCCATAGTACTGGCATTTATATCTGTGCTTTCCGTATAAATTTAGCTGCATATTTCAGGAAATATAGGCTAACAAAGCACCCATCTGTCATTCAGTTAGGCTTATAAATATCTTCCGGGCAATGTCAACCTGTGTGTGAATGCTGCTCACTTCTGTTTCCCTGTTAGCTCTGTGGTCCATCATCAGTGGACTACAAACATTAGCCTATTGTTTAAGTCTGATATTCAGCCTAACAGGTCATTAGTCCCTGTCTGTGCCATTGTTCATTTTCAAAAACCCATGTTCTTTTCATCATTCAGCCCATTTAAGCGCCATTTTCCTAAGTCATTTTTGATGATGAATTGGCCCCAACAGTGGCACTTCAATCAGGCCTGATTTTCTGTAACATGTTAGAAAATGAGAGAGAAAATGATATGGAAATAAATCACATTTTGCTTCTTGATCAGAACCACAGCCTGAGCCTGAGCTGCTCTCTGCCTTGAGTCAATTACTCATTACACACAGCTATTGACCTTTCTTCCAACAGGAAGCTCAGTGAATATCTCTGCAAGGATTGTAATTGACAAGATGTCTCTTTTAATAGAAAAATGCCCACATTTCCTCACAAGATAATTATAAATTCAATAGTGGACCCAACGGCCACTGCCACTGAAAAAGGTTAGTATAGACATTTGTACCTGCCAGGCCACCCATACATGAACACATAATTTATTCTGAATGGAGAACCCATTAACACATGTGCATTTAAGCTACTTAAGATGGCAATGTCACAATTTTAAATTCTGGTTCATAAACACTATATTATTCTAGGAGGATGTAACTTGTTAAGGAATTTGTGCACCACAAGGTAAACATATACTACAGCTATGCTGACTGCAAGGACTGGCACCATTATCCAAAGTGAGAATGAAGTAATCAAGCGATTTAGTCTCACATTATGGGACAATACAAAAGTGGCAGCCCATATGTCAGCTTAAAGAAAACGTGCCAATTTCCTGTGATTCATATACATGTGCCCTTCATTTACCCTAAAGCCTCTCCTTGAACTATGTTGAGTAGCACAACAATAATCAACATAGTGCAAGTCCAATTCTAAATGATTTCTTAAAAGCACTTCATTCTTATCTACTGAAAAAAATGTGATACATCCTGACATATAAACTTCAGGGTTGCCTGAATGCTTCTTAAATCCCATCAAATAAGACATCTCAACCTTCACAACCCTTTTTCTTATCTACAGTGAGGCTGATACGACAAAGGAGGGGATGTCAGCTTCTGCTTGTCATCTTCAAAAGTGACAAACACTCACAAAAAGCACTTTTTTATACCACATATATAAGATTCAAAATTTTGTCATTTACACTAATTTATAGCTTGGTGTTTTCAGTTAAATTAATGTATTTTTAGATGGGGGAAAGCACACTTAATGGTATCCTGCTGATCATAAGGTAAGTCAGCCTGAAGACCTACAACGTGGGAACCACTTTGCTCTTTGCTGACTGACACATCAGATTTACAATCGGGACTAAATCGAAAATAATGGAAGAAAACAAAGAATGATGAGTCAAAATATTCTTCAACAGCGAACAAGAGCCACGTAGGAAAGCATGCCATTAATCATCCTTTTTGCTGTTCTCACCTTAGGGGATGATACTGAGCTATTTTGCAAGTCTTAATCATTACTCCTTTGTGCCTCACTTGGGCATTTTTTCAGCTAATATGTCAAAATATGTGAGTTGATCTCTAAAATTTCTGTTGCCATCAGCTTCACAAATAGTAAGATACAAGTCGGTTTTGCCAAATATCCTGCTGACAGACATCCTTGTCATCCTGCAGTTATAATTCATCCATGTGAAATGATGGGCAATGATTTTGATGGAAGCAAATTCCAGCTGGCACATGAATCAAAGATAGCACAAAAATGTAATTTATTGATAGCTGGATGTATGGCATAAATAGGGCATAAATATTTAAGGACAACATTTGATAAAAGTAATCAATGAGCAAACTACGCCAGTATTAATCTTCTTTCTTGACAAATGCCAATGACCTAGAGACAACATGCCATGAGTGAACTTACAGAGTTCTTCTTCTTTCGGCTGAAACAGTTGCTGTGGATTCAGTGGAGTAAGGAACAGCAGACTGCACTAGACAATTGAAAATATAGATGAATCCTGGTTCCTGCTGTTCCAGACTGATGAAAAGACTAGAGTATGGAGGGAAATCCACATGAGTGCATGAATCATGCCACACATCAGGCCATGGCACAGTGATGTGCGGTCTTTTTTCTCTGTGGCACATATCGTATTTGGACCCTTGATAAAAGAGAAGCAATGGTTCAATGCCACAGGATAGCAGAGTGTTATTGCCAATCAGGTGCATCCCTAACAGCATGGAGGCACTGCTGCGGAAGAATTTTTCCAGCAGGGTAATGCCCCATGCCGCATGAACAGAATTGTCCAGGAAAGGCTCCATGAACATGACAGTAAATTCAGCGTAATGCCCAGTCACACGATTTCAGTCCAATTGAGCATCTGCGAGATGAGATTGAACATTTGGAGTAGAGATCTACTTCTAGTCAACTTGATGCCACTGTGGGAAGCAGCAAAGTCAACATTGGCAAGCATCTTTGTGTGAAACCCTTTGACAAGATGTAAAGGTTATTACCTAACAAGCTGACACTGTGATGGAGGGAAATGGGATGCGAATCAAAATTAACACCATTTACTGTTTTTACATCTATTCATCTAGTGAGGGGAAATATATTTTACATATATAATACGAGCAGAGAATGAATGGTTGAAACTAAAGAAAAGACTATGGGAAAAACAAAGCTCACAAATAATGCAGTTAAAAAAAAAAAAAAACAAAGGCATGAAATACCACTTTTTGTTACTGTTGTTGTTGTTGTAAACCATGGGTGCTATAGATAGTGAGCTTTTGAAGATTTTTATCAAAGCCAGGCTGTTTTCTCCTGCTCTAGTTTTGTGATACGGTATGCTAACTGACTGTTTCTGCACAGCCAAAAAAGCTGCATCAGTTTTTATAAAGTAACCTCAAGGTAACTATTTCTTAATTAGCAAATGTCTTTATGAGTTTGATACAGTGTATCTGAGTGCTTGCTGCATTGCCCTTTAAGAAAAGAAAAATGAGAAAACATCTTTGCCAATTTGAAAACACACAGACACATCACACAAGAGAATACTATGAAATACTGAGCAAGTGCAATGAAAATGTTTGCAGGGGCCACTAAAAAGGGAAGGTGACAAGCTGGCTCTTGTCATGGTGGTTCATCAAGTCACTAAAGTCCACTACTTTTCAGTGATTAATGGAAAATGAGCTAAAAAGCAAACATGTAATACAATGCATTTAACAATAACAATAATATATTTTTGGCATATGATAATTCTGCTGCCTGTTTCCATATTTGGTGTATCTGTAGCTTATCTTTCTAGTCAGTTCTTTTAATTTGCAGCATTGTTAGAATTTTTTTGCATATGTTCTCAAATCAGTAAAGATGTTTTCTTTATTTGCATGAAACTATTAATTTGCAGTGCCTCACGGCTCCCTCGCTAACGGATAATATTGTCCAAACTAGTACATTGTCTTAGCAATAATTTTCACAACAATAATAACAAATGACAGTGACTACTCTATTGTCAAAGTCATTTAAGTGCGGTAAAGTGATGATGCATCAACATTAATCTTTCTTTTCAATCGCATACTCGGCAAATGCATCTCTTGGGAAGTTTAGGGAACCTCTTGACATGCTGTTTCCTCTTCATTACCCAACCAGCTGTTGTTCCTAATGAGCCTAAAGGCAATCTCTCATTCTCCAACTTATAGCCATGTCTCTTGTGCAACTGGTGACACATCGTCTGCCCACAGACTGAGGACCAGCCACCAGAAAATGAAGTTCGTTGTCACCACCACTTTGCTCTAATTTTTTTTAGTATTATAGAGGCAAGCAAGAGCTAGAATGAGCAAACTTTAAAGTACAAGCAGTGTGGATTTATTTAAATGTAGGACATTTTAAATTAAAAGTTAACAAATTGAGAGTTTTTAACAAGTCCTTTAGAATTTCTATAATTTTTGAATTAAGCTTATAGCTTATCAGTGGACTAGAAATAAAAAAGCAATTCAACACATTAATAATTTACTAGTTGTTTTACATTAATCACTTACAAAAGAAAAAAAAAAGACATGTCTTAATGATGTGTTGGTTTACAGTGTGTGTATCAGCTCTTCCTAGTCTGAGTGCAGAGCCCCTTAAAACCACCAATGTAATGTAACTCGTGAAATAATATATACAAGCTCAATGCAGTATCTTCATGTTCCTGGTTGTTTTTTTTTTATTATGGAAATTCTTTTATTACAGCTTACAAGAACTAGAACGATGCACAAAAGGAACAAATCTCATCTATACAACTTACCTTCATAGACCATGCTGAAAATAATACCTGAGCAATTTATATGTAGTCACACAAATCTTTGCAAATAATTACCATCAGCTCCTGACAGGGTGCTGCAGGTGTAGATTAGCTCCCACTCAGATTACAGCCTCATGAATCCTCATAGATAGAGTATGTACCCTGACGCATAGTGAGTGAAACTGCTTGTGGTGTGCCAGAGGAGAATTACTCCCCTGATGTATCACATTAATATGTGATAAACAACCTTGCATTGCCAGATTACAATAAATAATTCACTGCCCTTCAGAGGATGTGGTGTGTGCCTGCACAGATTATTTACAGCTTTGAAATTATTCTTTTAATCTCATACAGCAAGCTGCCAAGGTGAACCCGGAGTAAATAATGCATGGTAAAAGTTTATTCCTGCTCTCTCTCTCTCTTTTTTTAGTATTACTATTTTTTCAATTATTTTCCAGTGAATGGTTGAATGACTAGAGAACTGTAGGACTGTGTGCTGGGTCTTTTGGTTCTAATTGAGTTTGGGATTCATTTAAATAGTATCCTTGAGTTACTCTGCAGGACTCATGTTTGGTCCACAGCCAAAATAAACAGAAAACTGAATACAGGTATTATCTCAAAGGAAAACAGTTGAGATAAATTAACAGGAAAGATATTTGTGGGCTTTTTAAAGTTCCTCTAAGGTTTTACTACACATCAACCATTTAACATGCCACAAATATTTAGAAGGTAGTTCATCTGGTGCTGGAAGTACGTATCATTTGTATAATATGTACTGATGAAGTATTGTTTAACCATCCAATATCAAAGATTCTCTGAAATGCTTTTGACAGAAGCAAATTTGAATTCATATTTTCAGGTTGTGGTTTAAAGGAAACACGTGCAAAAAATAGACATAAGACATAATTTGAAGGGATATAATGTGCATAAATTAAGCCAGCACAATGATACAGTATTTACTGTTGTCACCTGACAGCAAGATGGTTCTTGTTTTGGAATTCCTGGCTGACTTAGTGCTGTATAAATAAAATTGAAGTGAACTAAATTGAATTGGAGTCTTTTGGAATTTGGATTCTGTTCTAACCTGGAGTTTCCCCAAGTTGAGCGTAATAGAAGTACATATACCAGGGGTATACTTCTATACTTCTCGTCCAGTCGACGAGAGGTATAACTTCTTGTTTCTTCGGGGAATGGGTCCTGATTGTCATTTGCACTTTTTTGATGAACAACAGTTCAGAGAGTGCAGCCTTCTTGGAGTCACTGAATGGGATGCTGGAGGGTGTTACATCAGGAAACTCCCTTGTCTTACTGGATGACTTTATTATCCAGGTGGATACAAGCAGTGAAACAGGGGTGTGTTTAGGCCAGCCCAATCCGAAGATGAGCAATGTTCTGTTATTGGACTTCTGCATTGTCCATAACAAACAGCGTGTTCGTGTCTGTAAGCTCATTTGGCACCAGATCTTAAATTCCCACTTTGCTAGCCTTCTTAGATGGGGCTGGGACACTGAAGGACCATGTTTCACCCTATCGTTGCTTTGGTAGCTGTGGCCACAAGGTGGTTGGTGCAAGTCATAGTGGCAATCCCTGAACCAGACATTGCATGGAAACATTGCATGGAGATCTGAGGCAGTTTTTATGGACTGGCAGATTGCTGGCTCCCCTTTATAAGGAAATTGCCTGGAGGGTGTGTGCTCCACCTAGTGATTCTAAGTTCCACTTAGAATCATTCCCAGTCTCCAGTGGAAGATCTGTATCTGGTCCACCGTTACAGGCCATTTAGTCACTGTACAAACACAGTGAGAGCTTGCACTTCATCCCCAGGAACAATTTAGACCCATTTACAGCTTTTGTTGGCCACTGCCAGGGCTGCCCTTTGTTGTTCAAAATTCCTAGGCTTAGCTAAGTGATAATGGTTTCCATTTTGGTGCATTTCCAGGGTCTCTGTTTTGCTTGTTTAGTGTATGAAATTGATTCTGTTTTTTTGCCTTCAACCAATACATTAAAATCAAGATCAATGTTTGGGGTGCAAATACAAAGGTTATTGAACAGGTGAGTGTCACTGAGAGAGGATCCATATGGTTTGTTAAACTTCACCACTAAAAATGTTCTTTCATGAAGGTATATTCAAAGAAACCAAAATAGGTCTTCTTATATGCGGTTTTCTTTGTGATCTTTGTGAAAATACAAAGTTGGTCTTGACTGCTTCATTCCTGGATGTGTAAACCTTGACCCTTCTAGGAAATGTTTAGATGTCCATTCAAGTTCCTGTAATTCGTGACTCAAGTTTAAACACAGAGATATGCTTTTAATAAACTAAGCGCATGTTTTTACCTCTTACATTGGTAAATAATTGTTTTTAACTGTAAACATGATTTTCCATTTGAACTTATTGCCACACCCTGCTTGCAGTCAACCAGTTAGATCATCTGAATTTGGCACGATAGAAATGTTCAGATAGAAATGTTCCATAATCTGCTTTCTTAAGTCTAGCAGCGAGTGTGAAAGAAGCTGAGAAAGAAGCAGTCCGAAGCTGCATTTTTGGCAAAGTTGTTCTCCTTTCAGTGATAAGTCACCATATGGTAAACTTTGCATAAAATCATTCAGCTGGGGAAACAAGTCATTGGATTGGAGGTTCAACCGGGGTCGTGAAACAACAACAAAACCTCAATGCTGTAAGACCCTCCAGTCAGTTGATCTGGTTTGCTCCTTGGCTTGGTTTTGTTTTATTACTTCTTTTCATGAACTTCCATTTGACCCATGGGCCATACACACCCATGTCTTCCTCTAGAGATAGGGCAAGGCATTTGGTCATTCTGGATAGACTCAAAGTAGAGATGCTACTTCTCTATACTCAAAAGAGCCAGTTGGAGTGGTTCAGGCATCTGACTAAGATGCCTCCTGGGCATAATAAAGGTTCTTGTAATAATAAAACAAATATTAAACACCCTGCACGTTCAGTTTGAGGCAAGCGAGAGCTGTATTTCAACATCACACATTGTCTGTGTCACTCTCAACAACAGTACAAATATCATTTACCTTTAGAACTCCAAAGACCATGTCTCCAAGAGAGCAGATAGTAATTAAGTGACCACTGTTGCTTCTCATGTGTAAATGTGTACAAATTACTTTGGTAATGATCATTGATCATGCTTTTGTATGATGCCGTTAAGTGAGAAGACTGTTCACAATGGAAAACATTAAACCAGACCCCAGTTCCTGTTGAAGATGGGCTTTTCACAATAACTTTAATATTGAAATCTATTCAGGTTATACTCCAGAATAACCTGGATAGCTATAAAATCAAGAACAGCAAAGCACATAAAACACTGGCAGGTGGATAACATCAAGCTAAAGCTTTATAGCCACCAAACCCTTAGGCTACTATTGTCATCTGCCCCATGAATCTGTAAAGCAAAGCACCTTTACTGTTGCCTTTTTTATGTACAACCACATTGGTTGTTCACTCAGTGCCTTAAGGTACTGTGTTTTAACTTCAGGAAACACTGCTGCCATTTTTTAAACCTTTCAAATGGGAAGATTAGTGTGCTAGTACCAAGGATTACAGGCATTGCTCCACTAGCAGGTCTATAGGCATTTTACCTGCATATTTAAATTGTTTCCCCTTTTCAAAAGAATCTATACAAAATAAAAACCATGAAATACATAATTAATTTTCTATGCTCATGTAGATGTGAAAAATATAACGATTTTATTAAATATGTTGTATGCTCCATGAAGAGTTAAGTTTCTCATACTAAACATACTAACTCAACATATATACTAAAGCATACTTTATATAAAAAACACAGATGTCAGTAATAATAATGTCAAGACCTGTTTAAGACATAATAACATTTCAGAAATTTCAGTTATTTCAAATTAATAAATAAATGAAGGTAGAAATTATTCGCCAAGTAAACGTGCAATGCCGTTATAGTCAACTGGTTTAAAGGGAATATGGACCAGATGACTTGACTCCATATATGTATTATGTTGTTACACAACAATTAATAGGACAGGTGAAGGAAAAGGGGAGAATAAGAGGGAAATTTTCTATAGCTAACTGTTGAATCTGCTCAGTCAAGACATCCTTGAAAAAGTTTGCCTATGCAGTATTATAATAAAACTGTAGCACATTTTTTATTGTGAAATGCAATGCAGTTACAGACTTTTACATTTCCGAACCAGAAAATTTAATACATTTAAGATATGTCCTTTATTTTGCAATAATAATCTTGTGGTAAAAGACAAACAATTTAAGAGTTTTATTGAGTGAAACAGTTCCAAGGACTTTTGCAAAAGATTTTGTGTATATCTCACTAAGTCAGTTTTTCAGTTAGATGGAAAACCATTAAAAAGAATTCAGTTTAATACAAATAAATTCAATTAATTATATAAAAAGACCTCACTTTGGAGTGCATGATGGCGACTAAACAAACAATTCAAAAAGATATAACTGTAATTCCTTAGACATGGATGTATACAGAAATATTTTTTACTTGCTAGAATAATTTGCTTGATCAATCACCTAATTGGCCTAACTACTTAAGCCTTCTAAATATGGTAAGACATCATATATGCAAATAACTTTGAAGCTGGTCCATTGCTTCATCACAAAAACAGCACTGGTTTGTTTAAATACTTTAAAACTATGAGCCTCACATTCTCCTTACAAGTAAACTCTAGCACTTGTGACTAATTTATGCCTCACAAGTGTCTTACAAGTATTGCAAATTTGTAATATTACCATATTTTCATAATGTACACATTTATGGAACATGATTATGGATGCATAGGAGAGTCTTTCTAGGAATTAAGTAATATCAAATACTAATAGTCTGCTGCTCATGCACCACATGCAACTAAAGGAGGGGGGAGGAAACTTGATAGAAATAAAACAAGCATTCATTTTAAAAATAAATAACTTAATCTTAAATAAAATACATTAAACTCACTGAAGTGCAATCAAACAGGTAAACTGGTTCTTTCAAAATACCCTCCATAAGAAATAATGAGATAAGACTAGAGGAAATGTGAGCTGGTGCTACATAGCAAGGAAAAAAGCTATATGCAATCGATTTCAATTTATAGCGACTCAAGTAAAACGATGCAAAACATTACATTTAGCCAATGAAGAATCTTCTTGCATTCATCAGCAAACTTGTCAGGGGCCTATTGGTATATTGTGGAAAAGGCAAGCTGACACAAGAACTCCCTAACAAGAGTGCAAATACATACACAGTTGGTTAACTAAAGAGAAATTTAGCTTCTGTTTGGAAGTTGCTGTTTGCTTCAATTTTCACTATGATAAGAGGGGCACCTTAATTTCAAGTATTTGATTTTGTGTAATATACTGGAATATTTATAATTAGAGCTATTTGTATTTATCAAAGCAATTTTATAACTTTGCAATATATTGTATTATTTATTTTAGTTTAGTCAGTTGCTGTTCGAACTGCCTTGAAGCAACTATGATCACATAATTTCCTGTGGGATTAATAAAATATTATGATTCTGATTGGAAAGCAAGATCATTCCAATCATGACTCCGTGCAGAGTTTTTGAGTTGTACCTTAAATGTCCTGGCAGATTGATTCTGTTGTGGAAGGGACTAGTAGTATGGCTGGTGGGCTCCATGCAGAAACACTGTAACGTATTGTTCCCTAAGGTTCTTTATTATATTCAAATTAGCAAGTTCTGCAATTGCTGCACCTGTGCAAGCTTGCATAAGAGGTGAGACACAACAATTAGATATGCCAGTCAATACTTTTACATCAACTGCTGACAAGAAAAATTAATTCCCTTTCCTAATTTTAATTAGTCATCTCTTTTATTATGAGCTCTGATATTACTTTACATCTTTGATTTATTTATATAGGTTCTTCCAGTGTCAGCGTATAGTCTTGATAAGGGAGTCATGCTTCAGTTGGGAGTAAGTCAGATAATTGTTAAAGGAATATCATTTGCATTGTTAAACAGTTGGTAATTCTGGATTTAGTATATAATGTGAGACTTGTGTTTTTCATTTAGGGCAGTTTGGTAATGATGTGCTTGGAGACTAAATATTTGCTTTTATTTCTTTCAAAATCTGAAATACACAAAATATACAAGATGCATTATCATACTATCTTGTGTTACTTGGCTTAAAGATACTGTAGAACAATTTCAGAAACCAGGTGCAGCCAGGCATGGCCAATTCAGGAGACAATTTTCTCACCTTAAAAAGCAGAGAATGACCACCTCTCCAAGGGTTTGACTCGTCGCTGTAACCTCCCCACAACTGATTACATATTAATTTATAGTAGGCCACTTCTCAGCATATTTTTCTCAGTAAGTTGAATACTTTTCTGCTGTTCTTTTCCCCCTTCCCCTTGGCTTTTCAAATAGGTAACAACACACTTTTGAATTTAAACAGTAAAGAACTGTCAAATAATTAATTTATTTCAACGAACTTTTGCAAGCTTTCTTAACCATTGTACAGTATGTAACTAGAAATAGATATTCCATAATCTTTAAGGCTTTTTTTTGCTTTTATTTAATTTTTATTTTTTCTATTTATCCCCCATCTTGCTTCTCAGCTGTGTCCTACACCCTAGAGCAGAGGTGGGTAGTAACGAGTTACATTTACTCCATTACATTTACTTGAGTAAGTTTTTGAAAAAAAAAAAACTTTTAAAGTACGATACTTTTTACTTTTACTTGAGTACATTTGTGAAGAAGAAACGGTACTTTTACTCCACTACATTTGCAAAATTTGACTCGTTACTTTTTTAAAAAATAATTAGTTTAGCACATTAGATAACATGCAACCAGTGGAGTTTCCGGTAACATTTTTCCTATCAGATGTGGCCATGCAGTCACATGACCAGTTTAAAACTGTGGCGGGCAGAGCGGCCCAAGCGTTTCAAAGTAGCGGACACACGGAAGGAAGAAACATGAAAACATAGCAGAGCCAATTATCTACGCTAGAGCTGAAGAGGATGAACACCTTTGGCCTCACATACAAAGAATGTTTCGCTTAAAAGCAGTAAAAAAGAACAGCTATGTCTTCAGTGTCTGTGTCTTCAGTGAGAGCCAAAACAAACCAATTTTTCAGCGCACATGTAAACAGCTCGTCTCTACTGCTTTAACTGTTAACCGTTTAACTGCTCTGATGCGACCTGAGTGCGTCCATAACATGAAGCTTATCATACAAAATCTGTCTCTCCCTCTCCCTCTCTCTGTCTTTCACTCACACACACACACCATCAACTTTGCTAAATTACTAAGGAAAAACATTGACAAGGCAGCTGCAATTGAGCAGCAATGTCCACCCAACTCTTTTCATGGTTGTTGTAGTCGTGATAATTTTGTGAGGCCACATTGAAAAGCCTCGGAAGCGTAGTACGGAAGCGGAGAGCTGCCACCCAGGCAAAAGAAAAAAAGATAAAGGTCACATACTTGTCACTGGAAATTGTTTGCACTGTTTATATATTTACTGTAGGCATTGATGAAAAAAGCTTTGTTGTGAAAAACTGAAATCTGGAAATTAGAATTGTTGTGCCTTATTTTGTTGTTTTTACATATATTCCTTTTGAAAATACTAAAATTTGTGTATTTATTTATTTTTGTCTGATAGCATTTATTTAAAAAATAAATTGGACATTTCAAACAGTTACTCGCTACTTGAGTAGTCTTTTCTCCAAGTACTTTTTTACTCTTACTTGAGTAACTTTTTTGATGACTACTTTTCACTTTTACTTGAGTAATAATATTTTAAAGTAATGCTACTCTTATTTGAGTACAATTTTTGGGTACTCGACCCACCTCTGCCCTAGAGCAGGTCAATAGTAGTGATGTGTCGGTCGCGAACGAAATGGCTCTTAGAGCCGGATCGCGAGCCGTGGGTTTTTTTTCTTTCTCTCACCCTCTCTCTCGCACTTCTTTTTCCGCTTCACTCCGCATGCGAGCCTTGTGCTTTACGCTGGGATGAGAGGGGCAGTAGTTACACTCAGTAGCACAGGAACAGAGCAGGAGGGAGAGACAGAGAAAGAGCCAGGGACAACAACAACACATTAGAAAGGTATAGTGATCGTCCCCAACTATTTTCAGTTGCAGACGATAAAGGTTCAGGTTTATTCATGCAGGTCCATATGACAGAGAATGTGCATGTTCTTTTTGTTTTCATATTTTAATTTATATTTAATTGTGTTGTGGTTTGCAGTGTTTTGTGTTGTTTCACTTAAAAGGAAAAAGCTGAAAATTTAAATAGTTAAAAGTTGAAATGTGAATAGTTGGTTTTTGTATTATATGATATATTTATTACATTTTATGTGGAGTGAATAAATAAATGTCTATTTATGGTGGCCCCTAGAGACAAAGCACATACAAACTTCAAATCACGTACGAACTCTGAAGCATGTACAAAAGACCACAGAAGTGCTCCAGCATGCTAGGCGCAGTGTTGAGCTTTGTTACCCAGTGGCTACAAAAGCCAGCAAGTACCAACGACCTGATTTGGTGTGTGGTAGTAACAGGTAAATGAACATTTTTTTTAATTATTTGAATATATATGAGTGCTTGTGTATAAATACACAAACAATACACATATGCTTTCAATTGTGTAATTTAAGTCATCTAGGTAGCTCTGTTTTGGAAGTTCAGTTAACGCTAGAAATGTGTTTTGGAGTTTGTACGTGCTTTGTCTCTAGGGGCCACTGCATATATTTATATATAAACATATATAAATAAAAGCACATTTTTTTACATTAGTAATTCCTTTGGTGCATAATTTTATATTATTGTTAATAATAAATTAATTAAAGCAACAAAACAATCTGAAGAGCCGATTCAGAGCCGAAAGAGCCGGTTCTCTAAAAAGAGCCGGAAATCCCATCACTAGTCAATAGCAGTTCTCTGAAAAATGATTGGTAATCTTTTATGCCCAGTACAATGAATTTGTCTTTCTATGATTGGAATGAAATCGCTGCTGGACTGGTTTACCAAAAGACTATATTTTCTTCTTTTGTTTGACAAATCTTTCAGAAGCATTAACAAAATCTGCTGCTCTGTTGAAAAGACTTATTCAAGTGACAGCATTGTTATTCAGTGTTTGACTTCTGCAAGATTATTCTGGCTTGTTGTGTCTGTGTGTGCATTTCTGAGGTAATTCAACCACAGATGTTGATCCATTGGAAGTGATTGTAATCACTGATTTTCAGTAAGACAATCACACAACAAATGGATCAGTGTTATGTGCAAGTTAAAGCCAAAGTTTCTACTCTCCTTCACAGTCGCTATCTGGATAAGACAGCTAACGGCAACAGCCATACAATCTTCAAGTACAAATACAGCTAAGCCGCTAAGCTGATGATTGGTGTGGGAACACACTATGTAAGCAAATGACTTTGAGGAGAGGGAAAAGGCACTACTGATTTCTCAATTATACTTCCTCCTCAGGCTTGGAAAAGACAAAAAAATGCTAAACTGCTTCGTTGACAGTCAACTGGGCCAGACCAAACTCTTACCCTGAGGTATTGTGGTTCAAGAAAAAAGGGTAATAGAGCTTGCTCCATGTGAGGAAAGCTCATGCTGCTGTGGGACTACAGAGAGCAAGGTTACGCATCTGAACAATGTGACAACTGTGCACTCTCGCTTTAAAGACATTTTTCATCTCTTGTAGTGCATAGAGATGGAATGATCTATGAATCTGAAACAAAGTCTCCATGGCAGAAAATTTTACATCTGCAGTGGATCACACAGGGAGACTTGCATATAGAGAACAAGGAAATTATATGATGTGCAAATACAACATTGAATTCTTCAGTTTTTAGTATGCATACACAGGCAATTGTTAAAAATTTGAATGGCTATTTTTTAAAACTTTCCTTAGACATCATACCTACCCCCATCATTAGCATAAACATGTAGGAATACTATTATACACATCTGCGTTTACATTTACACCCTTGTGATAAGTGGGTTACCCTAGAATAGAATACTATGAATCTACTGTGGTGCACCATTGTTGTTAAATACTTAATGGTGCTGCCAGTATCTTCAAGGAGCACCTGTCTCATTGTTTTGTTAGTGTGATTAGAGTGTGAAAGAGCTGTAGGGAAATAGAATCAATAGAGAGCTCTGTGTTAAGTCAACTTATTGTGAACATTAGATATGGCATATTTGTTGTGCTAAAAAACAAAATGGGCCCACAAGAGGTGTTTTTTTTCTTCCATTATCTTATTGTTGTAGTCCTGAAAATTATTGATCTGAGGAAATAATAACATCATCTTTGTGCCTTAGCTGCATGGGAATAAACATCCAAGTTTCTTTTTTTTTCTCTTTGTGATATTTGCCATTGCAATACAGGAATGCTACCTATGATTCTAGCATGGCTATGCTGTGGAGCTGTTTTACACTTCACAACTGGATGAGATGTGTCTATTGTTATTACTAAAATGTAACATTCACATTGCCAGGGGATATCATCACATGCACAGAGTTGGCTATTGGTTACGCTTTAGAGTCTTATTCAAGTTTAATGACACACATGTGCCTTTGATATCCGGTGATGGGTACACTGTTGCTATGAATAAACCAATTAACAGAGTAGTCACTTCTACCTGAGGTGCCCCCTTCTAGTAAAGAACACTTCAGCAGAAAAGTATGAAAACGTTTCGCTGAAAGGTAGGAGTAGTCTGAGTAGGAGTTTAGTATGTAATGTTATATTTATAATCCCAGTAGTAAAAGTAAAAACTGCTGTCGCAGTGTTTTGTTGACATTAAACTGCACACATAATGGTGTGGAAGTTTGATTTAAAAGAGACAAAGTGGAAGAAATAAGGTTATCCATGTCTGTGTATCAAAGCTATACAGCATTATGTCCAAAACCCAGTCAGCAGAGTAACTGAGGAACCCCAGTATGTGTCTTTGTGAACATATAATAACAGGTACAACAATGAACTCATGTCTCAGACTCAACTTTAACTGGAATTTACTTAACATGTTGCTTCAGATTATTCTCTTCCTTGAGCTCTGCCAAGTGAGGTGTGTATACACATATATTTAGACCTAGTCAGTGTCATATCATCATATCATACAGGTGCACAAAGATGCACAATGTAGAAATCTACCATTCAAACACCCGGCAGAAAATACCTGTCATTCTCCCTCTGTGAAGAGTGTAGGAGTTCTTTACCCCCCTGCCGCGCTCTTGTCTATTTTCAGTGATATGGTTTCCAAGCCAGCAATCACATAATTAAGGCCCTTCATCATATTTATTCATCCTCAAAGGTTTCTGACAACCTACAACTGTTTTCCACCCCCACTGCTAAACCTTGTACAAACATGAATACCCTTGGCAGTATCTTGATAATTTGATGCATTCTCTCTTTGGCTTGATTCATCTTTATAAGAGTGATAACGCGCATAATCTACTAGTATATACTGGCAGGACTAATAAAAAGAGAAGTGCAATTTTCTTTTGTGTCTCATAATGCGTACTGGGCTTAAAAGTCTCTGGCTTTTCATTTCAGTTTTAGATTCGACAATAGATATTTATGTTCATGGAAAATATTCGTGCAAAGATGAATATTTTCCATGACAATTTTGCAGTTGTCATGAAAAATGTATATAGATGTTCATGTGTGTGTACAGCCATGATCTCTATTTTTTGTCTGAGTAAAGTAGACCTGCTTAACCCCCCCCCAACTATTTACAGTATTTCTCAATGAAGTGTTGCCTCAACATGAGCACCAACGTTGTTCTCTTTGTTTTCGCATCCTTGTTTCAATCTTATGGATTAATACATCCATTACGCCACATATTCTAGTGAGAGACCAAGAGGAAGTGGAAGTGTTAAAAATTTTGAAGATAGCCACCATGGATATTCTTTACGGCTTTGAAAGTCCTGTTTGGACATGATTATGGTTCCGAGGTACGATTTTCTACAGAGAAAGTGGTGAGTAATGCATTTTCTGTGAACCAACCTTTCAAGTTAACGTGAAGACTCACATTTAGAAATAATTACATTGTGTTCTTGCTTTGTGAAACAGGTTGCGATATGCACCACAGCTATCATCCATCTGGCTTGTTGCAGATCGCTAAGCTGTGCTTTTAGTCTCATAAACTACAAAAAAAGGGGACAAGAAGGGACAAGTCCGTCTCGGCAGCGCGTGCACCCACCCCCGCACACCCGCACCCACATACTTTTGTTATTGTGCACATCTATGAAAGCAGGCACGTAACATGAGGGCTCCCTATGCCTTACAGAGCATTTACATATGAAACTGAAATGCCTACAGTACCTCGACATGACAGAAAATGACTGATACAGATCATGCAAATTTTTATTCCAAGAATGAAATATAACCTACCTGTGGTTTATTTAATAGTCAAATTAATACAGAACCTGTGACTGAGCCAGTGTTCATAGGAAAAGCTGAATTTGGTATTTTGACCAACTGGAAGCAGAAGTTCTTTTCATTTTTATAATGATTAGTCTTTTATGTAAAAATATTAAGAAAAAAGAAAACATGAATAAAGTTATTCAAGAATAGTACATTGTAAAGTGTAAAGGATTTTAACAGTGTCCCATCACATTAAACTTGTAACTTACACACTTGTACACTTTGTTCCCCTTGGTTGTAGTTAGTAGTTAGTTAGCTACCTTTAGTCAGGTAAGTCAGTGTCAGACCCAAGCTGCTCTTAAACTAAAAGAAGTCACCGAGTTGTTTGATAAAAGTATATAAAATCTGTCTGTTTTTTGACTCAGCACTGACAATATTAATTGAGAAAATGTATTATACAGGAAAGTATATATTGGAAAGTAATACCAGGACCTTTTCCATTAGGACTGCTTTTCCTTTTGCAAACTAAAACAGTCGCACCGACTGATACAGAAAAAAGGTGCAAATTGGTGCACAGAATTTCACAGAATGCAGAAAATTAAGTATCCCACAGTTCCCCCTTGATGGGTCTTCTATTCGTGTCCGTGTTTTATGAAAAGGTGTTCCGTCACATTTTCTAGCTGCCATATACACTTGGTATGAAGAAAATTAAATAAACATGCTCAGTTTTGAGTAAATGACTTGCTTGTTTCATACTCTCACGAATTATATGTTTCAAGCAGAGACATTTTTTCTTGCTTTAAGCCCTGTGTGCAATGCAGTTGTGGAGTATGCATGACAAGACTCACAGATTCTCAGCACTCTTGCTCTCTAAGTATGGGCTCCATCACTTAAAGCCTCACACTCAGAAATGGTTTTAGAACAAGACCGAGCTCTATTCATTAATGTATAATTCCAGAATCCCATCAGAGTAATACACTATCATTCTGCTTATTATAAAATGTTTATAAGCCAGTTACAGTTGTCTGGTGCCCCCTTAAGAGCTTTCATGGATTATTTAAATAATACCACAGAGCAATATATATCAGCTTCACTTCACACAGGTGTATGGTGACCATCTAATGCCCGTTGAACGTGAGTACTTAACTGAAGTTTCTTGCTGAAAGTTCCCAGCAACACTCAGATAAAATCTCTTCATTTTTTTCTGTTTGAGTGCCGTGAAACCTGAGAGCAGACAGCATGTGTCTGTCTGAGAGCAGACAGACACGTGTCTGATAGACACTTTTTAAGAAGTGGATTCACTTGATAAAAAGGAACATTGCTCCATGTTCCTTTTTACATTGTCCCATGTTCCTTTTTAGGTACATTTGAGGTAAAAACTTAAACTTTTTATCAAATAACAAGTTAACAATGAAAGCAAAATCTGTAGGCTGTCTTTTTTATTGGTCTCTGGTGTTTGCTTTCATCATTATACAATATAACTTTTTAGATGTCATCGTTGTCATGTACTTACATATTGTGCCTGCATGGATACTTGCAATTGCTTTTTTGATGTGTGCGATATGCTTGTTTGTTATCTCTGCCTCAGTGCCCCCATATATTACCGCACTAGTTTGCAAGGTATGTGCCAAACTTTGTAAAACTGCTGCATAAGTCCAATCAAAGGGCAATAACTGAGTTGGTGGTGTGGGACTCTGTGGTTAAGCTGTAAACACGGTGCAGCTGCATTTCAGTGCAACATTTCAATCATCTGTGAATCCATGGGAGTAAAGGCCTCATTTATACCATCTATTGTAAACAAATTAAACCCAAAGAGCAAGTTTGATATAATTAGCCCGAGTAGATCACAGGAAAAAAACAACAAAAAAAGCTGCGCGCATAGCCCTAATGACTGCTGCGTAAACGACTAAATAAATATGCACGTTTAAAAATGAGAGTGGGTTCACTTCCAGTTTTCTAGTGTAGTGCGCCACAGTTCTGGTGGCTAGGCATGCTGCCAGCACAAACTCATGAGGGTGTTGTGTCGTTAACAAACAAGCCCCACATAGCTCCATTCTTTGCCTCCTACAATTTAAAACACAAGATGGGAGAGTGTGCCAATGACAGAGCAGGGAGTGATGCCAGAGACTGCACAATGTGGGAGAAGTGCTAATGATCAACAGTCGCTTCTAAAACACACAGCTGGAGCGGGAAAAGAAGAGGGAACTGTAAAACACGGCTGAGTCGCCCTAATTCATGAAATTATTAACACTTAATTATGAAATTGCCGTTATCTATAGCTATCTATTTGTCTGTGTGTGTGTCTGTCTGTATTGCTATTTCTTGTGTTGTGAATCAATTCAAATCCTTGAATTACAAACAGAAATTCAGCAGCAGTCCAGGCTCCTAATCTTAATTGACCTCAGTCTTGCCACAAATCACTTGTGTTTAGTCATCTCTCTCTCATCTGGAACAAGCTGCTATTTGAAGCAATTATGTCCGAGAACAAAAGTGTTTTCCAATACAAAAACAAAGCAAATTGCTATTGTTATGAAGAAGGAACAATTTTCCAAAACATTTGATGCATAACTACAAAGTCCATATATAGTCTTGGGCCACTGGCTATCCTTGTACAGCAAATTTGTTCAAAACCCTCAGAGAAAACATCATTTAGAAATATGTATACTGAACAGCCATCATTGTCACACGTTGCTCAGAAGAAGTTCCTATTATAAAATGAAGTTAATTATAAACAAGTCGTCTGTAAACAATATTTCATGGGAACTATGTTACACAAGGGACGTCCTTCAGAGTGGAAGGGTAGAGAAGATTCCCACTTTATAAAGAGCATTTAGGAATCTTTGGCACCAATGTGACCAGTAAATTTATTACATTTATAAAGTTCTCGAGCTATAACATTATCTTTAAAGATCTAAATGGCATTTTGATGAATCAATTTTATTTCATTAAAAGTCACTCTTACTTGGTTTCTTTGAGAAGACTCCTAATATTGCATTTTAAAGTCAACTGCACAATCAATAATGAGGCGATGTTTTAAACAGGATATTAACCAAGATAAGATGCCGATCTGTCAATATTGTGTACCTATGGATATATTGTCAGATGCACTGAAATGCTCATTTCGCCAAATGTCCCCAACAGAATTCTAAAACCTAAAAAGCACACTTAGACTTTAGCAAACTCGGCTTTCTGGAGTCTGTGTGGCATTCCAGCACTGGCCGTGAATATCACTGAGATTCACATAACTACTGAAGTCAGGCTTCTTTCTGGGCATCAGGTTCAATTATCTGGATTTACTGGAGGTGAAGAAAGAACTCGAGTTTAAGAGTGAGAGTGTTATAGTGACACTTTTCTTGATCCCTGGCCCCCCTGTCATCACCCGAGGGAGTCCCTTTCTAAGAAATACGAGGAGAGAGAGTGTTCTGTTTGCCCTCAGGAGAATCATAGCAGCCTGCCTAGAGGAATGGGCATCTTGTTAAGACTCAGTGGCTCACAGTGAAAATGAAGGACTTCAGTGGGAATTTCAGAATAGAATCGGGGCTATCTAACAAGCCATCACAAAAGTCAATTAGGACTCAGGTGTCACTTTAGGGACACAACACTTCCTAGGCTTGGGGGGGAAAAGTTTCTAACCTTGGCCCTGGTCTATAACCTGGAGACGAATTTCAGTGTTTTCAGCAGGAAAGCAAATTTCAGCTCTGGATCAATCTCACTGTGTGGGTCGACTCAGATTTCCCTTGGTCCAGTGTTCATGGAATGAATGCAGCATTTCCAGACTTTATGCTGTGTTTTGAAAACTTTCTGAACTTTGTTATCAGCACACACACAGATGATACATGATCATCAGGGAGCAGTTGTATTTTCAGATTTTTCTCAGGATAGTAACTTTTCTTCCTAAATGGTTTTGACATTTCTTGAAGATCTTTGTGCGCCTAAATCCCTAACACACACACACACACACACACACACACACATATATAAATGACTCTTATTGTGAGCAAATGAACCTCAAGGTCTGTGTATAATATATATACAGTTCATGGCATAATCCACTATTAGATTTAGGTGCTCATATTCCTCAGAAGACGATATCAGAAGGACTTTGACAGTATGACCACAGAGAAATTTAGCTTCACACATGGGAAATATGCCCAGTTGAAAGAAAACTATAATTCTCCTTCAAGTTTTATCATCTGAAGACCTTAACATGTGACAGATATCATACCTGACTGAAGCAAACCAAACTTGACCTAACGTAGTTGTGAGCTTTGAAACAATGAGCAGTCATCTTAAGCCAAAGAAATCTTTATATGTGTGTAGTGGCATTGCAAAGAAGAGTGGGAGAATTCTGTAACACAAACGATGGCAGTCGTATGCCACTTCTTCCCATATTCCCCAAAGCCCCTTCTTCTTGTGTGTAACAACTGAGCAACTGTGTAGCTGCACAGTGCATGCGCAGTGAAATAAATACCTGTCCAAAGTTGTCACACAGACAGATGTCCACAGATAGCCCAGAAATCAAGTATATAGATTTGTCATTGTTGTTTCTTCATGACTTTTTACTTGTTGATTAAACATATCATTGATGTCTGAATTGAACTTATGTAGATGCAAAGTGTTGATTTATTTGATGCTGACTACTAATTTCTTTCTTTCTGTTTTTTATAAAAATGAAAATCCACTATGTTACTTTCACAGGATTATTGTGTTCAATACATAACCTGAATCTGAAAGTTTAAAAAGCAAATGAAATGCTGTTATATAGTAATTCGATCTTTAAAAAGGAGCTACAATAACTTACCTTAAAATAACAAAGAAAACAAGTATTACAGCTTAGTAATAATGTGGTAATAGCATAGTAATAAGGTGGAAACAATAGGAGTAAATAATAATAATAATAATAATGGATTGCATTTATATAGTGCTTTTCAGGGCCCTCAAAGCACTTTACAATTCCAACACCAGTAGGCAGCAGGTGAAGTGTCTGGCCCAAGGACACAACAACCGAGACGGTTCGAGCCGGGGTTACAAGACGAATTGCCAACTCTTTGAGCCACGATCACCCCAAGTTATTACAACTTAATTATCAAAGTAATGTCCCCATAATCATCTTGCATAAAGATTAGTTATAGCTAAACAGCATTACATTGAAATTTGTGAAAAAAATTCTGTAAGTACAGAAATTTGTGGAAACAAAAATATGCCTGTTATGCAAAACTAGTAATATGTTGGTAATAACATGATGGTCTGTGGTATTATCATATTATAATGCTGTAATTAATTCTACAGTAAGTCAGACATTGTTCTTCGTTTGAAGGTAAAAGTGTAAATCTTATGTTTAATGTTGTGACCTCTTGGTACCAGGCTTCCTTCATTCTTCAAATCCTCAGTTAGGGTCTGCCTATAGGCTATATCAAGATCTCATCTGGGACTTGAAGTTTAAATACTTGTCCATGAATACCTCAGCATGTGGACAGGAGGAGCCTGGAATTTTACCACCCTGTGGTTAGTGGACAAACAATTCAGCCATCTAAGCCACAGTCATCCCTAATCTTTGCCCCTGTATCCTTACACAGGTTTTTTTTTCTTTTCAGGATTCCCCCCTGGCTTCTTGAGCCTAACACCTGAGAGCAAAATAAGAACAATGGTAGGCTGCCTCCTGTATGGCAGCAGATAGAAAAGAATTCCTGAAAGGATTGAGGGGAAAGGAGAGATTGCGAGAGAAAACACTGTATAACAACATAGACGGCTAAATTGTATATGTGTGTGTGAGTGTGTGTGTATTGCTCACAGTCAAACAGTTGAATAATATGGCTCTTAGTAAAGCATACATTAGGATCTCATTTTTATGCTACATTTTCTCCATCATCTCATTGTTTTTATCCAATAAAATATCACATTATGACAGTATGGTATATTTCTGTATAAATATTTTTACATGTTCTGAAAACAGAATTATGTGTAGATCATTTAACAAAAAAAAAAACTAAACAAGGGGGCATGTTACATTACCATGTGCTGACTACAGAAGTTTATGGCATGGAATCTGAAGAATTTATCCTTTAGTAGCTTGTTCTAACAGTACATCTGGAGCAAACCTCAATGCATATTATAAATGTTTTGTCTGAGTGCCAACTTGACATGCAAGCGTTTATTTATTTATTTTGCTTTCACTCATCTATCACTATGTTTATTTATTAGGGGAAACCACTTTACGGATGGCTGTATTTGTTTGGAATTCCTGAAAGTGAAGAGTGTTGTCATGAGGAGATTAGAGTTAATTGAGTCATCTGTCCCTGCTTATAGTTTATACCCTCAGTTTAAATCAAGACTGGGGTGGAATTTTGATTTTGCAATCTGCTGAACCAACCAATAAGATGAGCTTAGAGGCCTTCCTGTTGATGCCACAACACATTACCCCTATGTTGTCAGTGCATTATCCAAAACTTTGCTGTTGAACATAAAAGCAACTCAATCTTGTTATCGTTTATGCACCAACATCTACTTAACAAAAGACTTCCCCAAAGCCTTTGCCATGGTTCAATCCTAATAGTCTTAGCAGCTTTAGACTGAGAACAGCAACAAAAGGAAGATCACTCTTCCCACCTCCATAATTAAAAAAAAGATTAGCAGCATGCCACAAATCCACTGCATATTTACAACAGGTGAGGTATATTGAGTGTGCCTGCTTTAGTGAACAGGAGACCCTTAGACCAAGATAATGTTGACATGTCTCCTCTGAAAGAAATTACACGATATTACAATTCCATGACTAAGGATTTGTCCTGTCGTTAATAATATACTTAGTTTAACAATAATGCCTTTTTGGTCTTTGGAAATGTGCCTTTCAAATGTCAAATGTGAAAATCTGCTTCTCTTAACCAACATGGCTCTTTAGTGGCTCATGAGCCCACGTAATCCTAGGGTTAACCATAACCCTATTAATACATATGCATGAATTTATCATCTTCCAGTTACCATATTTTTCGCACTATAAGTCGCACTAAAATCCTTTAATTTTCTCAAAAATCGACAGTGCGCCTTATAATCCTGTGCGCCTAATGTATGAATTCTGATTGTGCTTACTGACCCCGAACCGATTTTATGTGGTACACGGCATTCAAAAATCTGTCAAAAATGTTTTCGTACGAGTTTAGTAAGCTACGAAGCCGCACCGCTTGATGGATTCTCGGAGCATTATGGCTACCGTAGTCAGGAGCCTCACGGAGTAATCAGGGTCCTGCAGCATTACTGAGAGTTAAAAACTGTCTAAATTCTTTCATCTTTAATAAAATGATCAGCGTTGGTGCTTTACCAGTTGTAACAATTAAGTTTAACATCCAGGCATCCGTGAACACAGAATTTTATTTAAATAAATTTAATGGCGTTAGAAGTTAGCAGGAAGTTAACTCGCTAGTTTCCACCTAAACATGATATACCATGTTCTGACTGAGAGATTTCTGAAAAAATGTAAATGTACAGCTCTGCTTTCACTTCCAACATAAATGAGAACAGAAAACCTGTGATGTTTGTAGGGTTACTGAAGTTGGACTAGCTGGTATATAATGATCGCTAGCGACACAGCTTTGTTAGCATAACAAACACAGTAAAGCTGGAGGATGAACACTAACTTTTTTCCACTCAATAAAAGTTGATGTGAGGGTTCCGGATGGTTAGAGACAAATGCAGTCGCATGTCGGGATGCTGTAAACGGACTGAACTTCAGTCAGGAGAACAACTGTTTTTGCAATATACTGCAACGACACGGGAGAGAATTCAGTTGCGAGAGAATTCAATATTAATGAATCAATGGTAGTGGAGGAAGCAAGAAGAATGAGCTGAGTAAAGTTTGACTTATCTGACCGTTTTGTTTAGCTTAATGCGTCTTATAATCTGGTGCGCCTTATGGTCCGAAAAATACGGTACATCCATCCCAGCACTCTTAACCCCCACCAACAGTCACCTATGCATGTGACTCGCTTTCTCTTGTTGTTTGTTTGGCACTTTTGGTGTTGAAGGATGGTGACCCCAGTCTTAAACCAATACATAGGTGCTGTACACAATTTTCTTGTAAAATGAAACAGAAAAATCACTTAAAACATATGGTTTACTTAAGATATATATTTATATATTTATAATAGTTAGTGCAGAAAAGTTCGTGAATCAGGAAGTGTAGAAGATTAATAAGGAGAAAGGGGGGCCACTTATGAAGAAGATGAAGAGTGGAAAGGCAGTTGGTATAGATGACATACTTTTGAAGGCTATGGAGATGTGTAGGAGAGAGGGAAGTGGGCTCTTTAACCAGATTGTTTAACACAATCCTGGAGAGTGAGCGGATACGTTAGAGAAGGGATAAGAAGTATACTTGTACCATTTTTCAAGAACAAGGCTGATGTGCAGAGCTATAGCAACTACAGAGAGATAAAGTTGATGAGCCATGCCATATGGGAAATAGTTGTTGAAGTTAGATTAAGAAGAGAGGTAACAATCAGTGGGCAGCAGTATGGCTTCATGCTGAGAAAGAGCACTACAGATGTGATGTTTGCTCTGAGAGTGTTGATGGAGAAGTATAAAGCAGATCAGAAGGAGCTGCACTAGATCTAAAAAGCTTATGTTAGGGTGTCAAGAGAAAAGCTGTAATACTGCACGAAGAAATCGGAGGTGGCGAAGAAGCACATAAGGGTGTTGCAGAACATGTATGTGGACAGCAAGCTGGTCGTAAGGTGCAGGAGCGACAGATGGGTTTGAGGTGGGGGTAGCATTACATCAGGGTTCAGCTCTGAGCTCCTTGTTTGCAAGTTGTCACATGAGGTCAGACAAGAGCCTCTGTGGACTATGACAACATTGTAATCTGCAGTGAGAATAGGGAGCAAGTGGGAGAGACCCTGGAGAAGTGGAGATGTGCACTGGAGAAAAGAGGAATGAAAGTCACTAGAAGCAAAGAGAAAGTTAGATAGGCAAGCCTGAGATGGTTTGAACATCCAGAGGAGAGATAGTGGATATATTGGGCAAAGGATGTTGACTATGGAGCTGCCAGACAGGAGGAAAAGAGGAAGACCACAGAGAAGATTTGTGGATGCAGTGAAGAAGGATATGTAGACAGCTAGTGCGACAGAAAAGGAAAACATAGAAAGTGTTGACAGAGTCAGATAATCTAGATGAAAAAGTCCAGATCTTTTTTTCTTGTAGACAATCCACTACATTATTAAAAAGAAAGTGGAAAGATAGAATGGGATACGTTAACATTAAAATAGATAAATGTACTATATATATATACTATATTATTATCTGTATTACTCATTGAGTACTGTAAATATTATGCCACTGTCTAAAATTAGCAGCATTTATTTATTGTTTTTTGTGCTTTCCTTCATCACTGATTCATAACATGACTTTTATGTTTATGCACGTTTATGTAGGCCAACAATCACCACTCATAAAGTTGAATGCGGTGTTCTGTACTCTTTCAAAGTTTGCTTTCAGAGGTTGCCATGTAGGAAGAATGGGGCCTATGAACAAGTTTGAGCAATTAGGAGCATATGTCATCATTACTGACAATAATGCAGGTGCTAGCAAGCTACAACTAGATATTTTATTATACTATGGTACTGTTAATAAAGTGTTGAGTGAATGTCAAAGTGTTTGACATTAAATATTTAGTGAAAAACATAAAAATTGTAAATAATTGCAAAGCGCAGCAGCTAGCACCATACTCATAGTCAAATGGTGCTTTTTTCCAGAATGTCGATTTGACAAAATAGCCTATTGGGTTTTGTGCACTACACAAGTAACACTAATGCAGTAATATACACTAACCTAAAACGGTTATATAGGCCTCCTTGGTAGATGACTACGTACCATTAGATTTTAGTTAATGATATGACTTTTCTCAAATGCAGTTGGCAATCTTTATTGGCTATTCATCTGAAAGCAGATTATTTTTATGAATAAAAACACCAAAAGAATCAATTTAGTCTATTCAATTACTTTTCCTGACGTTTTAGGCATCGTGACAAAACAAGTTGAGATACGTGTTTTATCCTTAATTCAAATGCATCTGAGTCATTTAGTGCATCACATTATATCTCACAAAGTTTATTGTAGCTGCGTGTTCACTCAGTTTTTCCTATTTTTATATTTTCTTTATATATTTAACTACAATCTCTCATGTTTATGTTATACAATAGTCCCACAGTACCTCGCCCCTGGCCTTCTTTCTCTCTTCTTTTTCTTTCTCTGTCTCTCTCTCCTTCTCTGTCTCTCATGTCAGTGTGTGAGTTGCAAGCTCACCTTCCTTGTGGGGATTGGCACGAGGCCTGTCCCTTCACCTGTTCCTGCTGAATCTCAGACTGGCACATCTGTCTTGCATCAACTCATTACCTGAACATAAAAGGACTGGCTTTTCATCCACTGCCATTGCCAGATCAATACAGCGTTATAAGCGGTAACAAGTCTAAACTCAGTTATGTTTTCTAGTTTGACTATTCCTCAAGTATTTATCCATTTTTCCCTTGCCTCCACTGTCATTATCAGTGTATCAGCCTCCTTTCTGTAGGCTTCTGAATGAAACATCCCCTGTGCAAAATTCCTCTCTGGAAGGAAACCTGTGGTGGAGCTCACCTGCATGCATGCTCTCCTCCACCCCTCTGCCATTTTGCACATTCTGGTGTTGTTAAAAAAAATAACTCTGACACTTGTTCTGGGTGACTCTCTTTAGGTTCTGTAGTTTTAGAGGGTAAACTGTTACCATTTTGGTTTGGAGCACAATATTTGGTATGAATGTATTCTGTCAACTGCATTCAATTTTACATTCGTTGCACATTATTTGTCACTTTTTTCAAATGTAATGAAAAGAAAGTAAATGACGCTACTCGTCACTTTACTTCTGTTGTAATCAGAATGCATTATCATATAATTATTAGTTATCAGTACAGACCTTAAGTTACAGTCCCACACAGTGACATAAATCCCCATCCTAATGACGAGAGACACACAGTCTTTCTTTTAGTGCTTAAGTAAGGTAATAATCGCCACTATGACGCTACTGCAGAAATATAAACGGAGGCCATAACTTGATTGATCAGCCCTGCCTTTTTACCTGTTGAAGATCACGCTCTGGCTGTTGGACCGGGGTCAGCATATGCTCAGCTTTAACATCGCTCCAGGTTCTTCTCTGGTATTGTGTTAGCATGCTGTCTGTGCAGATGTTTGCAAAGACCTGATGCTGTGTTAGCAGTTTCATGCAGGTTTTTTTTTTGCTATCGTGCTCTTGTCCATTCATGCTATAAAAATAAAAGTAATGACTGCGTGTCCACTCCACAAAATTAGGAGACCTCTCCCTCAGTTTCCTTACCCCCTGCACACAAACTGAAATCAGCTGATTGCAGCACAAGTGGGGAGAGAAAACGGCATATTTGATGTTTTTTTTCTTTCTGCCCACTCTCTGTGAAAAGAACTGAAGAACCGTTTCAACACAAGGGATTACTTAATTGTAAGTGTAATGTGATTACTGAGAACATTAATGCATACTTTGGAATGCATTATGTCCACCACTCACCACAATGCATTCAAAATTGCGGTCAAATAGTTTTGTTTAGGAAGGTTCCTGAGTGAAGTACTTACAAGGCAGCCATAATAAGATGCTTCTGTGCTTCCTTTAATATTTCATTTACCATAAGTTACACTGAAGCATATTTTATGAAAATAAAATGGATAGTTTCATCCCATAATTCAAAGTGTCGTACCATCTGATTGTTCATGAACATAACTAACAAGTGGCACAGATCACGTCATTATTAATTATAAGTAATGCAAATTTTTCATTTAATGCCATCTGATCTGTTTAAGAATTTTTAATAATATTCTGATGAAACTAAAACTGATCAATGAAAATAATGCTATTGTATAATATGTTCTTTTAACTATGTAAACATTTGTTTACATTTTATTAAAGTTCACTATACTTCAGCTTGCTTTACATATATCTATTTTATGTTGCCAACCTTTAGGATTATCATTAATTAATTTTACTATAGAGGATCCAAGTACCAAGCTTTTCCTCAGTGCTCAGAAAGTCCCCTTTAGACTTTTGCTTGACCTCATGACATCTGGAAAAGGAAAATTGATTTGGAAAAGAGTTACAAGATAATAGGAAATAAAAAGAGTTAACCAAGTTTTGCAATATGTTTTACTTTGATCTGGTAGAAATTTATCTTGTAAGCTACAGAAAGACTGAATATCACAGAGATCTGTGAAATATGGTGAGCTAGCAGCTGCCTGAAAGTTTAGTTGCAAGAGTTGGTTCATAAATTAAAGAAGTTAAATCTTTAAAGTTAGGGAAGGTGAGGCCATACCATTGTTATTCAATGTAAGAAATGTAGCCTTGGACAAATAGTCAGTTCAAAAGACTGAAATGCTTGTTTATATAGATATATACATTCAAGAACAAGTATGAGAAATATAAAAAAACAAAAACCTTAAAAATCTTTTTTTCTTTTTTTTAAAAAATAGGTCTTTCTGTGTCTATTCCCTGAGGCTGGCCGCACAATTATCCCCTCTCAGACCACTTCTAAATGTCATTTTGAAAATTGGGACCAACAAGATTAGGTCTGTTTCAGCTGAGCTCCGTTAGTGTCATTTTGTTTCTTAAGAACCAACCAGTGTGAAAAGATTTTTTAAAAATGTATTAGTATTTATCAGGGGCACTGTTACCAGGGATACACCAGTAAACAGAGAGAGAAGCAGACACAAAGTACATGAAATAACTGAGAAGGAAGAAAAGTTTTTGCAACAGATGAATGGCTGCGTTACACAACACTGAAGACATAGCCCGACAAAACTGAAAAAGGAGCCTGGCTACAGTTGCTGAAGCTTTGCATAAACTGCCTAAACAAATAATGATGCAGAAACAGAGGCACTGTTTTTAGATACTATCATTCCTCTCCACCATTTTACAAATCAGACATGTTATAATGATTTACATGTCACACAACTGTAGCTGATGTATAGTATGAAAAGTAGCTTTTTGTTTTCACACCATGAAACTTTACAGCATTATGAGATCTATGGATGAGTATGTATTTATTGATCATTCAGGCACAGTATTAAACCAGTGACAAATAAATAGCATCTGCCTTGTCATCATCATAATCATCACCATCATGTAATGTTCTGCTGCAAAACCTTGGCTCCTAGAACTCATTGTTACTGTGACATGCACTTCTGACAACTAAAAATTGTTGAAGACCAAACAGAAATGACAGAGGCCTCTGCCAGCAGAACAATGCTTGGCACACCACAAAAGCTTATCAGAAGCAGCATGATCAACACAACAAAGAGCTTTATGTGAGCTCTATGTTTTGAATAATCCTCCAAACATCCCAGGTCCTAATCTGATCAAATGTCCGCACGCACCCTGCAAGTCACAGTAACCAAATGAGCCACTGTCACTACTGCCAGTTAGTCCTGACTTCCCATGTACTTGCCCCAGATGAGAGATGTTTTAAATGCAGGAGGGGACCTGGCACAATAAAGTAGGCTCCTTTAATGTTCTTACAAGCTGGTGTATGCAGTGTTTGCAGATGAAGGTGATGACCTAAAACAAATGTACCCAACTCTGTTGGAGAAAACAACATTTAGCTTGCTTGGTGTATTTTCTGAGTAGTGAACCTATTTGAGAATAAATACATAAAAAAGAGGTGTTGCCACTGTGTGGTTGGAGTAACAGCTCGGTAAACAGGTTAAAAATCCATTGAGAAATATGTGCTTTTGATTATGAATAGAGGCTATATAAATATTGTGTAGGATGTAAGAAAACCTTAAACGTGGCAGGCTCAAAGATAGAGACTTGATAGTGAAGGAAGGCAGGTGAAAAGATGCGTAACGCTGTGAAAGAGACCGGAGAGGCATTGATTTTTACAGTATGTGGTGTATCATGCAATAAACAAGTGCAATGTTACTAAGCCTGTCACATTTCATTTGCAATATAAGTGTGCTTATAGGAATCTGTAAGAAAAACATGATAGCACTTCAAAAATTGCTGTAGTTGTCCTTGAATAACATTTTAAACTCACGTTTTTAGTTGATGGGGTGAAATTAGGACTAGCTCCTTTAGGAACTAAGTAGAAATATAGCAGGCTGCAAAATCCAAGACTGAGTTGATTGAGCAGCCAAGTATCTTGTATTCTTTGGATTTTCTAAAAAAAAAAAAAGGTATTAATGGTAAAAATATTATTTGATTACTTTACCACAAATGACAAAACAGAAATAGAAACTTAATTTTTTTTAATCTTTTTTGAGACATTTAAGAAAGAGCTTAGTGGGAAAATCCATCCCCACCTACACCTTTGCCTGTTCTGCTCTAAGGCTGCTTTAACTCTAATTTATGTCTTCATATAGTCTATATAGCTTTTTGAATTCATAGTAGTATTCTGAACTTTTCTTTGTAGCATAATCCATCAATTAAAAATTCTTTGAGAATGAGGAGCCAGATGACAACCCTCTTGATCAAGATAAGAGGAAAGAAAGGGAGTTTTTTCACTCATTCTGAATATGAAAAGCTTGTGCGTCCTCCTATTTAAAACATTCAAATATGCTTAAAAAAGAAACAAAACGACAAAGGCAAATTTTTTATTTTATGAGATTTTTGCAGTTCTGTAAAAAACAAACTGCAGTATTCAGTAGTTTCTAGAAACATGTGTAGCAGCAATAACTTTAATGTTTTCTGTATGACTTTATCAGGCTCTCATATCATTGTCATTGAAACATTGTTCCAGTTCATTTAGATTTTGACACAGCATTTCAGTCAAGCTGGGGTCTGGACTTTGGCTGAGCCACTACAACAACTTAATTCCTTTCTTTTTCAGCCATACTGTTGTGCTTTTGCTGTTGTGTGTGAAACCACTGCTGTGTTTTTGATGCAATTTTGGGCAATTACTGCTGTACAGATGTCCTTATATTTGCCACTAGAAAGCTTCAGTTTTAAGAAGAGTTCATGGTTAACTCAAGGACTGCAAGGTGCCTGGGTTTTGTGGCTGCAAAACAAGCCTAAATCATTGCCCCTCCACCAGTGTACTTGACACAGTAGTTGAATTACTGGTGTCAGTTTTTGCTAACTTTGCCAAATGATACCATGCATTATGGCCAAACATATCCACTTTGGTCAGGTCTATCCTAAAGATAATGCTCCAGAATTTTTTTTTTCGGATGTAATTTTTTGTAGCCTGTAAAATCTGAAGAATATATCTGAGTATTGCATTACACAGTCTGAACTAGGGATGAATTTGCTCAGATGTCCACTCCTGGGACACTGACACTTATAATCACATAATCAAGTGCATTTGATTCAAAGCAGTTTCAGCAGTTTCAGCAAGCTGAAAAAGGGAAAAGAATATGAATAAGAGCAGGATTTTATTTTATTTTACCAGTAGTAACACTGAACCTAACCAAATTCAAAACCAGTGAAAAAACTGTCAGGACAGAGAAGGGGAAAGATGCCAGTGGTCTCCACCTGTCAGGGGCATAATTTCCAGACCCAACCAATATAACCCCTCCAATAAAGTTATGAATTATCTTGCATAAATAGACTGTTGATTTTCTTTACTCATTTCTGGCATTAGCAGCAAAATAGTTGCATGTTTAATCATCTGGGAATTTACCCAGATTTATTTATTTATTTAGACAGAGATCTTGACACCAATTGACCTTTTCAATGCAATGTCATTGATTGTTGCTGAATGATACACTAATTCTTTCTCAGCTTCCATTCTTCAAAAAGTTCCACTTTGCCATTACTTTGGCTTCCTAACTGGTAACCTTAACTTAATCAGCCCTCTCAGCAGGGACTTCATTTGGTTGAAATTATGCTTTCATAACGTTACTTCTTACACACTTCCTAAAACATTGCAATGTTTGAAGCGACTTCAACATAATCAAGTTATCTTTCAATTAAATGGATTTATTGAATGGAGATATGTATTTGGCATCTTTGACTTCATTAAAAATGACAATTTGGAGTTAGTCGAACAAAAAACTTAAAAACTTGAAAAGGTAAAAAAAAAAAAAAAGTGTACAGCCTAGCAAACAGAAATCTTGATGACATTCCTGTAAGTTTTATCACAAGTGTTCACAAATAATTGTAGGTAGGCATCAAATGTAAAAGATAAAAATGGTTTTCTCTCATATATTTGTGCAAGTACGGCATAACTAAAAGATGCACTAACTTCATCGAGGCCACAGTTAACTAAAGAATACATCAAAAGGCCAGTGTTAGTTATTGCACTGCTGTCTGCCAATATATGTAACTGTGCTGTCTGAGAATACTGAGTTTTCTTCAGCTTTCAACTGCACAGTCTCTCACGATGATCAATATGAATTCACAAGTCAAAAACACAACAGATAAAAACATAAAAGGGAAAACAATGTTCATATTTAATTTAACTTTTAACTCTTTCTTTTTTTAAGTGAAAAGTGAACTGAGTTTGTTTGCTGGCGAGCATTAAGCCCAGTAAATATCTACATTTCTATTGCTACCAGGTGATTATTTTTCTAATAAGCATATCACATCAACAGTTTTTTATTGTCACCAGGGCAGCAAATTGATTTTAATTAGTACAGCCATTTTACAGGTACTGCAACTGATGACTTTTAAAGAAGCTCTTTTGTTTTTAACTGCAAAATTAATGTGGACGTGATGTAGTACACAAACAACTGTATATGTGTCTTGCAGTTCTGATTTTGTGTAAATACTCTGCATAGATATTGTGCTAAAATTGCCTGAGTGGGGATGAATAGACACATTAGTGCTGGGACTCTTTAACGATTTGTCAAAGGAAATTAGAGCAACTGCTCTTTATGATGGTGCTGCATAGGAAAGTAACTGGGGGAGAATAATTCAGTCTCAATTCATTTTATGCTGAAGGCAGGTCAGGGTTGAATTGCACCATTTGGCTTTCAAAACTAATGTCCATGCATATCTTGATTGCCTGTGCAAAAGCTCAGGGTGGCCTTTATGGATCCTGGACGACGGGTGTGGGGAGGGCTCAGCCTGTAATGCTCATTGCTGGAGATGATCACTGACAGCTATAACCTTAAGGCACTATTACCACCAGCAGCAACCATCATTTGGTTATTACATTCAACAATCTAGTTTAATGGGTTTGCCATCATAGCTGTGCTACAGTATGCTTCCTCACCAGGGTTGGCAATTGCTGACAATTAACAGTTTGGTAGTCTTTTATATTTTTGTGGCAGAGGAAGCGGTTGTTCTTCCTCTGTTTTTCAGACACAAAAATAAGATGTAAAAAAAAACTCAGCTCATTTAAAATATAACATTTAAAAAATACAGTATCACTTTTCCTGTAAAAAATCAATTTCTGAAATTCTGGCTCAAATTCATCAACAGTAACACCTCTAGGACCAGATGCAACATGGGACAGTGTCTGTTAAAGTGGGTGTGGGTGGCAGATAAAGATGCACTAAGGTGTGACTGTTTTTACTAATTTATTGGTCTTTATTTTTATTCCATGCTGGTCTGTTTTTGGCCAAAACGTGTAAAACAAAGACCTCCTTAAAGTAATCATGATGCAACAGAATCTAATACCGACACTCTGTTGGTTCACTGAGTTTTACATTTTGTCTTTAATTATCAGCCACTTTGCAGTATTGCAACTGCAGCATACAGTTGGACATTTTCTATTATACTGATTACTCTAAGTGCTTCCATGTCTTTTAGTGTTGTTAAGTTGGCTAGTGCATTTCTTCTTTTTAAAAACGTAGCAGATTGTTGATTTGACCACTTGTAACATTTTTGCAGTCGTTCCAATAGGGGCAATTTGGTTTTTCAGCCGAATGATGGTGTCTTTCATTTGCGTTGACATCTCTATTGAACTTCATATTAAGAATTCCAGTGAAAAGATGCCAAATGCAAATTCAAACCCAGATCTTTCACGTGCTTAGTTTATCAGGGAACCAGCCTCACCTGGCCATGAAACTGCTTGTCAGTCAATTGTTTAATTATTTTTGTATATAAATATCTCACAGTTAATACAATACTTTTGTTAGCCTCCTTGAATCAAAAATTTAAGTGTCATGTTGACTTATTTAACTTATTTAAATTTCAAAAATGTCCAAAATTGACCTAACTGTATCACTGAAGAAAAATAATTTTATTAATGTCTTTTCAAAAGAGTCCAAAATTCCCTTTTTACTAATTCCCTTAAGTATAAGCTGCAGTAAAGGCCCAGCAGAGCCTCTCAGGGGAGGAAATAGCATTTGGTAGTCCTTGGATTCTACACTTCAGGGAGTCTTTGACGGCAAAGAATTTGATCCAAATATTAAAAACTATGCCAGATGTGCTAGTTTTTCCAATTAATTTTGAGCCTCTGAAAATGGGGCACATTGTATAAAAATGGCTTTAATTCCTAGAGAGTTAGTGCCACCCCTTAAATTAAAGCTGAAACTCTGCTCTTTGAATAACATCTCAGTGTTTTGACTTAAAATGACCAAAAGAAAATCTGTAACTGTCCAAAGATTACAGACTTAACTGTATATCTATAGCTTACATTATGATTTCACACCTAACCTGTTTGGTTGGGTTCATTTAGGCTGGTGTGAAAGCTTTTACTCAAACTATAGTGCAGACCTAACAACTGAGACAGCTTGAAAAGGTGGGTGGTTTGTTTGTGGTGTGAAAGCAAGCTAGGATTTTCTGCAGATATGCGATTTCAAAAGCTAAGCTACTAATAAGTCCATCTGCTGATTGTGAAATCTGTTTAGGAAGCAATCTCATACATGATCCAATGCAACACATAAACACATAATTTTAGGATCCATTCTTTTCAGGCTGTAGCTGTATTTGAGAGGCTGAAATGTTCTTACAACTGGTTCTACAACTTCAGCAAACATTTAACACCTGATTGAATTTTGGTCCCTTAATATAAATGTAATTATTTGTTATTTGACATTTTTCTTATTGTTGTAAGCAATTTCTAGTTGTTGGCATAATTTCCTTTTACAGTAAACTATTCATATTACAAATGCCACTGAGAGATTAAACGTTGCCCCATGCTTTAGAATCCAAACATTCTGTATTAGTTCAGTGGATACTCTAAAGCATTTTAAAAGCAATCAGCATTCTCGTTCTTTCTGCTTTAACACTTTTTATCTGGAAAATGAGCCATCCCTTAGAGGACCAGTGCACCCAATGCAGCCTCCGATTAGAGTTCACTCTTCACATGATACAGAACAGGGTGATATTGACTGCTTCCACTTCACTGGAGTTATCTGAGATTGACACATAATGAAAGCACAGCAGGGAAGCGAAAACAAGGAGAAAAGTATATATGCTTCCAAACAGTCTCTCTTTACTATTAGCTGCAAATTTAAAAAAAAGAGCATATGATTGTACTTTCAGAAGTATCCATTTCTCCCATTTCGGCTGATAAATAGTTCATTAATATTTCTGCTTTCTGATTGTTGATGAATAATAGGTTATCTTGTACCCAAAGAAACACCTACACAGACTCATAAGATCGTAAACAGGCTTTTATTTGACTTGGAAAAAATGGGTCTTTAGCATCCATTCACTTTAAAGCAGGTGTGAGACAACAGTCTTACACTAAAAATGGCCACCTCTATCACTCCTATCAAAATGGGACATGGTACAGTTGGTGCTACAGCTCTTGGATGGCTTGTATACATGAGGCAGATGTAACCAAGTTATTGCAATGAAACAGCACTCATGAGAGCGTGTATGTAGATTACTACTATGAAATCATAAAAAAAGTTAGCAGATTCTTGATGAATATAAACAAGAAGAGTACAAAGACAGGTATAATTAAGCAAGAGAAGTGACTAAGCACAGGCAATATAGTTCATCCCACTATACAAATCTTATATCAGCATATCAAAGCCCACTTTGCTGCTGGCTAAAACAGTAAAGCGCATAAGATTATTTAGAAATCTATTATTGTCTTTATCACACTACCCTGAGAAAGAAACCTGTGGAATGTTTGTATGTTTTTCATATTTACCTTACAATGTTCAAGTCACAAATCTTTCTTCTAAACACTGCCCAAAGTCCCATACACACAGATGTAAAGCGCGACGTTAAGCCAAATAAGGATGTTCTTACATTTTCAATGGGTGGAGGAGAGTCAAATTGCCTGAAACCCACTTCAAGGTCATCATCTTCTAAAGAAACTAGAGAGACAGCTGGATGTTGCCAACAAGCACAGTTTGCAAAGATCCAGGGAGCTTTACATCATTATTATGCCTTATTAAAAAAGTATATTTCTACTGCTGCAGTGGTTGAATTTACAGAAATACCCTGCATTCAAGAGAGGAATGCTGTACAGTACAGACTGCAGGATTAAACCTTCAATATAGTTTATGTAACAGTCTTCTATAGAATATGTGAGGTGTATCAACTTTAAGGCAGATATTTTGGACTGCAATCCATTAACTCATTGTACACTATTAAGAGAAGAATTTCAGCTATAGGTTATATTCATATCTCTAACAAAGAATAATCAGACTAATGCGACAAAATAATTATTCCCTTAATTTAAACAACTTATAATTAATGGGACTGGAAGTCTTAAAAGAGCTAATATTTCATTAATGTGTTATTACTCTATCAGGCAACTGACCTGCTGTCTCAAATTACTGCAGATGACACAGTCTGAGGTGTAATTAAAAAACAATTAGGAAAATATTGCAGGCTAAGAGCACCTTCACCTCCCCTCAGCTAAACGAGGGAAGTAAGCATGTTGGATATGACGTTTACAGATTATACAGGTGTGTGTAGGCAGTATTTGCAACAGCTCAACGAGGAGTGTCTTAACTTTAAGATGCCAAACTGTAAAATCATCTTACATGGATTCTGTTTTGATAAAGATACAGTAAGTAGAATATATTTGGCTTTAAGGTCTCTAAATTCTGTATTTTTTTATAGCATCAAAGTGAAAAGTTCAGCTTTGTAGACTAAAACTTTTTAAGCTGTGGACGAATATTAGTTATAATGATAATCCTGACAGAGATTCACTGTAAGCCTCTAACAATGTAAGGTATGCTTCCTCTACATATTACTGTCATTGTTCATTTTCAAAATAAGTTTTCTTTTCTTTTTTACAATTGAACTCATGTTATGTTCACATTTTTATTGAAAATTCATGTCCATCCACTTATACAAGACATTTTCATAACGGTGCTGGAGCCTATTCCAGCTGATATCTGGAGAGAAGCAGGGTACTCCCAAGGCGCAACCACTGGAGTGGAAAAGTGAAGGCAATGCGAAAGTGCCAAAAAACTGTAGTTCCTCTACATCCCACTTGACTCCAAAAGGGAGTAAAGACCCATAAAGTCTAAAATTATAATGCTCAACTTTACCTTTAGCCTGGCAAAAACTTTTCGGTCACTATGGTTGGTTTTCTTCTTCATAGCAACTCTGAGTGTGGTGATTTTGGTTTTTTAGTCCATTTCTTAGTACTGATATATGTGTCTCAGCATTGTAAACATGCAGATGTAGGTTGCTAACCAAGCTTTTCAGCTTAAGCTCCTAACTTAGTACACCATCCTTTTATCCACACAAGGTCTTAAATAATCAGGCCCCATCTTATCTTAATGACCTTGTAGTACCATATCACCCTATTAGAGCACTTCGCTCTCACTCTGCAGGCCTACTTGTTGTTCCTAGAGTATTTAAAAGTAGAATGGGAGGCAGAGCCTTCAGTTTTCAGGCCCCTCTTCTGTGGAACCAGCTTCCAGTTTGGATTCAGGAGACAGACACTATCTCTACTTTCAAGATTAGGCTTAAAACTTTCCTTTTTGCTAAAGCATATAGTTAGGGCTGGACCAGGTGACCCTGAATCCTCCCTTAGTTATGCTGCAATAGACATAGGCTGCCAGGGGATTCCCATGATGCATTGAGTTTTTCCTTTCCAGTCACCTTTCTCGCTCACTATATATTAACAGACCTCTCTGCATTGAATCATATCTGTTATTAACCTCTGTCTCTCTTCCACAGCATGTCTTTTATCCTGTCTTCCTTCTCTCAGCCCAACCGGTCGCAGCAGATGGCCGCCCCTCCCTGGGCCTGGTTCTGCCGGAGGTTTCTTCCTGTTAAAAGGGAGTTTTTCCTTCCCACTGTTGCCAAAGTGCTTGCTCATAGGGGGTCATATGATTGTTGGGTTTTTCTCTGTATCTATGAAGCGCCTTGAGGCGACTTATGTTGTGATTTGGCGCTATATAAATAAAATTGAATTGAATTGAATTGAATTATCCATACTTCAGCTTAAAACAACAATGAAAACATCATGGTGGCAGCCAAAAAAACTGATGCTGAATCTTTAAACATGGAGTCCAGACACAATGGCTGATGTCACAGTGGCTACATCCATCTTTTATATGTTCTATGGGTATTCCCAGGATAGGTCAGCAGTCTATTGCATTTGTAATACAGAGAGACAGATAACCAATCATATTCAGTCACCCAGGGAGAACTCTCAAATTCCACTAGAAATCCTGCCAGCTGGCAGGTTTGAACCCAGAACCTTATTGTTGTAACTGTGCTAACCACTGAACTGCTCAAAAGGCTCTAGTACCCTCAAAGTCATGATTTGCAGGTTTTCTTCCATTGCTTGTTAACTCTTATTTGATTTTGGGTCAGGTCATGATGAATTTCACTCAGTCACTATGATTTAATAATGTTAGTTTGACTTTTGTCTGAGATTAATCCATTTTCAGGGTTTTTACTTTTTGACTTTGATCTTTGTTAATCACAGTTTCTGACCAATAATTCACAAAAATTACAAAATCTGAGGAGACGTTAAAGTGATTTGAAGGTACAATTCATCTAAAAGTTTACCACCGTTACCTGCTGGTATTTCAATATAATATGCTTCTTTTTATAACTTTAGACAATAAAAAGCAGCTAAAAATATAAAAGAACATTTATATTACTAGTCATATTCATTCATTGCTCAGAGGCATTTTAAGAAATCTTTAGAGACTTTCTGTTGAAACCAGCTTCCTTATTGCCCTCCTTGTTTAATTTTTCAACCCAAGGAAATGAAGAGGAAAGTTTTTTTTTCTGCTGTCTGCTCTTTTTGTTGCTGTCTTCATACCCCACAGCATCGGTAAAGTCCATGATTTCAGTGGCGTATCACATAGACTTCTCATTTTATTGGCAGTTCTTTTAAATTAAAAGTCACAATCTGACTGTCAAGCAATTGTTTGTGCCTCGTAGCAATGAAGTCATCAGCTATTTAAGTGAAGATGCACGCTGTTGGTTCTCTACATGAATAACTGTCAATTGTAAATTCATATCCTTTTGCATTAACAAGACTGGAGGGCAAATTGGCTTTAAATTGGTGCTCAATTCCTTCCTGTACTTTCCAGTCTATTTTTCTTTCATTTTTTTGTTATGTAGTATACCACTGTCAAACACAAGCTTTTCTGGCTTCAGGTTGGGTCACAGTTCACAAGTTTTGACAGTGATCTGTGCATGCCCTTTAAGCCAATGTCCATCTTCACATGTGACCTACAGTACACTGACATTGCTGGTGTTTCACAGCGGGACAAGTCATATCATCAGTCTTTTGTCTGTGAAACTTATCCTGTAATGGTGCATGACTTCATTTGGTTTCAGGGTTTTTGTTTTGTTTTTTGTTTTGCAAAATCTGTGAAAATGAAAATAAAAATCAAATGCCTCCTTAAAATAGCATTGCTGCACAGCTAACAGTATACTTGGACAGATTTACATTACAGTAAAATTTAAACATATCTAGGTACTATGTGGCTAAGCAGAATGACCGTTACTGTCAGCATGTACTTCACAGCTGCTGGAAACATGTGGCGTCACATGACCTGCACTCACTGCCCATTTTTAAATTGCTCATTAACAGATGATATTTATACAGCCAATCACATGACAGTAACTTAGTGAATTTAAGCATGTAGTCATGGTCAAGAATAACTGCTTAAGTTCATACCAAGCATTAGAGGAATATGGCTCTACTGCTTCAGGCTGGTAGAAAAGAACTTCAAACCTTGAAGCAGATTTATTACAACAAGAGCAGTCCATTACCACATGCAGTGCTTGTCAATTAAGAACAGGAAACTGAGGCCACAGTTCATGCCAGCCCACCAAAACTGGACAGCAGAAGACTGTCAAAACATTGTCTGGTCTGATGAGTCTTGATTTTTGCCGCAACATTTTGATGACAGTGTCCGAATTTGGCATAAACAAGATAAAGGCATGAATACATGTTGCCTTGTGTCAGCCGTTCAGGCTGCTGGTTGTAGTGTAATGGTGTGGGAGATATTGTCTTGGCATTACATTACAGGATACAAGTCATATCCATACAAATCCACATTATCTCACCATAATTGCACCATATTTGGATAATTTCCATTCCAAATTGTCTTTGAAGATACAGACAATCTTTTTTTTTAGTTTATTTATCAGGGGGAAAAAAGCTTTAGTGGACTAATAAATATACATTAGTGTGTAACTACGTCTTTCAACAAATTGCTATATTGCCCTGACATCTTGAATACAGTGACTGAGACAAACATCTTTGTTCCACCTAACTGTATTTATCTATGTAGCTGAAGACTGGCCACATATGTAGTATGCCAAAGGAGAAGGACAAGTAAGTTCTGTACTTCTTTTGAGAAAAGTATGTACAGTACTGTACTCAAACTCAAGATATGAAATATTATACACATGTCTTATTATATAAGAAGCAGTCCCCCTCCTCTCCAAAAAAGCAAAAATGCAAATAAAAGAGACCAGGATCTAGATAAAATGTTATCCTCTTCATCTGCACCTAATTATATTAGAGCCCTGAAGTGAAGACAGGGACCTGACACATGAAAACATGCATCAACATGCTCATTTATTCCTGATTCCTTATATTGCCATAATTACTTTTTGTCGGCATACTGGGCATGGGACACTTCCAACTCTGGACAGCTGACACGGAGCTTACTAAACAAACTGCTGAGTATATGCTATAGTTACACAATCCTTCTAAAAAAAAACTTTTCTACACTTTGATTACATTCTCACGTCTAGAGTCCAATATGAGATCCACTTCGAACAGTGTTTCACTAACACCAGCTAACAGAGTCTACCAGTGGCAAATAATGCTGCACTTACCAATAGAAAAGTTCAGGATATCTTCAACAACTCACCTTAGTCTCTTCCAGAGTAAACAAATGTGGACACACTGGCAGCTGAGGTAAAAAACAACAACAAAAGACTGACATCCTACAGTCACTATAGCTGAACAGCAGCAAGGGTTGTTTGTTCTACAGTGGTCACCATAGCCAGGATTATAGACTTAAATTGGTAGGGGTAATAACACAAAATTTAGTCTACCAAATTCTACTGATTTCAAGTACACAGCAAATTCAAAAGTGTTAAATGTTTTGGTGTTAATAGTCTCCTTGCAAAAGTAGAGTTAATTTTACTCTAAGTAGAGTCACATTCTTTTAATGTAACTCTGAGGTGTAAAATGATAGTAGTTAAAATCGAGTGTTAAAAATGAGTGTTTCTCTGTCAACTCTGGAGGTGTTACAATGGAAACATTAACTCTTGACCTCTGAACTCTGAACTCCTAGAGGGGCTATGACACCAACAGAGTAAATTCACAGACTCCGCCCCCAGCACGGCTCCAATCGAAGCTGAAGTGAAGCCGTTTCAGAACATTTTGCTCTACATATTTGAGTTGTTTGCCATGCTTGGTAAGTCGTTTTTTCAAAGATTGTTTCAATTATTATTAGCTTTTACTTCTGTGGCTCTTTGGAGTTGAGACAAAGCTGTGTGAAAGGCATTAGCCATGTTGCTCGCTGATAGCATAATATTCTGTTTTAGCTAGCTGAAAGGTATTGTTTGCGGGCAAATACCACAGCCTTGAAAAAAAGCTTGCATGTGAATTTTCAGTCAAACTTTTGGTCAAATACACCTAAAACAATGTCTAGAATGTGAAATGTTGGTATAATGGTGCTACTTGAAGCCTGAAAACGATCGCCCATAAAAATAAAAAAACCCCGAGCAAACAGCAGTAGCTGACGTCCTGACTGGATTCTACGTTAGCATAGATAACTCCAGAGTTTTGTGCACACGGTTTAGGTAAAAATTAAAAAGGTTGAGGTTTTACATTTAGTTCAGTATTACCTGTTGCCTGTGTCCTTGTCTTTTGGGAAAATACTTTACACAAGTAATGGCTCAAAGAGGATTCCTTTTTTTTTTTTTTTTTTTTACTGTGCTGCAATTGTTTACTTGTTTGTGCCATTAATTAGTGTCAACTAATTTTTATTCAATCTCCGCACAGGATATGCTTGTGAAGATGGAATATGGGGGAGAGCAGAAGTGCGTTGAAGTTCCACAAAGGGATGAATGAAGGACATGCATATTGTATTGAAGAAATAAGTGATGAGAATGCTGTTATTTGCATTTACCATGTCAGACCTTTTGATAAACAAAATTCTAATGAGAGTGAGAACATGTATACTGCTACATCTTTCAGAAAATGTTTTGAAATTGTGGTGCACAGTTCAGAATAAATGTTTTTCAAAAACCATTGCATCTTTTTAGTAAATGTTTATTTCCAAAAGAAATTTCTAGAAGTTCAGAACAGTAAAATTCCCGCTTTTTAGAATGAATTAGAAGATAACTCTTACGTAGTTAAACTAAAATACTCTTTGAGAGTTAATATATAAACTCTTAACACCAAGTGTTAAATTATCAACTCCAGACAGATTTGGTGTTTAACACTAAATCAGAGTTAACGTACCAACTCTCCAAAAAGAGTTAAATTAACACTCTCTGGTGTAGACCCATATAGACACTTTAATAGTGTTGAAATCAAATCCGACAGTGTTAATTTGGACATGCTGGATTTGCTGTGTAGTGAGATTTTCATATTGTAACTTTAAGCCACTAAACATTACTGTTTCAGAGTAATAAATACAAATAATTCAATAAAAATACATCAACCACATTTGGACTATCAGGAGACTCACAAAATAAATAAATAAATAATCCTAGAATTACCTGATCCTTCACATCATAATTCTATAAAACTGAACTCTTTCAGTTTCTTCTTTCAACATATGGGTTTGCAGAGCATTCAGGTCTGCCATCTATGACATCCTACAGTTATGAAGGGCAACTGTGAAGAAATTACATGCATGGTTTGTTGGCTTTGCGAGTAATGGTGCAGCTGCCATGAAAGGCTGACAGTGGGAAGCAGCACTACTCCTGAGTGAAAAGATCAACTCCAAACTGAGTATCATTCCCTGCATCATTCACAGGTTAGAACATACAATATTCTGATGCTGCGGAGCACATTACAGAGGTATTTTCACATATTTATTACATTAACCCTTAAACTCAGTTTCTTCCTTCTCTATATCGACACTTGCCAATGTCGGTAAAGGAGGGTGGCAGACTTCACAGTAAAGCAGAAATATCTGAAAATAAAAGTAGACTGTTTTCTTGGAAATCTAGCATAGAGGAATATTCATATATATTACTATTCATTGTCTTCACTCAGCACATGGATAAAATGTTTGTTCATAGGTAGAAAGGACTTTTTTAGTCACCCACTATAAAATGCCGGTATCTTTTAGTGGAAACAACCACTGTCTGTTCTTTTGACAGAACTTTGGGTTTTTAAAGTCTTATTTTCTTCAATAAAAAATATTGTGTCTGTAATGGTGGATTTTCATCCCAGTCATGGAACACTGGACCAGTTCTTTACCCTTTCGAGGATACTTGAGGGTGCATTCAAATTTGCCCAACCTGTCTACATGTATTTTGTGGACTGCATTCAACCGTTTCCCTCGGAGTATTCTGTGAGAGGTGCTTCGGGAGTATGGAGTGTCTGGCCCGTTGTTATGCGCCATTTGATCCTTGTGCAACGGTTGCAAGAGCTTGGTCCACATAGCTGCCAATAAGTCAGACTCATTCCCGGTGGGTATTGGACTCCGCCAGGCTGGCCTTTGTCACCGATTCTGTTCATAATTTTTATGGACAGGATTTCTGGGTGTAGCCAAGTGGCGGGAGGCTTTCACTTCGTTGGTTTCAGTATCTCGTCAATGCTTTTCACTGATGAACCCAGCTGAACCACAATTGTTGGTTCATCAGGTGGTAACCTGCAGCTGGTACTGGAGTGGTTTGCAGCCGAGTGTGAATGCCATTGTCCTCAGCCAGAAAAAGGTGGAGTACCCACTCTGGGTCAGGGACAAGTTACTGCTCCGAGTGGAGATATCTCAGCATCTTGTTCATGAGTAACAGGAGAGGGGATCTGGAGATTTACAGACAGATTGGTGCTGTGGCTGCAGTGATGTGGTTGCTGTACTGGTCTGTTGTGGTGAAGAGAGAAGATCTCGATTTACCGCTCGACCTACATCCCTACCCTCAGCTTTGGTCACTAGCATTGGGTAGTGACTGAAAGAATGAGAACGCGATTACGAGCGGCAGAAATGAGCTTCATCTGAAGAATGGCTGACCTCTTGCTTAGAGATTGGATGAGGAGTTTGGACATGCAGGAGGAGCTCAGAGTAGAGCTGTTACTCCTCCACATTGAAAGGAGACAGTTGAGTGGTTCGGGCATCTGACAAGGATCCCTTCTGGGCAGCTTCTGGGTAAGAAGATTTTGTAAGCAATGTTGCTGAAAATTTGAAGCACAGACATACTTATAACATACTTACTTTACTTTATGCTTGTGTGTAATTAGCAGTGTCATGCCATCAACACACCCGTGGCACAAGAGTATGTATTTCTATTTGCTGCAACTAAACTTTTTTTCTAAAAATGTGTTTGTATGCAGTTTCTATCGAAGGACAATTTCACTGCTACCATTATTGGTGTGTTACTGGCCTTGCTATTTCATATATATATATATTTTTTAAAAACGAAGTAATTTGATTGAAAACATTAATGCAGTGCTGTACAATATTCAGGCAAAACTGGCTGGCAAAAGTACAAATTGTTTTGATGAGCTGAGACATTCAGGTGAGAAGTGTTTCAGCACAATAAGAAATATCTTTTGCAGTGAAGTGTGCACAGAAACCATGCACAAACACAAATAGAAATTGCTAACACTGGTGAGGAAATGACTGATTTGAGAACTGCATTAAGAGTAGTGAAAATGATGTTTCTGATGTGAGAACTGCATCAAAGTGATTTAGGAAAAACTGTTATCTGGAAAATGAGGTAGAAGGCCACTATAAGGTCTCCTCAGCAGTAGTTGTTGTTCTTTGGCTTTACTCTTTCACAGTAAGTGATTTTATCAATGTATATGTCAGGTTGAATGGTGATGTTTGAGGTTATAAGGTTATATAGTAAGTAAATATCAAACTGCTTTGAATTAAAAGGAAGAAACTTTCTTTAATGCATGCAAATAATTAAAGATCAAGCAAACAGAAGCAGCGCAAAAGTGGGTAGGTACAAAAAAAAAGCCTGGTATTCGATCTTATCTTACTTGTATATAATACGTTACAGCAGCATAAAAAGACAGAAAGGGATGCTTAGACGTTTGAGGACATTTAACCGATACTAAAGACTGTCTTGAGTGTTATGAGCTATGGTAATTAATTTAAGATGTTTTTACCTTGAATCTGCTTCTAACAAAAGCTTACAACAAGAGAAAGAATACAATGCAATATTTTTCATGTTATTCAGCCTACAGCCTGTATAGGAACTTTGACTTTCTTAAGGTAACACAGTATTTTATTACTAACAAAGAAACCAATGTCTTTTTTTATTCTATATTTTTCAATTACCATTTTAGTAAATGTTCAAAAATGCTTTAGAATGATGCTAACTTTAAAAGCCATTACTCTGCAATTGAGTATCTCACTATCAAAGACAATATTTTGCTGTGTGTGCTTTTAATTCCCCCAAAATGTATCATAGACTTACCATGTTAATGTACAAATTGGGTTATCCTTCTTTCAAGGTCTCCAGCCTTAAATTAATATGACATATTTGGCAAGGAAACTGGAATGGCTTTTAGAAGAATTTAATAAAAAGCATCACTGATGAAATTAGCTAATGCCCATTGACATTTTATCCAGAGCATTAAAAGAATAACTGGTTCCAGTGATCATATTTCCTGTGGTTTCTGATGTTGCTGTCTAATCTATATTTCAAAATGTAAGCGAAGAAATCTTTTTAAGCTCAGGAGTGGCACCGGTGTTTACTATGAGCCAAGAAAAAAAACATGTACATTACATTTTTTCTTAGTTATTTGTAGTTCCAAAACATTGGCAGTAAAGCATTTAGTTGAGAAATTTTCTAGCTTAACTTGGAGATACAACTACCACAAAAGAGTAACAGGCAATAAAGATTTGTGCACATTTGTATGCACAAAAACTGCTCGCAGCAAACAGCAATTATAAATCCAGGTCCCCTACCAACAGTCATATTCTTTCCATGCTGGACAAAATCTACTATGAATCATTTTACTTGTTTTGAATCACATGTCAGTTATAATGATGGAGACCCACACAGAGCATTCAGCAGACAAAAAAAAAGCAGCAACCGCATGTCCACGGTAAAACCCATGAGAGCAGCTGCATGTGAACAAAGCAGCCTTCAAATTTGTCATTTTCTCTGTGGTTGTTGGTATAGTTGCAATGATTTGCCATTAAAATGTCAGCAAGAACCAGTTTTTTAACTTTTCAAGCTATCTGAAGAGTTCTAGTTGGATTTTAATGCTAGTGGTTGTCTTCACATGCAAAGCTGTTTTTAAAAAAAGCAAAGGAAAGTAAATTTTCTTCATTTCTTCCATTATTTTTACATTAAAACATGATGTCTTTATAGTTTCTTTAGTGATTTTTATGATTTAACATGAATGATTTAATATCATATCACATGATATGTTTGATAACTGTACTTCAAGGTGCTTGCATTTAGTAAGGCATTTTCTCTTGATGAAATATGGGGTGTGATGTCACACCTTTAATGTCAGTGTTGGATTGTTGCTTCCTTGCCTGTATACCCAAACTTTTTTGACACTTGATGCTGACACATGCATACAAATGACTTATCATCTAACACAACTCTAATTTACATTTGCAATTATCATTTGAAATGGCTGTGAGTCATATACTGACAGTGTTATAAAACTAATAGTTTTTTTTTTTCAAACTCAGAGAAAGAGTTACACTTTTCTCTTCTTGTAATAGTCTTCAAGGATACCTTATTAAACCATGCTTCAGCCATGGTTTGCTGACTTTGAGCTATCATATCAAAGATTTTGACAAGTTCTCTTTAAACGTGATTCTAAAGCGCAGTCACTGCCTCACTGAGAGCCCAATTAGTATAGGGAAAAGAATACCAGAGCTACAGTCAAAAATAAGTATTATAAAACATTTAAGAGTAATAATCTGTATCCAAGTCATAACTCCTTTTTTAAAACTGTTTCATTTACTTTACAAACTTACTGATTCAGTCTAATATTTTTATATCATATTCTATATTTTCTATATTTCAGAAAATTTAAGTCAATGAGTCAGCACTCAGTCTGCATGTGAAATGAGAACAAAACATATAACTGTCATTTTTTATTGTTATTTATTATGAAATTATAAATGCCACAAGTTTACCAAAACATTATGTAATTAAGCTAAACTATATAATGGTTAAATTCAAATAACATCCTCCAGCTTTTGTAATTAATTTTTGAAGGAAAAGAAACTCTGCCTTGTTAGTAGATGTAACAAAAATGTTGATGCATGAAATCACACAATAGATGCGATCAAAAATGTCTTAATGTTTTTGTTTTTCCATTTTGGGGTGCTGGTTATGTTTACACAAACTGATTTTTGAAATAAACCAACGGATTAGCATTGTAGACCAAATAAATTTCTGCTATCAAACTCATTGATTTAATAACACAGCTGTGCTAAACCATTAATACAGCTCACTGCTTTGCCTGCTTTACACACAGAAAAGTGGCAATCTTTTTAGTTTTCATGTTAAGGATGGTACTTTCTTTCCATCCACCTTGTGTCATTTATATTTTCTGTATAAAATTATTGATATATAAGTTGTAGTGGCTTTTCAGCTTGTTATCGTGTACACTGACAGGCCACAATATGAAAACAGGTGAGGCGAATGGCATGGCTCATTTCTGCACAGTTCAAAATTCTGCAAAAAAATTGTATTCAAGCTGACATTACTTTAACATTCAAGAGAATGTTGCACACCAGGAAAATCCAACCCCCCGCACTACAGTGGCATTTTTTTCCAATATCAGTGCCACCCACCGACACCGCAAAAACCTGAAGGGCTTAAGGCATTTACCTGGCCTCCAAAGTCCCAAGATCCTAATCCAATTGAGCATCCGGGGAATGCACTAGATCAAGCCTTATCCGTGAAGGCCCCACTCAGCAACCCACAAGACCCAAAGGATCCACTGCCAATGCCCGATACCAGAAACTGCAGCACACCCCCAGAGGTCCCGATGGGTCAGTGCTGTTTTGCTTATAAGAGAGACCTACACAGTGTTAGGCAAGTGTTAATAATATATCCACCTCTTCGATGACAAATTCCTGAAAGAGTCTGTAAAGCTTATTTTAAACTTTGTAAAGCCTATAGTGTAACCTGTGTGAGTGGTCGACATCATTGTCATTATTTATGCTTATATGTGAATTACCTTGTGGTCATGTCTCTGTAATTAACATAAACCTTATGATAGAAACACATACATTTTTCAGTTTTTATTAATTTTTCTATTTTCCAGGGACAAACATATTTTCCCCTCAGGTTTTTTAATTTCTTCGCATATTCCCACATGTCCATTCTCGTGGTTTTATCTCATCTTTAATCTTTCCAGGAATTTGCTGATATTTGTGAGTTATATTAATGCTATGATTACCGTTTCTTAAATTGAAACAATGACTGCAGTTCAAAAACTGCAGGGAAAAACTAGCCAAACTTTGACAGGTGTAGTCAGCTATATTGAATAGGCTAATCTCAATAGTTTCAGGCTGAATGAATAATGTTACATTCATAGAGAGTTGCACATTAGGTTATGCCGTAGGTCACGTTGTAGGGGTTTGCTGTTACAATGTATCTATGGCATAGATTGTAGCTACATATATTGGGGTGGCTATAGCTCTGGAGGAAGACCCGGTCATCTGCTAATTGGATGCTTGGTGGTTTGATCTCTGGCTGATCCAGTCTGCATGCCAAGTATCTTCTTTGGGCAGGACACTGACGCATCCATTTAAGTATGAATGCATGTGAATGTTAGGTGGGAAGCACTTCATAGACCTAGAGATGTTTATGTAGCCAAGACATGTAATCTGTCCTTGGGCTGCACAAGGGTCTTATCCTCAGTTTTACATTCTACTATATATGTAACAGATTTAATACAAGTAAAAGCAGAGACATGCACACATGCACTGCTGAGGAAAATAAGCAGAGGTGCTATAGAGTATTCATTGCTCACCCCTTGTAGGTGCCCAGGAGTTCTTCTTGTCAGATGCCAGAACCTCCTCAAGTGGCTCTTTTGATGTGAAGGATTAGCAGCTCTATTCTACATGTTAAGTACATTTCAGTAAAGATCCACTGTGTCATCAAAATACCGTTGTTTTTTTATGGCTAGAAATATCAGGGCTAAACTATAACCATTCAAAGTGAAGACTCGGTGATGAGTTAGAGGTAGGGTGATCTGGTCTCAAAAACGAAATTTGGGGCATAGGAGTAAGATATAACCTCAAAGTTGATGTTCATGGCACTGGTCACATAAAAGATGTCTACTGATTAATTTCTTTACCAGCTTTCATAGCCTGAAAATCCACAAATAAACTGTCAAAATATACCAGTGGTAGTAGAAAGGTCTCTGTTTTCGCTTTCTTTGATATTTTCCCATTTGAATATCGCCATAGCCTTTGTTGTTGTATTTACAAGGAATGCAGTCAGGGCACTCATGAGATTGTGTCAATATTGACTTTGCAGAAATATTCCCCAAAATGCCAAAATAATATTGCAAATAAAACCAGAACTATTGTTAGATTTTGTCTGGTACTGTCAGTGTTAATCTCGTTAAAATGACGATGCATTAACGCGGCAAATCTCCATTAGCGAGTTAGCACGGATTGCCCCGTGCGAGGGCTCCACAGTTAGCTCTTTAACGCGTTAGTGCCGCACACAAGGGGCGATCCCCGCTAACTCGCTAATGGAGATTTGCCACGTTAATCCGGTTATGGCGTTAACGTCATTTTAATGAGATTAACGCTGACAGCACTAATTTTGCACTTGTGCCATTTTCCAGAAAAAGACTTACCAAATAATACCAAATACCAAATAATGGCAACATGGAACTTGGAAACAGCCAAGTATAGGTCACAAAGGAATTTCTGCAAAAATACTAATCTGGCATATTTTAGAATTTTAAGAACATAATCCCTTAATGTTGTAAATACATCTTTCCGTGTTTACAACCATTCGCACAGTTTTCCGTTCTTCTGAAAAGGTACAATACTCGATAGATGAAGTGCACAGAAATAGCAGTGATGGTGATATTGCCAGCAAACGACTCACGTGCTGTTTAACTGGTTTGGAGATTTATTTAGTTTAGCTTATGTATACTTAAGCAGTCCTTCTAAAAGTAGGACACCAGCAAAGTTTTTTTTTTTATCTGTGTGTGTGTTTTTGTTTTGTTTTTTGTTTTTGTTTTTTAATATGCATACTTGTTTATTCATTCCCTCTTCTTTGCAAAATGCAGAAGGCAAGAAAACTAAAACCAGATGTAGAGTATTCATCATCACTAAAGCTGAGGTCATCGTTCACTGTGCTCATCTTGCCTTTGCTTCCAATGAAAGCAGATGCTTTCAGAATCTATAAAAGACCACGTGTAAAAGTAGTGGTAGATTCTAGAACATAAAATACAAGAGAGGTATAAAAAAAGAAAAAAGAAAAATGCCTCTGGGCAAATGTCTGTTTTACACAGGCTGAGCCTCTGGGTCGCTGCTGGCAAGATACTCGACAAATGACAGCACTTGGTTGGTTGTTTCGAGGCTTCGAGGCCATTTGCCTTCATGTGACAGGTTGTGTATCTTTAACTACACTCAAAAAGGAACTGGTTATAAGCTTGTTTTAACATTAGCAGAGGATAAGATGACATTTTGTACTTTTCCCTCTGTTTTCCTCATTTTGTGTTCCTTTTTTGCTGTCATTAGGTTAGCTACAGGCCTACAGAACGGCTATGGTATTTGATAGATACCTTTCATGACACAAATTTTCAGTTGTACTAGTAGAGAATACAGCTCCATTAACTGTGCCAACAAGCAATGACACTAACCCAGCATGTACAATATCAGGTCCTTCCCTAAGGGGAATGCAGTTATCTTTTAATATGCCTGTGTTTTCCCCATGATTACGTGTCAGAAATCTAAACATCACACTTTACATCGCATTACATTTCTATCTGTATCTTTTTAAACATAAGAAACATTCTGAACATAAACACAGCACCTGTGATGGCATAAAGAATCAAACATGATGCATTAGACCACATGCTCAAATAGACAAATGCTTGAAAACACCATAGAAAGACAATAGCAGCTCTTAAATTGAAAAATCTAGGCAACAACAGTGACTATCCACAAGCAAAAAATGGAATCAGAAAGCCATTGTTCCTCAGAGAAACTCGTTCTGCTCCCATGGTTCTGTCTTGCTTAGGACAAACACTAGATTTTATGACCTGGCAAAGATTCTGTCTTCTCTCCAGTGACTCATTTTCACCCATAGTATCTGCAATAAACAGGACGAAAAACATCCTGGTGCTGTATGGTAATATTTTCAGTAATATAGTATCCCCTTTGTGGTTACCTGGAAGACTCATAAAAAGGTTTTTGGTTATACATATTGTAAGAATGATTTCCTACTTTAGACTTTTTTTCTAGACTACTTATTGTTTAAAGAAATAGCTGCATTGCTACAGTACATTGTATTAAAATTGAAGCCATAATGTCCATAACATCTATAAATATTTTCATTGCTTGCTGGAGATTTCAGAAAGCTTACAGAAGTTACATAGAGGTTTACAGAAAGTTACATTATTAAAGTTACAGAAAGTACATATTCACTATTTATTAGCAATCTAACATGTGTAAAAATTTTGTTCCTTCTAAACAAAATTTTACAAATTTCATTTTGATTTTTATAATCATTCATTTCTGAAGGCAAGGAAGGCTCATTTTCTGCAGACACTTTACACAGAACGCACCTGCCAGAGTTTGGAGTTTGATGGTTGTGGTGAAACAGACAATGTGGTGTAGATAAAGATATATCGATATAGGGCTTTTATTTTGAAAATCCAACACCTTAAAATAAGCTGGTAAATTCCTGTAACTAACTGACTAAAATATTTTGAAAACGTGTGCAAATACTGGATGGTCCAGGCACCCTACAAGGATGAACACATTTTCATGAAAAACAAGCAGCAACTGGTAGAACTTGTTTTACAAATTTGCTAAAAAACATTGCATAATATGTCAGTTAGTTTATGTTTCATATACAACTTCAGGATCCCAAATGAGTAAACAGTGAAAAAAATCAGAGAGTACAAGAAAATATACCCATATACCAGACAAAAATAGGAAAAGGTTAAACTGACCTAAATATATGCAAAAATAGCATTGTGGTCAATGTATACTATTATAGTATAATAATAAGATTATATAGCTGCTCAATTGTAGCTCAAGTCTATACTTAGGCAATCACCAATCTGCAGCCACCTGCTACTCAGAGTAAGACAGTGCACTCAGAGGATGATGTACAGTCTTGATTTTCCTAGCTCGTCGCATTTCTGGACTCCTAAATGCGGATTATATGAGTAAACTTGGGCATGCGCAAGTGCACGGACAAGCTCTTGCACATCTGCATATAAAGAAGCAAAAAAAAGCTCAAATTTGTTGATGAGGCAGATGCACTGTAGCCACTGTCACAGCTGTACACCAAGTCCCTTAGGGAGCACTTTGCCAGCCACCCTGTAAAAAAACTGCTACAGCACATCTGGGTCACAGCAGGTGCTGTGTAGTCTCATGATAGAGTGCTGTTTGTCGCAAAACCTTTGGACTGGTGTCCTTGTGCGTCATATATGGAACTTATGTTCAGTTTGCAATGCCCTTCAAATATTGCAGTAAGCTGAAGACAAGTTAAAGTACAGTACATAGACTACCTGTAAATAACACGTAACAAGAGTAAGATACAATATATTATCCACAAAAAAGAACAACCATTCTTGGAGATAACAACAGTTGTGACTGTGATGTCGCTTACACAATTCCTGCAGGCAAAATGTCAATCCTATTACAACTGTATTCTATCACATATTGTGAGATTTTTCTTTTTTGTTCTTTACACAGTTAAATATGACAAGTTGTCTCCTAAAAAACATCAGTGTAAATTACAGGAGTGTTGCATCAGTAGTTCTCAGTGTTTTAGGATAAACTGTAAATATTGTTTATATTTTTACTGACGAGGGTGAAGGACAAAACAAGGATAGCCAAATGTCTGATCATGATTCTGTGGTGTCAGAGATAAGCAAGTGCAGTGTAATTAAAAAGATAACTTTCATTTCATCAAGCTCTGTTACTTGTCTGTGGCTCTTGATTGTAGATGTTCCCTTCACAAAGTAACTGACCTTCGCATCCCCTTTATCAAGCAAACCATCAAAAAGATCTTGATATCTGTGAGCAGCAGTGATAAATGATTGATTAGTGTGTCACAAGGTCTAATTATATTCTATAAATATAAGGAAATAGGAACAAGCTTTGGGGTCACAAGCCAGAAAATGTGTTGATTAACTAAGGCTTACAAGATATCAAATTATCTTAAGTCATTTTTTGGTTATATGTGCTTTCTGATAATTGTTTCCTATATGTGAGTCTCATAGCTGACACTGATGCTGAAATTAACCATTTCCAATATTCATAATATAGTTAAAAGAAATTAATCAAATATCACAGTGAAACTGTTTTATGCCACTTCAGGATTCACCCTTGGTAGAGCTTGAAAATAATGACTAGTACAGCCAGAGCTTCCAGCTTCTTTCATGCACTTGCCTGTCATCAAACATGTTTATAAAAGACATTAAAATGGCTGTCATCAAGATGACACATGAAAAAGGAAGAAAAAATCAGTATGCTTAAAAGAAAATGTTGATAAGTCAAATGACAACATTTGGAAAATTGTACTTCTGGCAGAAGATTTTTCAGTCATGAAAGAGAAAAGTCAACAGTAGTGTAGGTGTTTGATTTAAATACTGCAGCGATCACTGGCATCAGTGCTGCTGATCAACTCCAGCAAAAATCCCCTATGGCAAGCTGTAGTGTTTTACTATGACTCTGGTGGCAGTGGGGTGAACGTGGGATAATAGAGGACTCATATTATCCCACATTCACCAGGATTTATGCCAATGATGGCATCAAACTTCTGGAAATTACAATAAGATTATATTAAAGAATAGAGCCCTCAAAAATATCCTTAACGATACATAAAGGTACCGTATTTCCTGGACTACAAAGCGCACCTGAATATTAGCCGCACAAGCTAAAATCAGGGGAAAATCTTGTTTTGTACATACATTAGCGCACCTGACTAAAAGCAGCGGGTGTTTCAATGTTGACTTATCATATGTAAGAGAATATGCACAAAGGGAATTGTCAGGAAAGAGATGGCTGTTTGGAGACACACCCCTTTTATTAATATTTTGAAAAACAAGTTATGGGTACATATTTGCACAACTTTTTAGGTATATGTACAAGTAGCGGTAATTACAAGTACGAAACATGTACTGTGCTTCATAAATGAGTAACAAATGTAGTACATAACAATAACCTACAGCACACCAGAAAAATAGATTGGGCTACCTTTTAGGCTCAGGTGCAGTGACACGGCTTTAACAAGAAGAAAAGTCAGTCATTCACCACCATCTTCCTGCGCACTAAAATCACAAAAAGTCCTCTTCTCCAGTGTCGGATGCGAACAGGCCCAGGATGGCTACGTCATCCACTCTCAGCTCCTTTCCTTCGTTGTCACTTTCAAAACCAAAGAAATCCTCATTGTCAGTGTCAGAGTCGAACACCCTCAGAAGGGCCGTGGTGTCCTCCTCTCCATCATGCAGCAGTCCAGCCCTTTGAAATCAGCTGGTGATCATGGATGTTTTCACACTTTTCCACGCTGTCAGATTCCACCAGTGGAGTTGAGCATAACTTGCTTTTCGCAAGTTTATTGCTGCTCGTCATCCACGCCTCCCGCTGACTGCGTAGCGCTACTTTGAAGTTAGTTTTTCGCGCTACTTGTACGGCACTATGTTGCCTGGCAGATGGACATGTGACCAACATACCACTCTTGAACCCAGATACTGTGTGTCTGATCACATGCCCTTCCGCCAGGCAACTTAGTGCCGTACAACAGCGGAACAAACAAAACAAATCGTCTTACGATATGACAAAAATCATGGACAATCCATAGAAAAGCCGCACCTGACTAAAAGCCGCAGGGTTCAAAGCTTGTGCAAAAAGTAGCGGCTTATAGCCCGACAATTACGGTAATCATCAAACTCCGATCCGAACTTGATAAAAATACATCTGCCAAATAATAATCTTAACAAACAGAAAACAAAAATGTTAAGGTTTTTTTTTCATTTGTTTGTTTTTTACGGAGCCCCGCAGGGGACATGGGAGAAAAAAAAATTAAGACGGACTTTTGCGAGATCTCGCAAAACAAACTCGGGATCTCGCAAAACTTTTAGCCGCATTCTTCAAACGCCGGCTCGAAGCCGACCGGGAGGTCGAGGCACGATGTGCCGGGAAAGCGGTTTTCCTCCCGGCTGTAGTAGGTCTCGACCTCCCGTTAGCTTCAAGCTAACGGGAAGAATGCGGCTAAAACGTTTGCTTTTTCGAGTTTGTTTTGCGAGATCTCGCAAAAGTTTTGCGAGATCCCGAGATAGTTTTGCGAGATCTCGCAAAAGTCCGTCTTAATTTTTTTTTCTCCCATGTCCCCTGCGGGGCTCCGTAGTTTTTCTTGTTTTGTTGATCTGTGAAAGAAATATTTCCTAATAAAAGGCATCACCTCTCTGACATGCTAAGCAATGATGCCTTAAAATACCATAGTTATTTAAAAAACTGTCTTTGCTTGAAAATCTTGAAACAATAATATTTTTGTTTTCTTTGAAGGGGGTACAAATTTGTAAATGCCTTTGCTGTTAACCTTGCAGGTTTACATAAGCGGGTCAGTTACAGGCGAGACCTTTCCAGTTTGGGGCATAGCTGTTGTAAAAAACAGTGAGAGCTGGCCCACATTTAACAACAGCTAAGTGGAATTTGATTTGAACTCCGCTCTTCCACCTCCAGGTCTTAGAAAAACACAACGCATGTTTGTGCATCTGAATCCTCACCCCTTCAACTTGTCTGGGCTTTGATTTCTTGACATACTCCCTTGCAGCCTTCTTGCTTCAATGCTCAGTGCACTGTGTTGTCTCCCATCTTCTTGTATCCGTCTCCTATCTCATTCCACATGTGCTTGGCTCACAGTCTGCTTTCCATAAAGATAACATTGCTGAGTTAAACAGATGGGGTGTAAATGTTCTCTCAGTGATAAGTATCTGCGTCGACCAATGAGATAGAAAAAGATTTTTCAAGCGACTTAAATTTTCAAAAAATATATAGCACTCGGGGGTTTAGACAAGTGTAGAATGCATATCGATATGCAGGTTTCTTGTGATAAATGGGACTGTACATTAATAATGGAGAATTATGTCTCTCTGAAATGTGTTTGTCCTCACGAGCTGTCCCTTTTGTGAAGCTAAGAGCCTTGAAAAACATGACTCTGATTTGTGATCGACATGTCCCTGGCAAGAAACTCGGGGCGATCGTGGCTCAAGAGTTGGGTGTTCGTCTTGTAATCGGAAGGTTGCCGGTTCGAGCCCCGGGTCGGACAGTCTCGGTTGTTGTGTCCTTCGGCAAGACACTTCGCCTACTGGTGTTGGCCAGAGGGGCCGATGGTGCAATATGGCAGCCTCGCTTCTGTCAGTCTGCCCCAGGGCAGCTGTGGATACAACTGTAGCTGCCTCCACCAGTGTGTGAGAGTGAATGAATAGTGGAATTTTAAAGCGCTTTAAGGGGTCCTGAAAAGCGCTATATAAAAATGCAATCCATTATTATTAATTGTTTAAACAAGAGAACAAAAAATGTAACTAGTCTGCTGGTCTAAAAGACAGAAAACCCTCAGAAGACAGTTAAACTGAGCACACTTTAAATATATGAAGGTAAATGCTATTTCAAGTGTATTTTAGGAGCTATATGAAACCATTAATCATGTTACTCATTAATCATATCATCTTTAAATCTCCCTGAAATGAGTCATGAGGTTGCACAAACACACACGGTGTCAGATTAGTTTCTTCTATGGTAGTGTCCACATCCTGGTGCAGAATACGCTTGGTTGCATTCCGTTTTATCCTGACAAAGCCGACATACGACTGCTTATTTTTTACATAAAAATACTGCAGAATTCTTTGTCAGGGCTGCATCTCCAGGTAGTGACCAGCAGTCACGCACCAGTATTTACTGTGGTACATCAATACAATAACAATAATACCTACTAGTATCGCTGTAGTCAATTAGCAAATATTTTTAATTATTAAATATTTATTCAACTAGTCACGCACATCCCTAACTTCCGATGTTTTGCCAATGCATCTATGGAACCTACTTCTAGTTTAAGATTAGGAGTAGTGGAACATCTTTCCAGCAGTTGCATGTACTTTCTTTCACAAAAAATTCAACTCAGAATAGACCAAAAAAGAAACAGTATCGAAATTTAACAATGTAGGAACTATTTGAGTCCATGTAAAACTAAACCTTCAGGTTTCTTACCATCCTAATCATTTAATCAAGATTAGATGGTTAGAATGTTGCTTCACAGATTTCACCTCAGATAAAACAGGCACAGGCATATGTATTAAATATGTACAGTCTGTACAGAGATGACTGACCCAGCTGTCCATCCCTAAATCTGCACTGTAGTGGCATTTTTATTCCACCCTAGTCACTGCAACTTAATCCTAAGTGTTACTGAACTCCCTGTCAAACATTTTGTGTTGATAAATCTCCTAGTTATTCTTCAATCAATATAAGGGCAAGGTGGTGGGTGAAAAACCTTTATAATCCTTGCCCTCAGCAAGCCTTTGCACACAGGCCAATTTCAGTCTGGTTTTATCATTTGAGCCTGACAGTTTGCTGTATGTTGAGTGGATCCAATCCATATTGTTTGATACCACTCTTGGCTCACACCCATAAAGTATTCCAATGAAAGTAGCAGCAATGTGTTTTTAGTGTCAGTGGAAAACCTTGTTTGTTTATGCAGTTGTAAGATTTTCAGATAGAATATCAATGTGGGAGGCAATTGAGCAAGTGCTAATCAATTTCAACTACCATGAAAAATGTTGCAGCGGCCTACTTAACAGTAACAGTAAATACGGTCTAATTCACATTGGTTTATTTTAATTAATTGTGAGACATAATGCAAAGACACTAAAATAAGAATAATATGTGTGACTGATCAATGATTAGATAACCTATGCAAATAACCTGTATATGATTTTAACCACCCAGGAGCACAGCCAAGAGCATGTTCATTTCAACACCGATTTTTATTTTAACATAATTCTAGCACATAGTGCATTCAAGTTCCATGATGTATTTAAATTATGTATATTTAAATTCATGGTCCTGATGCTTTAAGTGATATTTGGATATTATCTCTGCTATTTCCACAAGTTATATGAATTATTCATGAATATTTTGACATTTGTGCATTTGGTACCAACTAAATCATATTAAAAGTAATGAACAAATCTTGGTGTCACATTGTTAAGAAGTAGACTGCAATAGCAGTTGACTTGCAGGAATAAAAGCTTCTTTTACCAAACCACCCTTTATTTCCATCCTATTGTTTTTGTAAAAAAAAATATGAAATATGGTTTAAAGGGTGGGTTGTTGTGACTTTATCCACAGTAATATCAAACTTACCCCATATGCAAAGAAATACGTATGTTTCCACCGCAAGAAAAAATATGATCAAACAATTGATATGTGAAGGATTAAAAGGGGTCTTACAAGGGGGGCGAAAGGTTTTCACATTTCAAATACTGATTCGTGGTCAGTAAATCGAGTATATCACAGTGTATTGTGATACCCTTCTTATATTATCAACCGCTGATTTAAACCCTGTCATCGCTTCAGACTGGAAAACATATACAGAAGTATACAGATGGGGAATGCACTAAGAAAAGGTAATGCACTAAGCGCTTTGGAGATCCAAAAAACATTTACAGCACACATCACATTACGTGACAAACAAGACAGCGCTATCTTGCTAGATGTCAAAACTGGGAAATACTCCATCTCTTTTGTCTGATGCGCATTATTTGCAATTTGGCCGAGCAGGTTTGCATGTCTTCGAGATGTTGTACAGTACATCAATAGGACACCTTGTTAGCATTTTTTGAGCTGAGGCCCATTTCACAGGCTGTAAAAGACAGAAACAATCTTAAAAAGCTTCTGCTAGGCCGTGAGAAGCAACGTCAAATGAGTGAAGGGTCAGCACACCAACAGTTAGAGGGAAGCCTCAGGGACATGTATAAAATTGGATCTGCCATTTTCTGAAAAATGTGCTGTTGATTTGATACTTTTCGGGTCTGGGTTTTGTTCCTGAGGATGTCCATAACAGTTGATGAAGACAAATTACAGGTGCCTTCCTCTAAAGGAAAAGAAAGGAAAGGAAAGCAGAGGAAAGAAAAGGAGATTGCCCATACTGTACACAGACTGCTGGTCCATGGAAGAATAGACCAAGTAAAATGGCTTATTAAAAGGTAATGACAGACTCTTTAAGTATTTATAGATCATTTCAGTGTCCCAGGACAGTTTGTGTGATGTCTCCGGACTTGCATCAGTCTTTCCTAAAGCTACACATCAGAGGCAGAACCTCTGAATTTGAGATGTCACTGCTGTGTAAAATTGGGGCCTGCTGATTTGCCAATGCTTACACTTTCTAAGTTCACAGTAAAATGAATTAAAATTCTAGCTCCGTGAAGCATATTATAAACCTCAATGAGAGTGCAAGTCTTATACACAAAGTCAGCTTTTAACAAACTGTCCAAGGGCAAAAATTATAAAATGAAAAATATTAAATGAAAAATAACGTAACATATCATTTGAGAAGTTCAAAAACGTTTTTAATTCCCCTTAGAAAATCAAAACCCTAAAATTAGTTTGTTAGCTGCCGCGTGCAGTTGAAAGGAGCCATAGTTCCTTTAAACTAGTGAAAGTTAAAGAGAGATAATACCTTTATGATACTGTAAGCTAAGACTGAGTTCTTCTTCAGAAAATGATGTGTAGACTGAGCGCTCAGAAGTAAAAGCATATTTTTCTACTTGCGGGTTGTGTCATTTTCAGCATTGATGTGTTTCAGTGAAAGTCTGTGTTGTGTTGTAGTGCTGGCATACAGCCTTATTTGAATTTTCTATAGTGGTTTCTATGAGCTTACTCTATTAGAATCACAGAGGGCTTCCATCTAGTCAGCAGCAGCCTGCATGCAAAAGAAGTGTCCCTGGAGCCTCTGTTTACCAACCAAGTCGGATTTGCTGCTCTCTAACACAGCCAGGCTAAAGCTCAGCTACCCAGCAACCCCCCCTCCATACCCCCCACTCACCCTTCTGCTTGCCCTCACCACAAACAACCTCCCACCCCTGCCCCACACCACCCTACACAAACACACACACATACACACCACCCCCACCTTCGCTACCACCCGCTGGTCCTCGAGGCTTTCATTTTGTCGCTCATCCTTAGGCTACTTTTCGCCAGAATCTGTGCAAACTTTTCAGACTGCGAGCTATTTATGTAAATCTAGCGGCACAAAAAAAAACAAAAAACATTGTGAAGCCATGGTTACAAGCCATCCTTAAAAAACAAAAAACGAGACACTTCAAACAAAATTGTTTAAGCCTCCAAATAAGAAAATTGAAGGAGAATTGTACTCCTGCTTTGACAAAATAGAGGGAGGGACTTCAAGAGCTTTTTAATAAACATTGAACACAAGCCCTTTTGCCTCCGTAAAAATGTCTTCAATCTGTTTTTAAGGCAGAACAGAAAATAGTTGTTGTTGTTTTTTTATTTTATTCTTCACTTCTTCACATGTTAGAGGAGTTTCAGCATCAGGCAAGTTTAGTTATGTGATTTCAAGACATTCAGAATTTTTGTTTTTGGCACTTTGATAACCCTCTTTCTCAGTAGGGGAGTGTGAAATAAACTGTCTGTAAGAATTGTTGCAATCCAAAAATGTGCCTGTACAGGAGGGGGTCTTTCTCATCCTCACATTTCTTCAGGGGAACAACTTCTCAAAGTTGATGAAGTTAGTTAACAACTTTAGCTTCTCGTGATGGGAGGATGGCATATGTTAGTTGTTGTTAGTCTTTCGCAAACACGCTGCATGTGCTCGTGAGGATGTCATCAGATTTTTTTTCTTCACTTTTTTAACCCTCAACAGCCTGTAGAACCATCTTAGTCTGAGTCAGAGCGTTAGCCTGAAGTAGCCGTTTTCTGCTAGATTTATCAGTCTCTCATATGGTTGTGTAGTAATTTTGAGCCAATCTTCTTTGAACATCACTGTTTCAGTTCATTGAGTTTTGTTGACATTTGCTCATCCACAGCTCTCTTAAGGTCCCGCAACAACATTTCAATCAGGTTGAGGTGTGGGCCATTCCAACGCTTTAATTCTTTTCTTTCTCGGCCAGTCTGCTTTAGATTTGCTGGTGTATTTGGGACCATTGTCCTGCTGCAAAACCCAGTTTGGACCAAGCTTTAGCTGTCAGACAGATGGCCTCTCATTTGACTCTACAATGCTCTGATATATACAGAGGAGTTTATGGTTAACTCAGTAACTGCAGGGTGCCCAGGTCTTGTTCATTCAAACTTTGCAAACCTAGGCTTTTCTGCCATGTTTGCTTTTAAGAGAGAAAAGTTGTTCTTCTAGAAAACTAATCAAATAAGCCACTTTTTGAACTTTTTGCTTGCGCAACCAATTTATTATTTTATGTGTTTTTCAACCTACTTATTCTGCCTTTATCTGTTTCACAAGTTGTCTTTTATTTGTTTATTTGTTTATTTATTCATTCAGCCTATTTTTTTCTATCCATTTATTCATTTATATATTCATATATTGTTTGTTCATTTTTAATATGGCCCTATAAGAGCTGGGTTAGACTCCACTCTTTTATTTATTCTTTTCTTGTTTTTTGAATTTGGCGAGTCCCATCCTCCATAAGCATCATGATATAGAAAATTACTTTTCTGAGTAAGCATTATCATTTCTTTTTGGCAGCAAATATTTTGCATTTAACTTCAAAACACAATCTTGGCTCTCTGTTTAGACATTCTGGCTTCCCCATTTGCCCTCATTATAAAAGTTTGACCTGCCAAAACACAGAAAACAATAAAAAGTAAATATCAACAGTCAGTAAGCAACATGGATGGCAGAATACCAAGCACAAAAGAACGGGACAAAACTGATACTACCATTTTCATTATTCTTAGCTTTTTTTGCAATTACTTGGCAAGAAGATTAATTTGAATTTACACAGAGCTGCTGTCTTGGCATCAGCAGTTGGCAAACTGCCACAAACTTGGCATAATGCTGTCATTCTTCTTATCAGAAATAACATAGTTATGAGTTCACCAATGCTACGCTACTTGGCACCTATTACTTGCATGACATTGTCAAGAAGAAATTATTTTCTGTCTTTACAATAAACATCTGCTTGATAGTTTCTTCCTGCACCTTCAAAGCTGTTTCTCTTTTAGCTTTTGTCTGTCACCAGAACAGAGCTGAGTCACTGACTGTCACTTCCAGCTGCAGTTTGTAGAATCTCCAGACATGAAATCAATACAACATTTTCCTTTTGATGGACACATACTGGGGACAGACAAATTCACCTTACCAAGACTGCACTTGATTGAGCCCCAGTTAGATTGTGAATGTAATTGATGGACTGACACAGACAGCTCTACAGGAAGTTACTATTCACTGACAGCAAGGAGATGTATTTGAATAATGTTAAATATTTTGCTTTTCCACTCCCTACAGTTTTTTTTAAATTTTTTACACCTGTCCACACCACAGGGCAGCAGATGCTTTGATTTGAAATCACATGACGTGTACAGCACTGTATTTGCAAGGGGAAGATTTAGCTTTGTCTAACTAGTAATGACTAATGACGAAACTACTGCACAAAAACACAAGTATTTGCTTGAAGAGAGTCTAAAATATATTGTTTTAAGCTCTCATCCAGCGTGACATGAGGCTCTCGCAATCATATTGAAACATGATATGTTTAACAGTTTGCTGCTGTTGGATAACAAATAGGTATGAACAGAACAGCAGAATAAAGATACTAGATAGTATAGATAATGTGTTCTGTTCATTACCAGAACACAGCTACAGTGAATAAAAGGGTTCTTTCGCTTAATATTTTGTTTCAAGTGTGGCTTTTTGTTGTTTTGTTTTTTTCTTTTTGGTTACAGGCCAGTAGTCTGCATATTTTGCAAAAAATGAAAAAAAAACAACAACAACAACATTACAGTCCTTTGTCAGTTAAAAGCAGCCTGTTGTTTTTAATTATTTTAAAGGTTAACCAAAACCACTGTTGCAATTTTTTTTGCATTTCCATCCCAGAGACCGAACAAGCCTACTGTTAAAATCATACTGCAAGAAATTCCTGTTTTAAGTTATTTAAAAAACAGCATACTAACAATGACTTACCAGGTCTTAGAATGCCAAAAAAAGGTAGGTTAAAAATTCATAAGCTCCATAATAAACAAGATTTTTTTTTATTACTTCCAGGGTTACATCATGTATTCCACCTGCCGATTAGATGGTGCGAGGTTTAATCTCACACAAACTTTTACAAGAAAAAAAAGACCATGGGAACTATAGTTTCTATAGTCTGCTTCCTTATAATGACCCAATTCTTCTGACTGATTCATATTTTATGTCAAATTTCACATATAAATGAGCATTTTTTCTCACCTTACATGTTGTGAATGCCAAATGCCAGGTTTGCCTCTGCTTTCCTGGAAAATGATCATCAGACTGTGATACTGAAGAACACATGACAGTGTAATACTTACAAAGTTAAGAGCATTATTGGTGCAGGTCACCACACTAGATTTCATTTTACTCTGAAACTTTAATTACAGTGCATACTATCACCTCCTACAAATAAAAGCAATACAATACAGAAAGCAGAAGTGGCCCTGAAACAAGATGCTGTCTAACACAATAACAATCTATAAATGCCATTGGTGCACACAGATTTTATTCATTTACTCATCAATGTCCTTTCAGTGGCATTCAGGGTGCTGCCCTTCCTCTATTCAGTAACCATTCACTCCTCTCCCACTTCTCTTCCGTTACCTCCCTGCCATTATATCATGGCAAACTAATGTTGATAGCTTTAAAAAAAAATCCCTTTTAGGCTATATCTATTCACACAGATTACATTAAACAACAAGGTCTAAGGATCAAGCTCAGTCATTCCCGTTTGACTGGTTTAACATATCCAACCTATTATAATTTTAGTCGCAATTACATTACAAGAAAGACATCTCAAGTGAAGCATCTATAATATATCTGGCATGGCAGTAATTTGGCAAAACACAGATCTTTCAAAATGAAAGTGTTATGAAACACACAGAAGGGCAATAACAAAGACAAATTGCCAGAATGGAGATAAATAGTGCAAGGAAAAATAGAATCAACCATGTTCTTTTTCACCAAGACTATACCATCTGTTAAGCTCCACGGCCTTAATCACTCTGCTGTGTGGAGAAGATGTTGTAACTTTGCTAATAAAAAAAAAGACTTTCTTTTTTTTTAAAACTCAACCAATGGACACTCTTAAGGTTTCAGGTGATTCTTATCTAACCTGCAAGATTTCTATATTTGTCTCCTTTTCAGCCAGTTGAGCTGTTTAAGTTTGCAAATGTCTTACTTTATTGTAACCCACATAAAAATATGTGGGCATTAGAAAGTTAACTCCCTGCAAAAAAGAGACTATTTTATCTTTTGATATCATGTCTGCCTACCACTGCTGGTACCAGACATCACAAAAAGAAAGAGAGTAAACATATGTTGGTATCATTTTGCAGTGCGCAGGGTAGTCTTATAGGATCATTAGGAGCCTCCAACATCTGAGATAGATGCCATAAGACTGCAACAACTGTTCCTATTACTATAAAGTGTAACCGTAGGAGCCAAGGAAATGCTGGAAAAGCTCATTGCAAATGGTTAAACTTTGCCTTTTAATATCCTTAAAATTCTGAAATAGAAAATATATCACCAGAAAGCTCTAGATGGGTTCTACAGGGATGTGACACCAGTCCCTTCACCTAACATGTTGCTTTTAATCTTTAAACGTCTTAGAAATTGCAGCTAAAGTAGAGGTTCCCAAAGTGTGGGGCGAGCCATTGCAAGGGGTGCGGTATGAATAAAAAATAAATAAATAAAAATGCTTGGACACTGCTAGCATAATGGACAGGTTTTTGATGGGGCTCGCACACAAATGCAAAGCAGAACATCAAGCATCGTCAAATAGGTTTCCAAACCAACTTCCTTCCAGAACAAATACTAGAAAATATGATGAAGCATATCCTGCCTTTGGCTTCACCTGCACAAGTGCGAAGGTAGGTCTCCCCTGCAGAATTAGTTTCCCCTGTGTCGGGAGCACGCGCTGGGCTGTCCAAATCACGGACAAGCAGTGTCCCACATTCACAAACACTTCTTGTAATGACTAACTACTCCTGACATTTTGGAGATGTTAGCTCTTTATACAGTATAGTTACAGTATAAAAGACCCTGTATAATGTTTCTGTTAGTTTGTTTTACAAGATTTTCTTGTAAAACAAAGGGGGGGCTAGAAAAAAGAAGTTTGGGAACCACTGAGCTAAAGAGATTTGTATGTCTGAAAATGACATTAATGAGTTGCTCTTGGTTTTGAATATCCCAACAAAGGGTTGCTGACCAACTAGAAATGTGTGATGCATTGAGGAAAAACATCAAACTGACTTTATTCATTGATATGCACAGGATTCTACTGCCATGTTTACAATTTCCTCCTAGCATTTCTATAACAGAAATGATGGCAGAAGCTACAAAAAAAAAAAAAAAACAGCTTTCTGGTGAAGATTTTACAGTGTATTTGTGTCTAGGACTCAACAGAGCTACAGTATAGGTTCCCAGAGAATGCTAACAAAATGGGGTCAGTGTTTAGACTAGGAAAGTTGTCAGAGTTGTTGTGCACCATCTGCTTGTTCATTAGTCAGACCAGGGAAAAGGTGGAAGTGGATGACCATTGTGGAATGGTGTTTTCTTTAAAATGACCATGCTAGTTATATTCCTTCCACCACTGAGGCCTGCTAGGCAGCTTACGGCGAAAAAGGAAATTCTGTTGTAACTCAGTCTGTGCCCACACACACAAAACCAAGAGAGTGGTAAGAGGTGCAGGATTAAGCGCAGTTTTGGCTTGAAAGCTTTTGGTTATCCAGTTTTGATTAGGACTTATAAAGCTTGGAGTCCTTGTGGCGTTAACAGAGAGAAATGTATATAGAAGGGGATGTCTCTGCTTGTTTGAGTTTTTACATTGTAAAATATATATGCAGTAAGGAAATAAACACACACACACAAAGATGCAATAAAACTGAATTTCATTTTTACCTATGGAAATTTTACGATCTGTCGATCATGTTGACATCTTATAAATCGCTCTTATATGATTGATATTCCCTTTATTTGATTTCATTTGTTTGCTTTTTATTCTTTGTCTGTCTGCATTGTGTTTAACTTTTGTTGTGATACACAATGCATATATAAAAAGTAGTATGTCATTCATTTCTTTCTTTCTTTCACCTTTAGTGACCACACCAAGACATATTTAAGATCTAGACTGGAATGTGCCGATTTTAGCATGCTGAGCCCAGATGGTGACTGGCCAGTTAGTCTTACATTTGAGCTGGTGGCCTATTTTAAGGATAGGCAACACAGGCATGAGCCAATAGCTGTCGCAGTCACATGCTATCATGTTGTTAGCGTGAAGTTGTGGCAGTTAGCAAGTTCTTCACTGTGAGTGAGGGCGATTCAAAACAAGCCAAAGTAAACAGTGGTGGAACCACCACAAAAATATCTGTAACAACAAACCAAATAACACATTTAAATCACTATTGACCAACTGAGAATACCCAGACTGGAGAAAAGGGAAAGTGGCTAAAGCTAAAGCTAGCCAGAGTGTAGAGCCAGCTGCCTCAGTATGAACAACACATTGCATTGTGTAAAAACACAATACAATTACTAACAAAATTATGGAGAGAAGTAAATATAAGAGGGAATACTAGAAACTGACATTTGTTTGGTTATATAAAGCTGTTGCACCTGCTTTTATTTGGTAAGCTAAAACAGACAAAGGTGTGTGTACAGTGCATCATTTTCAGTTAATTATTTATACCTCCTTCCAGTACCATAGCACTTTATTTTCAGAGTTGTTCAGCCGAGAGAAGATCCTGTAAGTGCAGTTGGGGAGAATTGTAAAGTTTAACGATTTCATTTATTAATAAAATAAAACTAAGCACTGAAGAAAAGTTTATTTGTTTTTTGTATATGTCTGTATATGCTGTCAATTATAGCGCTCAGAAAGAAAATAGAAAACATAAAAATCAGTCTCTCGGCATCCACCACATAGTTAATTGGTTCCCAGTTCCCTAGACTTGTGATTTCGTTAATTCTTGAGTGTGCGCTACAGCAGCTAGTTTTGTTGTACATGACTATGCACCTGATATTTGCAGTCATGCTCCATCAATTCTGTACAGCATGATATCCATGGTCCATAAGGACATAAATTTTATTACTTAATACAAATAATAGTAAAAACAACCAAACAAGCTAAAATCAACAAGAAGATTATTTTACAAGGATGGCTCTTAAACAAAGAAGAAGCTATTCAATTAGTTAAAACAATAGTATCTGAAGTTGAATTTACAAAATGTACCCTTTTCAAAGCGTTCCCTTTGAAGAAAAGGCCTGGGCTGCAACCAAGACGATGAATTTTGTGTCTCCTGAGACATAAAGGAAAGAAAAGTCTTGACATTAAAGTTAATGTGAAAAAGAATACCAAACCAGCAGAAAAAGGAGGAAGCAAGTGGAGGACAAGGACTACATGCACTGACAGCCCAAAGATGAGAGAATCATAAGTGCAACAGGGTACATGACAATGACAGTGATCACATTAGTCAAGAATGAAAGGGCATAATTTGGTGGTTATTTAATATGTTAGGTCAATGCATTGCTAAATTAACTATTTTCATTTTTATTCACCATTAAATCTTTTAATAAATACTCTTGATTAAAGAATATCTTTATATAAAATAATATATATAATACATTTATATTTTTAAAAAATTCTTAAATGTTGTATGACAGAGTCTTTATCATTTCTGCTTGTCTGGGGCAGTTTTAAAGGTATCCACAAATGAAAAATCCAACAAAGGAAATATTCACATTACATTTGTGCATACAGTTTATATACATATATAAAAACCTACCATTAGAGCAGCTTATTTATCTATGTCTAAGATCACTGATCACCTCTGTGATTCTTTTCATTTTGAACTTCACGGAAATTAGTCTATTGGATTTACAAGGCAGGTAATTTTAGGTTATTAGGCACTAATCACTCATATATTTGTTCTGTTGTTAATTAACTTTTATATGTTGTCTGTTATTCAGTCAAATATTATCATATGTCTTGCCATCATTATAAAAAGACTTTATGTGACAAAAAACTAAGTAAACCATAGATTGCATTCTTTGCTTTAAATATTTATTATGCCAACCAACTGTGTTTGTATTTGCATTTACAGTAAGTTTGCATGTTTGCAGTGGTGCAAACCCAGAAGAATAAAGCACTAGTGATTTATCTTCATAGATACAAGTGAATATCCTAGGTTAGGTGAGATGATGGATGCACGAACACCTTGGGATTATATTATAGTATCACAATCCTCTAGAGCTGTGTTGGCCAATTAATTTTCCCAGTGGGCCACATGAGAAAATGGGACTGTTGTAGAGGGCCACACCAATAAGATGAACTCAGTTCTGCTCAGTCTTCATTTTATCTATTATTATTGCTATTATTATTATTATATTTTTAATCAATATGACCCCCAGCTGTTAAGACAAGAAGCAGTTTTCCCATAGACTTCCTTTACAACTACAACTGTTCCTGTTCCTGTGGCCCAGTCGAAGTTTTGAGCAACTTGGCTGAAGTGCTGGGATGGGGCCTTAGGAGAACACCGGATAAATTCCTCAAAATGTAATTTATTGAAGCAACTCTGTAAAGAAGAATGAGCCAAGAATCCTCCCCAATAATATGAGAGACTGGTAAAGTCATACAGGAAATATTTACTTTAAGTCATTGCTATTATAGATACAAGCTATTGTATCTACAAACTACTCAACATTTTTACACATTTTTCATAGGACTACATAGACTCCTTTGAAAATGTAGTTTTTTCACATGACTGTATGCACCACTTCCATAGTGTTTTCATCCCTGATCTAGCCGTGTAGCTGTGTAGCCACTGGGTGAGAGCTCCCGATCATATTTGTGAGTCAAGCCTCAGTCAAGCAGAAAAGAACCCATTTATTAGCTATCATCATTTTGCACACTTAGTTACAATGTACAATGACCATGAACAAACTCACAATAGAAGTTGTTGTTTTTTTTCTTTTAAAGGGAGCTATCTGCTCAATGGTGCTAGTTGGAAACAGAAATCATGACACATACAGTATTATTATTACATATATACATGCATACAGACAGTCATGCGTCTGCATAGACTACACACAGTATTGAGGACAAAACAATCACTTGGAACTTTAATTTGTTTTTTTTTTCACCTTGAACTGCTTATTTACCAAGACGAGTGCAGAAATGTGGTTGATGTGGTAAATAATAAACTTTATGTTCTGTTTTATGAGATTTTATACAGGCATTTTATGAAGAGTTTGAGCCATTTTATAACATCTTTTCCTGTTAAACACAGATTACTCCTATATTACGTCAAACTGAAAATCACATATACTCATAATACTTTAGCTCACCTTGAAATTTTGATTAGGCTGATAACTGTGCAATACATTTTACCTAGTCCAATTCTGCACCAAGGTCACTTAAAGTAAACAGTGTGCATTCAGTAAAATCTTGTCTTGCTGAACGACATGATCAAAAGATGTTATTGCTTATGATTAAACATACTGATTCCCTCCTTGCCAGTATCCTAAAAAAAACTCAGCTGTTGGCTCTATCAGTCCTCTTGAAGAAAAGTCTACACTGTAAATAAGCATGCTTTCATGTCTATGTGACCTGGAGCAGATATAGCGATGTAACTGTACTTAAAATGTGATATTTTTGTGTGAGTACTATTTTATTTTACAAATTTACAGATTGTCATTTCAGAAATGTTGTTTTCCATTGATTACATTTTTATCAACTCAACCGAAACCTACAAACATAAACACCATATGCTCATGCAGATTTTCAAACGTATTAAGGGAAAGGCTTCTGGAATGGAAGTACATGGTTAGAATAGCAACTTATTGTATTGTATATCAAACTCAAAAATAGGCTAAAATACACTTAAACAAATATACAGTTATAGCATAGTATGACCTAGGTCACTTTGTTTTGATTTGGTTCCTTATTTATTTGTTTAGGCTGTCCTGAATGACTTGAGGTATTATCCCCTTTGCCACTACATCGATTTTATGTGTACTTTTCTGTGTTGGAGTCGTATGTTAAAGTTACATTTTGGCCAGAAATTATTAAAGCTGTTGGAGTCTGGTACTTTAGTGTAGGACAGTGTGCCCAGAATTTTAAGTTCAGCTGTGGTCTTGAGAATCAGTATCTTGGTAATGTTTGGATCAATATGTTTGCTTTTTGCAGATGATGCTGTCTTTCTGACTTTAGTGGAATTTTTATTAAAGCATTTCGGAGCTCAGTATGATGAACTTGGAGTGAATGCCAGATCCTTGGGATTTTTTAAGCTAGCTGCAGACCTTTGCTCCCATTCACCCATAAGAGCATAAAGCCCTGGCTTGCAATTGGTGTTCAAGCAAATCCAAATATGTCTTGTACAGTTGCAGTGAGACTCTAAAGACATCAGTGAAGCTCACACTGGAATTCCCTTTGTCCACTGAGGTAGCCTACTTTAATGTCAAGAGAAAAGGGCTTTGTTTCTACAAATTTGAGGACACTAAATTATTAAGGTGTTATCTTATTAAATATGCCCCAGAACCAGACCACTAGCATTCAGGAGTATTGAGCTGAGAACCCCACTGTAGAAAAAGGTGACTTTTCCAAAACGATCCAAGTAGATGTGTTTTGTCTACATTTGGCTAACCAAAGTCTTAATGGGCTTCTTGGTCCTTGATGAATTTATGAATGGATGGAGTTAGGTAGTTTGAAGCTTATTGATGGTGACTATTATTTAAGTTTGTGTTTTTAAAAGCACTCAGTTTTATGAAGATTTCATTCCAATTTGATTACATTTACTAAAGGAAATCAAAAAGGCGTAATAAATTTCTATTTTGTGGCACTCGAAGACTTGGCCGTTACAGATTAATAAACATGTTTTCTGTCAAATACAATTGTTTGTGAACTGCAAGGACTCTTAAAATAGCAGATACAGATATCCCTCAGAAAATGTTGATGTTCCTGGAGTCTTAATTATTATTTGGTTGATGATGAGATTTAACAGCAAGGAAGTGTTTATCAAGTGCAACTATCAAGAGCTATAACACATTTTACAATTTCCAAAACAAAAAATTTCTATTTTTGTTACAGTACTTTTTTTTTTTTGCTTCTCTTAAGCTTCGAACTAAGGCGCGTAAAGTCTCAAGAGTGCAAAAGAGATGTCTGCACACATTGTCTTTGCAGTGCCATGTCTTTGGCAAGGGGGCATCCACAGTTTACAAGGCTTGCCTTCAATTTTACTCATCAAACAATGGTTGTGTACACAGCCCATTCAAGGCAGGGAAAATGCAACAGAACGTGACAAGAACATCAAGCATTTGGCCATCTGGGGAGGAAGATTGCCAAATAATCGCTCCTTAGTGATCATGGAACAGTTATTCTTATTCGTGCCTGTCACACCTTAAAAATAGTGGATGAAAGAGAAATATGTGTGAGCACTAATCTCACCATGTGTTTCGATGACACTGGTAGGAATCTCGTGTTGGGAAACATGCAATGTTCAATAGGGAGTTGAAAAAGCTATAAATTGAAAGAAGCTGATTTTTAAACTCCTCCTCCAAGCCTTTAATTACACCCATACAATTTATTTTTCACTTCCTTTTGTTGCCACCAAGGCGAGTCTTTTTTGTGACCTTACAAAGATTCACCATTAACCCTGCAATCTCTAAAAATGTATTTGAAATCAATTCAGTGACCTTCACAATGCAAAGGCAAACATGATGTCAAGCCCATCCCAATGTCAGATGATGTGCTAAACAAATGTTGCATATCTTTATTAATGAGTCCTCAGTGAGTACTACAGAAGAGGTTAAAATTTCAACATGTTAATCTTTAGTTATTTTTATAAAAAGCAATTTTTTTCTTGCAGTTGTATCATCATCAACATTGTGCACTGTATTTTTTTTTTCAATCAAGGATTTTTCACAACTAGTGTGCAAAGAAATTAATGACTGCACAAATGTGCATGAATTTACACTGGGACTGCATACTGCCGACTGTACAGTATACAGCCAAGCAAACCACTCTCGTCTGACAGCGTTGCCCCGGGCTCTGTTTCACAGTAGACAGATGGAAGGAAACATCACCACAGCATGTACAATCGCCTTCATCAAACACACAAAGGGTGTTTTAACAGTCAGTTACTTCTTGAGAAAGGGAAAGCTTTCCAGGAAGCAGGAATTATATAGTTTATGCATCCATCTTAAAACGAGAAACATTTTCATACTGATCTGTTAACGTTCTGCAGGTACTGTTGAGCATTTGTACTTGGTGTGTTTATTTTCAGCAAAAAATTGACAGTTGAAAGTGAATAGGTGAAGCATGTTGCGCTACAAATTGATCTAGCACCATACTATGAAAAAAGCAGACGTATGATGTTGAAACAAAGCAGAGGTGCAAAACACTAGGAGTCTTTCATTAATAATGTAAACACAAAGTCATGTCAGTGTATGTTGTCATTAACTGACACACTTCCCACCTGTTCTTTATCATATGATAAGCCCTTTTAGTTAAATCTATTTATAACCTGGAATACAGATCTTATTACCGCCATGTGGTAAATAGGTGGCTCATAAATAATAAATAAGCACGACAAATTTCCTTTTAAAAAGCATTTTTTTTTATTTCCAATCCTGTCAGTACCTCTTTGTGAAAATATGGCTATTCTTCTAAACATAACAACATTCTGATAAGAGTACTCTTACTTGTTAGGTTGTCAAAAGCAATTAACAGTTCAGCTGCTGTCAAGGACAAACCTGACATGATACATTCACGGAGAAGTCAGCCTAATCACTACAGTGCTTGTATGCAGTTAGTTTAATGCACAACATTAACTAAGATTTGTATCATCACTCACGCACATAAACACACACACATACATATATTAATATTCCTGTGGAACATTAGGTGAGGACATGTAAATTGACAATAATGTGGTTCAAAGACTTTAGTCTAATTGGTGCATTCCAACTACATGCCACTCGGCGTTAGACCGACCCCTCATTAGTTTTGAGAGTTTTTTGCTTAATGAATTCGGTCCTATTCTGTTATAACCATGCTTCAAACTTATCTGACAGGATATTAGTGACATGAGTTGCCTCCACAATAGACTTTTCTATTGGTATTAGGCTGACTGTTTGAATCAAACCAAATGCAAGAGTTTTTATAAATAAAATTGTGCTTGCTAATCTCATAAGCACTCTTTTGCTTATATGCATGGGAAATTGTTTAGACTTTTGATCATTTATTTTAATTCAGATCTTTTTAACCATCAGTTGATGGGCCAAAATGCATGTTTTAGCTCCAGTTGGGCCCCAGTCACCTGTGCCTAGAGACCATGTGGCAACCACTTTACACAAAGGAAAAAAAATGTATATTCTTCTACAACTGGTTGGTGAGTGGTTGTTGGAGGTGGCTGTGGGAGAAATTGGTTGCAAGTTGTCAAATTTTCTAAAAAACTTTTAAAGAAATGTGGTGTAGACCGGAAATTCACCTTAAATGCAAACTTCATCTTTGCACTTTTCAGAGTTGGTGTGTTTCATGCAAACCACAGGCAACACCTGAATCTGCTACTAACCAAAGCAGTCTGTTCAGCACCATGTAGCTTTTTGTAACCACTTTCATCACTGCAACTGTCAGCAACCGCCTGCAAAACGTTTGCCAACCAGTCAGAGATTGCACATTTTGCCCTTGTGACTCGTGGTTTCCAGGTTGTTGCCAGCTGGTCTTTAGGTCTGCATGTCAGGGTTCCTCCCTGTTGGAATGCCAGTATGATTTACTGTTGGTGTCTTTCCGCAAACACCCCTAAACTGCAGTGTCTTGTGTGTGTGTGTGTGTGTGTGTGTGTGTGTGTGTGTGTGTGTGTGTGTGTGTGTGTGTGTGTGTGTGTGTGTGTGTGTGTGTGTGTGTGTGTGTAGGAAACACACAAGCATACACAGTGCTATATCACTTAGCTTTAAGGGCACAATGCTATTAAAGAAAAATCAGAAAACAAAGAGAAAGGACTTTAATTTAATGGTCAGTGTAAGTAAATTTCCATTTCTTCCTAAATCTCATCACCACTATGATAGCATTTGCAGTCTGAAGCAAATTCTGGAAAGTGAACAAAAATGCAAAGCAAACATAAAGTATGTGGCAAATAAATTATGCTGTTTAAAATGATGATTTTTGCCATCATTCTTTTTGTTACAAAGAGCAAAGGCACAAAGTACAAAAGGCTGAAATGCAAGCAAATTTATTTTCATCTAATGTAGACAGATAATTCAGATTTTGTGTATGAATGCTAATATTCAGAAGTCTCAGGTGGACCCACTGCTTCCTCCTAATATTTTCTTTTTGGTTTCAGCAATAATGTCACAGACATAGTCTTTTTCTATATCTACTGCTCATTCATGCTGCATATTCATGCCCCATGGAACAGTTCAAATATTATTTCTTTCAGAGATTCTTTGTGTCTGTCCTGTGTTTCAACACTTTTAAAATTCTCTCTCGGATGCCAATAAGGTAAAAGCAAATATTGAATTGTCCTCACTTCGTCCACTCCATCTTTCTCAAATCTTTTTCTTTCTCCAGAGATCCTTGAGAAAGTGGGAGAGAAAGACACAGGCAGGAAGAAATGAGGCAATAGCGATAGTTTCAACTCATTGTGGTAAACCTCAGTGGTTCTTGAAAGTTGCCATGGATACAAACCCAGCCTGTATGGATGTGGAAAAAAAATGTTTTGTCAGGATGTATCAAACTCTTCAAAAATATCTTCTGTATTTCTACAGACTACGCTTTAGACATATTTGCACTGCTTTCTTTCTGAGCGACATGCTGTGGGGTACTTTTTTCCTACCAGAAAATCATACAGTGTTAACAATTTAAGCTCAAATGTGCAAATGCAAAGATTTTGCTTTTGGTTTTTTTTATATATCCATGGCAACTTGTAGAGTGGTGAACAAAGACAATAGCATAGCACGAACTTCATTGCTGTGTCTTTGGACAAGTTATGCTGTTTAAGCTGAAAGGATAATACAAAACCACAGAACAGTATTGAATCAAGTATGGTCGGCAAAACCGCTGTCGTCTCTCAGCACCTCTGAATGTTAACGCACGACGACCTTGCTATTTAGCTCTGCAACCCATTCCTTCACCCATCCCTTTGCCCAGCTGTACCACACTGATAAGGTATATTAGTGAGTGTGCTCCTTCCATTTCTGCTACATGTGAGCATAACAAGTCATGGATTCACTGCAAGTATGATTAAAAGCAATGATGGGTAGAGTGTCAATTTGATCATATCTATAAAAAACAGAAAAGCAAGTTTTGCTATTTGAAAAATGTAAAAAAAAATGTAGTTAAGATTGTAGGAAATGACTGCAAAGTTCTATCTATCTATGTAGATACACACACACATATATATCTCTGTCTATCTAGATAGCTCTAGATCTAGACAACACTTTAGTTAGTATTTTGTGTTAATACTTGTTTATTACTAGGTATTAAAGTTGCATTCATATTAACATGCACAGTCCACAACTTTCCTGTCACAACACTACCTCTCCTAGTTAAGGAAAGACAAAAAAGATTAGGAAAAAACACATTGGGGTTTGGGTGATTTGACATTACTCTGAACAAAAACCTAACAAAAAAAAACTGTCGAGTGGACATTTAAGATAATCAGCTTTGGTTAAGCTGCTGCAACATTATAACTGAGGATTTCTTTTTGTGCCAAGAATAATCAAGAAGGTTAAACAGAAATATGAACCAGTATCAAATAAGTTTTACACCCATGGCTGTATTTCATGTTGAATTATATTACTTTGGGGATTCATCTTATAAAATTTGACATGAGGAATTATGTGCCTTCTGACAGATAATATTGCTTTTTGCCGTTCAGATACTGCAAATGCGTTCTTCAGAAATCCTCAGAGACAGTTAAATTAAGAAAACACATTGTGTATTATACAGTGTTTTCTCAATAGGAAGAAAATAAATCACCCCTCGTTTCATAGTAAATTAAGAAAAAACAGCAGCCTGTGGTTTTTCTGCTAAAAACAAGTATTATTTGGTCTAAACTTACAGTGGAATCATCTGGTGAAGTCCCTGTCTTCGCGGATGAAGAGCACAACATGGAATCCTTTGAAAGGAAACAGTGAACAAGTGAGGGAAAAGCACATAAAATCATGCCAGAGGCTAAACTTGTTAAAATGCAACAGCCATTTGTTGTATGAGGTGATGTCAGAGGGACAAAGGTAATTGGCAGTAACATGATGTTGGTCATGATGATTTGACCCTCTGCAACCATAACCCTTTTTGACCCCTGTAAAAGAATCTGTTAGAATCTACTGGAAGCTATTTAGGGACAGAAAACTCATTCATCTCACCACAGCAGGAAAGTAGTAGCTTGACAGTATGTGATTAGTAATTGGTAACATTAAACTGATCCCCATCTGACAATGAGACTTGAACCTGCAACTGTATTTGCTGATATTTTGGTTCTAGAGTTAAAGAAATGGCATCGCTTTGCTAATACCAAATAAATGCTCTGTATTGTTTAAATGAGGTATACTTTTAGACAAGGCATTGGCATTTTTTAACTTTGTTCATTGTCATCTTGTTATTTCTTACATCTCAAGCATTCAAGCTATTCATGCTACTAAGATGGTCTGTAATACTCATAGCCCATAGTAATTATTTCTGTATTTATAAATACAAGTTGTGAAAAATGTAAGAAAATTCATAACCCTACTTTTCATCCCGGAGTATGTCTCAGCTTTTATATGCTGACATCTCAGGAATGTCTGAAAAGAATTCAAATCTCAGATCATTACACAAACGTGCCATTGTTACAGTAGTCCCTCACTGAAGGCTTTGTATAAACGCGAACAGTGCCCCCCTCTTGCTTTCAGGTAGATTCCTGGAGCACTCTGTCTACAGCAAACAGCAGAGGCATCTGTGGTCCACGTATACCCCAACATCCACCTACTGTACATCTCAGTGCGAACATCTCTCCAACGCAGTGCGGCTTTAAGAGAACCGGGGCTCTTAAATCTGAGCTTGGCTCCTCCTACCTCCATGATGTCAGTCGGAGGGAGAGCGAGAGGGAGAGAGGTGAGCAGCATTGAGGAACTGAGTTCATACAATACTACTGAGACATCTACAGCTTAGCAGACAGATACGGTGAACCGCCTATCCCGGCTCCTGTAAGTGATGCTGCACTGAGGCACACTTTGATCCAACTCCACTGGGGGGGCGATGCGCTCTATGCATCCCGCATTTAAGAGTTTTTTTGGGGGGAGAGCGCGTACAGCCTTGAATCAGTCAAAACAAGTGGTTATAACATTAAAATAGGTTTAAGCTTTCACTTCTTCATCAGAAGTCTCTCTCTGTTTTTTTCGCCCTCTTGGATTTAAGTTTGATGTGCGGTTTAAGAGGCTTTTAACGCACACACGTGCAAGTTTGCTGCCAGCTGGCGAAAATAGGAATTTCAAGGCAAATTAGGCTAGAGAGACAAAGTTTATGTAAAACAAGCGTGGATCACTGCGTATCTCCGCCTGTGGGATTGTGAGCCCAATACATCCGAAGAGGAATTACAGCGTCCTTTAAGTTGATCGCTGTGCATGCCCTTTTTCTCTTGCACGGGAGGACCACATTTTTTTAGCACATGGATAAGTTTTTGTAGTGGATAACATTTTTTCTACGCTTCTTTCCGATTTTGATGAGGATCCTTTCTGCCCGTTTCCCCCACTTCACATTAATTCATGGCACTTCTTTTTTGTGAATCAGTGATGTCTCTGCGCGACGGTACTCACGGTTGATTTTTTTCATCGTATTCGAACGGAAAGGTAAGCTTCGCTCTTATTTACTACTTTACTGTTAAAAACGAAATGCATTTTACTTTAGCGCTCTCTGAATGTAGGCGCATATGACCGCTCTATCCTGTGTGCGTATTTGGAGAGCTCCATAACCTAATTTATTTACTCTGTACGTACTGAAATTTCGGTAAGGGTGAGGACATGAAGTATATATATTTAAATATATATATATAAAATCAAGGACAACAACATAAACTGGGCGAAATTCGGGGACTGTAAAGCCTAAAAGGTAGTTTGATAGTGTTGCGACAGTGGGTAATTTTGATGCTGAGTAGGTTTTCCTAGAGCTGCTCCAAAGATATAATAGGCGTCCCCGTGAACCGAGTGTAAATACAAATTATCCATTTACACGGTGCATCGTGGAGCATCTAAGCGGAGTTGTCGCACCATGAATGTGTACCGCGTGGCCGGTCACGACTTCGGGCTTTATTTAGTCTTGCTCGTTGCTGATCGCTAGATAGATAGGCCTACTTTCCAAGAGCATCCAACAACAGGGACTTTTCAGCGCAGGTTTCTCAACAGCTTGGCCGCTAAGCTCGGTGCGTGGGTGCGCGGCAACAGCGCGCTCCTGGTCAAGCGGTTTAGCTGTCACAGACCATAACCTCAGGGGCTTTCATCCTGTTCACACTTCTACTCGGGGGGGGGGGGAAGCAAACACGGAGTGAATTTGTTCGAGGAATAATAGTTCAAATAGTCAATATGAATTCCACTTCTTCCTAGAATTAAACACCACGGTTGGCTTTTGTAGATAATTTGCTATACCTGACCCGCATGCATATTATTATTGTGGCTGTTTTGAGAGGCCTGTTAAACTCAGTATTTCCTGGAGAATAACTTCAAATGGTAATGTGAAGCTCCCGAGATGTGCCAGATATTTTGGCAATATCCTCGGCGGTTTATATTAAAAAGGGAGTCAGTGGATGATGGAAGCAAGGTATATACTTTATTTGCAAAACACAAAAAAAATATTTTATCATTCACATCCACATTTTAAAATCGCCAAACGCAACTGAACCAACTGACTGTAGTCTTTAATATCCTTGCATGACATGCTCCAAATTTGTTTTATGGCTCTTAGAGGTTGAACTACAGCACTACCGAGTGCTGAGTTTTGGGAGTCATTAACTTGCTCAGGGACACACTATGTGTTCTGAAGAGCTAATACAGTAAGTAACTGTGGTGTCAGGGATTCTTACCAGGAATGGTGTCTTTCTGCATTTGCGTTCAAACTCTTTCCACAGTTATAATTAGTTTATATAATACAGTTAATTAAGGATTTCTCCACAATTTAAGTTCATTTTAGTTCCTCTCTTGGGTGACTTTCTGATGACACACTGTAGCAGATAGCAGAAGGTGTCCTTTTCATTCTTCATCAACTATGACTTATTAAATTTGACTACCTTTATAAAATGTATCTTTTCTGAAATGATTTCAGAATCCACAATGGAAAACTTTTGGAACATTTTGGAAGCGTCTTTCCACATCATTAAGGGAGACATTTATATTTTAGCACTTATTCATAATAGTGAATTTTTTCACAAGTTTTTCATAAGTTTTATTATTTTGATAGTTTCTCTGACTATTTAGGATTGAATTTAGGATTAGTCAACCCAGACCCATAAATAAAAATTTAATACGATTTTAAAATGTACTTACAAGTTATATTTAACTTGAGAGATGACGTAAAACTGCACCAATCGAATCGATCACTGATTTAGCTTTTGGATTTCCATGTATGGACTGCCCTCTTGAGGTCCATGATTACAGCACTGATATTTAGCTTGTCATCTTGGAAATAGCGGAGGTCATTTGTTTACCTGTGTAGTAAAAGTCTTCTTATGCTAGTTAATCTAAGTATTAAATTGATTCAGAGGTGAATATGCAGTGGCTCAGTCAGCCAAACAGCATTGCTTGAATCTACTTAAACATTATGCTAGATATTATGAATCAGAACTTTTTTTTATGTAGTAGGTAACCCTCTTTTTTAGTTGAACTTCACTCTACATACATTGCTGGTATTATTTCCATATCGAGGATATTTTTTCTTGCAGTATATTACCTTGCACTATTATATTGTCTAAGCACTACAGCTTAGGCAATATAGACATTGCTGAAGTTTCCCAAGAGAAAACAACTTTTGTTCCACCACCATGTGAAGAGAATTGGTCTAGCGGTGTGCACTAAAAAAGAACTGACTGATCATGACAGAAACCTGGTCTGTCAGACTGTCAGCGATCCTTAAAGCTGTTAAAAGGGAAAATGCTCATGACAATCAAACGTATTCCATCTACCGGTGCCCTCTCTTTAAAATCTCTTTGGATCCACAGGCAATATTGATATACAACTGTGGTAAAAACCTGGCTTTGACAGTTAAAGGACTCCAAATGTCAGAGTAACTACACTGAAAGTTTCCAATAAGGGTATCTTTTAGGGGTGAAGGTAGGAGGTGGCAGTAGATGTATGTCTCCTCTCCCGCTGCTCCCTTCAGCGGTTGCAAACCACAGGAAGACCTGTCCATCACACTGTCGTGGAAAGTGATCTCGGGCCAGCCTGCTCCTCTTCGCTGTGTTTCCCAAGAGGGAGGCTTGAGTTTGCCTACTGGATTCAACCTGCTGTCTGGGGCTCAAAATAGCATTTCAGCAGACTAGTGAAATGTAAGCAAAGGAGACACTCTGACTGACACCTAGAATCCCCCTCCTCTTACTTTTCCCCCCTCCAGCATAATTCCTTTCTCACCTAGCTGATCCCTTATGGACAGGTTTTTAAAGAAGTGTGACAAGTGAAAATCACTGCACTTGTTGAAAATCATGGTTCAGAGAAAAGATCCCACATCAAATTAATAGAATACCAGGAGTAAATATGTTCAAGGGCAAGGCGTACCTCTCACTTGTTAAATAGTTAATATTTTAACTTCATTAGTTAAATAGCTACAAATGTGTATTTATCCTGATGTATATGTATATCTGAAATAGAAAAAAAAAACGCATTTGCAACACCCATTAGCGATGCAAGGGTGTCTTGCTTATTACTACATTTGTACTCCTGCATGTACTGAATGAAAAACATACTACACGCCTTCATCCTGCAGCACATTATTGTCACTTACCAGAAAGAGGAGATCTAGATCATGCTTTGATCTTTTCTGTTTTTTTCACTTCAGCGAATCACATCCCATTTAAGGATGTAATTTAAACTTCATTTTGCGTCGTGCGAGCTCAGCCTTACACTGCATGGCGACCATCACAGTAAAGCAATTGCTGCTCACTCTAAGAAAGATGCACACTTCAAAGTAAAGTGTGTCACGGTTACTAATAGGATATATCTCATCGATATTTTGACGTGACAGTACAGCACTGCTAATATTGCACGTGTAGAATGAGTAACCCTCACACAGATCAATGTCATCTCGCTTTTTTTTTCTGTTCAACTGTTCTTTAATGAGTCTCGTGCGACTGCTTTGTGAAATGTGGGAAGTCTGTGTCTACACATTTCATGAATGCCTTGCAATTGTTGGAGATTCAAAACCAGCTTAATTAAATTCTTATTTTTAATCAATTCCCCTTTGTCAGCGGGCAGAAAGCTTCAATAGCTATGAACGCTGTTGCCTTGCCAATTTAGAGGACCCCTGTAGTGCAGTTTAGGTAGTCATACTTTTTCTACAGAATACTGTCTCAAATGGATGGAAATTTTATAAAGTAGGTAATATTATACCTGGATAGCAACAAGTCGGGTATGCGTACAAATTTAAAGTAGAATCTGTAAACTGTTGTGTCGTGGCTGTCATACACATTTGCCATCCTTCGACGCAAATGTGTGTTTGATTTCAAGGCAGCCGCCTTGTGAATACAAATCGATATCTTGTGGATATTCATATAAGGTTAACAAACACTCACTGGGAAAGTTATTAGCTGTTAATTGTGCTGCAATGCAGATGGGTGGTTGTGGCTGTGGGGTGGGGGTATGCTTATAAGACTTTTAAGACTTTACCCTTACATGTTGATTAAAAACAGACCAGTAATATAATATTCCTGTCCCCCCCCCCCCAAAAAAAAAAATCTAGCAAAGAAGGATGCACTTTTGTAATAAGACTTAACTTCTGCCTATTAATGCATATGTGGCAAAACCTCAGTGGAGACCAGCGCAGCTGTGGGTGACACTACGGAATACAGTCTCTTGAGTAAATCCAAGAACGTTAAATGAATGACCTCATAGAAAATGCTAGCTAGCAAATCACATCACACATAGAGTAACTCACTTAATAACAGGTAAGGGTTCAGGAGGCAACATGTATTTGGTGTCACTGGCCAAACAAATTAATAATAACCGTGTGGTATATTAAATTAAAATGCTCTCACAGAGATCTAGTCTCTACTTCTCTCCTATCCTCTTTCTAGGTTTTCAAACAATAGAAAATTTAGCCTGTGACTGCAGACTTTAGTACGTTAGTAACCTTATTAGACCAAATCAGGCGAGCTGTACAAATTAGTATAGTGAATGGAAAAGCCAAGATAGGAGGTATAACACAGTGGCGTAATGTGATAAGCAGGGATAAACAGGGTTTGAGTTTTTGTAGCATATTGACATATTTTTAGCTTGTAGTATGTGCATATGTCCATGTGCTCAGAACTGAAAGGGGGGAGCTGCAGGAGGGCTGCCATTTTTAAAATCTGGTATTTTTTTTCCCTGCAACCTTTTCTCACTTTCTGCCTACTGCAGCTTTAACCAGTGGAAAGCAGTCAATATTTATGCTACAATATGTGCTGAATTGTAAGGTATTACTCAGTATCGTCTTCCGATGAGCTACCTGGATTTTAGCAATCGAGGATCTTGCGCTTTGGCAAGCTTTTGTACTTGTACAAAAGAAAAATGTATAACAGACTCAAACGAATTGGGACTCTGTGCTTGAAAAGTCATCAGTGAATATTGTTAACTTATGTGAAATCAGCCTCACTGTGTTTTAAACATTTTTGCCTTGCAAACAGCAAACTGTGTGCAGTTTAAATTTAATGCTGGAGATAAAACATTTGCTAGCATGTAATGAAGTTCAGATTAAATTTCTCTAATTTGACTAATGGTGGCTCTCGCAATAAATCATTTCACGTTGTTGTTTCCTTCTACTGCTCTTACTTAAAACAATGCTTTTATCATACTGTGCTAGTTTATGCACACACGGACGTTCATGAAATATTTGAGAGCTCGATTGTTTACATTCCAAACAAATGATAATCTCCATTAATAGCTGCTGTCAAGCGGTACAACTCCAAGTGTCTTTGTGTGTGCATGTGTGTGTGTGTGCGTTCATGCATGGAAGCAACAGTGCTTAAGGCTCATTTCTGCTTTTTCCAAATGAGCCAAAGCCTGCGTGTGGATGCGCTTTATAAGGACACTACTGTAGCATATTGACTTAGACCGACTCATATATGATGGCGGAACAGCAGAACGGTGGTTAGTACTGCCTCAAAGCAAAAGGGCGCCTGCGTGGGTTCTCTCTTTGTACACTGGCTTCCTCCCACAGTCCAGAGACATACAAGTTAGTTAAATTGGTGATTCCAAATTGGCTGTAGGTGTGAATGTGAGCATGAGTGGTTGTCTGTCTGTCTCTCTGTGTTAGCCTGTGATAGATTGGCGACCTGTCCAGCGTGTACTCTGCTTTTGCCCTATGACAGCTGGGCTCCAACCCCCCACAGCAACTCTCAAATGGACAAGCGGTTAGGGAAATGGATGGATATAAATGAAGCTTTTATCCAATTTTTTGGTTCTTCTTTTTTCAGGCAAAGTAGTTTGTTAACAAGTTTTGAAAGAAAACTATTTCATTGTAACACTGAATCTAACTGCTTTCATACTTCTCAATAAAAATATTAAATGGTTCATTACAGCGATGAAATGGATTGATGGAATGCATGAACTACTAGCCTTTACGTGTCCGCTTGCTCAACGGATGTCATCAAAGGTTAATTGTGTAAAACTGCCATTAATTTGCTCTCAAAGACATGGGAAGGATGTTGGCTCATAACTAGTTAGGATGAAGAGGTCAAGTTGAAAACTCTCCATGAGGGAAAATAGTACTAATTACAGCAGAACTTGAATACCGTGTAATTTTCTGCACTGACATTGTGCGTTCTGTCTTTCTCTCTTCTTTTTTTCCCCTCTGGCTCGTCTGTCATGACAGATTTGCTGCAGTGAAAGTGAGGCTCCCATCTACTCTTGAGTATGGACTTAGCAAGTCAGGCTCATGTGCTGGTGGTCTTGCTCACCTGTGTGGTCTTACAATGCCAGGCCCAGGAGAGGGACTACACAGTGAAGGAGGAGCAACCAGAGAACGTCCGAATTGGGAATCTGCGCAAGGACCTGGACCTGAACCTAGACCCCAGCATCAGGCTATCCTCGCCGTTGCAGTTCAAGCCTGTGTATAAAACGGGCGATGTGCCTTTGGTGAGGGTGGAGGCTAACACAGGGGAGATCTTTACCACCAATCACAGAATTGACCGGGAGAAGCTGTGCTCCGGGGTCTTCAATGAGAAACGCTGCTATTACGAGATTGAGGTGGCAGTGTTGCCGGATGAGATCTTCAGATTGGTCAAGATCCGCTTCCTGATTGAGGATGTGAATGACAACGCACCCCTTTTCCAGTCCACTGTAATAAACATCTCCATCCCAGAGAACACAGCCATTAACACACGATACCCGGTGCCCTCAGCATTTGACCCTGATGTTGGGATCAATGGGATCCAACATTATGAACTAGTCAAGGTGAGGATTAAGCCTGTTTCATTATTGATATCTAAAAAGAGAAAAAAAGGAATAAAGTATTTTGTTGTGGTCTTTGAAATCTTATTAATGTTAAAATGGAAAATGAAATAAGGCGGTATTTACTTATACATTAGTGAATTTTCAAAAGATTATTGGAAGTATTGGAAGAATCAAGTTTTTTAAATATCTGGTTCAAAGTGGATTTTGTAATGAGCTTTTTCATTAATGAACCTGAAATGTTTAACAGACCTCCGATGGATCTAATGCTTTTTGTTGGTTCTTCCGATTTCGGATGTTGTATTTGATTCTTTTACGAATTACGATTTTGTTTAAAAATCACTGTGTCTGAGTCCCTAGCACTAATGTATCCCTGTTTTGTTTGATATGTGCTGAACTCTCAACTGTAACAAATTCATTAATAATCAAACTCATCCAGGTATCAGAAAAGAATTTCCACGTAAAGACTAATTAAAATATCAACTTCACTATAATACTCCATGCTGGCAGCCTAAACTAAATGCTGTTTCTTCCAAATTAAATGGAGTAGTAAGTGACTGAAAGAATATGGCCCGAAGCACTGTGTTACTGGAACAGCATTCAAGGTACACGTTTACTGAAAGGACTAAATAAAATAAATAAACTTTAATTGTCTGTTATGTATGTAACTTTCCGAGCAGTTACAGCCACACATTTGAGAGATTGAAAACGATTGTAGTAATTTGTTTTGGAGAAACACTTTTAAAGAACAAACACACAATAGAAAGTATGAAATTAATTGTCTGACTTTCTTCGAAGCAAGCACAATATTCAGTGCTCACATTATTGATTAAGCTGTGACAAACTCTTATGCCTGCAACATGCCACCTGTGTACATCAGGTCTGAATAGCTGACTATTTGTTAATTAATGAGCTCTTACATCCTTTTTCTTTGTCAGTTTTGTAGACTTCATTTAATACGACTCAGATTCTGCATTAGCTGATTCTTTAAACCCTTTATGGTGCTGTAGAGTGTAGTGCTATCGTGTATATATGCATACTGCAAATGAATTCCCAATTTGCATTGAAAATATGACCTACTTTTTCATACAGTGCAATATGTTGGAGAGTCTAAAAGATTAGATACCAGCCATTAATATCTCCATATGTTTTTCATTAGTAGAGAAGGCTGTTTTCACTGTGTATTAACAGAGAACATGTAGCAGAAAGTGCAGACACATCATAAACTGCATGTCCAGCAACAGGTTACATATGCTAAACATAGCGCATTAAAGCAGGTGTAAAGGAATAAACTGTATTGTTGTAATATGCATCCAGTACAGAACTAGGAAAAGCCTTTTTTCTGCACTGTAATATTCTTTGTTACCTAATGAATTCAGCTCCAAGTTGAAAAATGTAAGATATTATCATGTGTTCTTCAATTATAGTCTAGACAACACTTAAGGCTTTGCAGATAAGTAGTGAAGATTACATGATCACATAAAACGAAATTATATAACTGTAATAATAACAAATGCAAAAAAGTTGTTGTACTTAAGGGAACGGTGTGAGGCAGCATGACAAGTACACCGTGGAGTCTCAGATGACGTTAACATTGTGTAGGAATGAACAGAATCATTGCTGTCTGTGTCTGCCTTGAATACCAATTTGCATTTTTAAAGAGTCTCCCCACTGCCAAGACCTCTCCAGCGCAATGTCCTGAATTGTTCATGCCTGGAAAATCACCAACCAAATGTTCTGCTCATTACGATGATCATTTGCAATAATTTTCTTTACCCTTTCTACAATATGGAGCTTTCTAAAAGCTGTACCTAGGCTGTGGTTGTGTTATCTTTTCCAGGAAAGTCTTCTTTCAGCATCCTTGGCTCCACAGCCCCGTTTCGGTACTTCTCATTATATTCTCATTGTATTCAAGATTAATTTGCTTGTATCCCAGGTTCCATATGAGTAAAACGATGTAGGGTGAAGCATTAAAGTGAGTTGGATGCACTTTCAGCCTTTGGTATGTTTTATTTCAGTGGTGAAGTAGAAAGCCAGGGGTTTAGGGGGGAAGGAATGTGTAAGCAATTCCTAGAATAGCTCTTGGCCGCTAAGCCACCCTTGGACTATCTTTGTATGGTCCTGTGAGATTTGTCTCAGAAGCTCCCTCAGAATGATAGTTTGCCCAGTTTTTTTCTCATGTTGTACAGGGCACAGTGCTAAAATTGCTTCCATTGTGTAGCACAATGAGCCATACTCAGTGGTGTGTCACTCCACATGTAACTTGCCTGAGTTGTCAATATACAGAAGAAATGAAAGAAACATGGTGGCCTTTTTTGTGCAACTTCCTTCTTTTTCAAAGCCAAGAAGGACAACGGGTAATTTCGTCCTACACAGTGCTCCAGCTCCACATATAATGGTTGGTAATCATACTTTGAGCAAAACTCCACCATCAGTGCAGCGGTGTGTTACGTCACCTGAATTGAATAGAAGTTGTCCTAAGAAATGGTCAAGGTCAGAGAAAGTAATCACATGCATGACTGGAGAAGAATCCCCCACGAAGGGAGATTTGATCACTACATATTCACAGGATAAGTCGGGTCAACACAGAAACGTACTCAGGACTAAATGAGATTTTAGCGTTTGTTTTCCTCTCGCTTTTTACAATTTCAAAAGTTGGCACCGTTCTTTATTCCGGTGCTTGGTACTTGACATGTGCCCTTGCATTCACGTCAGCATCTTTCAGTAGATTTAAAACAGAATATATTTAGTTTAAATTTGATTCTGTCACTAGCTTGACTATGTTCCACTAATAAAACAATGTCTGTATTTAGGGCATTTATGCTTAACCTTATTCCAACAACATATTTTGTCTGAAGTTATTTCCAAGTCCAATCCACTGTTTTGTTTTGTTTTTTTACATTTCTAACTGAAATATACCTTAGATTTGAAGCGGAGTAGTCTTTTTTTCTGGTACTCCAAGTCTGAGCCTGACCAAATTCATTCCCAAACTGATTTGAAGATGCAAAATTTATTCAAGCTTCATTCCCATGTAGCAAGAAAAATGTGATTAATTCATTGCATGGCGCCTATAGGCATTGAATATTTGGGTGGAGAACTTACTCTCAAGCATTTCTACTTTTCATTAGCATCCTATTTTGACACATTTTCTTCTTCTAGGGGTTGACGAAAAGAGGCAAACACTTCCTAGGTTCCTTTGTCTTAATTATATGCATGAGATCATGGCCAGGGGCAAAAGGGGATGAGGGATAGAGAGAAAGAATGAGGAAGAGAGAGAGAGAGAGAGAGAGAGAGAGAGAGAGAGTTTCTATCAGCATTATAAAGAGGTGCTATAGCTTGTGATGAATACCTCTGCCTATTTAGTCCCATCCATGGGCATCACCGTGACTAGAGTCTTCCTGATATATTCACAGCCCAATCTGAGTCTCCTCTGAGTTTTAATAAGGTCATCAAATTGAGTGAAAGATGCATCTACTGATAATCTGAGGCACTGTCGGCAAAATGGGGTTCAGATTCATCCTTCCCTCATCATCTGCCACCTCTGCTTCTGTCAGTGTCCCTCAATCATTTTCATTTAAATTAGCCAACTCTGATTAGATTTTGTACTTCACAAACCTCACATATACGGTGCTCTAATCCCCCCCTTGGCTTCCAGAGAACCTGTGGCCCTGTAATGTGGGATGAAAGGCAAGTCATCAAAGTTCAAGAAGACATGTACCTGTACGGAATATGTGAGGTGGCAGAGCAAGGCATGGTCTAATGTGCACACTTGACCGTTTAGAGAGCTTTGTCCTTCTCACTCAGCCTTAAGGTTTCCAGTGAGTGATTCATGCTAGTATTTGGCCTTTTCTTAGCCTGCCCTAGATCTTATCACAATCCACCAGACTAATTCTGCATTCAGGAGGATGCACAGCCTGAGAGATAGCTCTCCCCAAGTTATTGAAATGCGGTGAGTGCTGCCTTGTCAGTTGTAAAATTGTGTGGAAAAAAGACAAAAGCATAGAGGAAACGCTGGCTTATAAATCATTGTGCAGCATTCCCTTTGACACATGCTAACTCGACATCCTACTATTAACATCGGGCTTTGCGAAAATATCAGCGTGCAGCTATACTGTGCCGAATCTGCAAACTATTCAAACGACTGAGGATTGAGGAGATCTGTATAGCTCGAGTAGTGCTTAACAATACAGCCCCTAGAATGTTGTCTTGGACTTTTCAGTTAGAAATACTTCTGCTGGGTACATAAAGATTCAGCAGAGTTTATCCATAAGGCAATTTTTTTTCTACAGTTCCACGCAGAGTTTTATATGCAATGTCTGCTTATCCCTATATGACTTTTGCTTGCCAGAAGGATGACAAAATAAGGTCTGAAAGATCATTGCTGCAGTGTTGGCTGTTTTAAGTAGTTCTGTCAATCACTGACATGTTGACAACATTCCCTCTGCAAGCAATTTTTCAGAGTACACAATAATTTACATGCTGCAGCTGCACGTTTTCTTGTGTCGGCTACAAAGCTATGTTGGCACAAGGACAGTTCTAGATGTTGAAACCTACTGAGGACTCTTGTGCTCACAATTTGGTTGAAGTGTTTCTCCCTTGAATAAGCAGAATGTATATATCTTAATCTCATTTGATAGCTGTGCCTAGACAGAGTAATCTCTTCCAACATTATGTGCAGCATGAAGCTTATCTCTTTAAAGAGGATGCTTTTTCTTGTTTTACCATGAAACTGCTTCTGACTGAAAGAGCTTCAAAGGGCTTCTTTGTTTCATAATGTGCATGCAGCTCATTCATGGGCTTGATCGTCTTCTTATTTCCTCCCCCTACTCTCTCTCTCTCTCACTCTCTGTTTTTTTCCCTCTCTCCCTCATACTAGTATGCTATGGTATGGATCCATACCATGTATTTGTCAGGACTACGAAAATAGTGAACATTAATGCTAGTTTTTTAGGGGGGTGGAAGGCAATTACTCTTAGCATTGAGTGCCAGATCCTCGGGTTTATCATGTGGATTATTCTTGTATTTGTTTTTATCATCCTCCAGCTTTACTTTTGCCTAGATTTAGCTCCTCCTGACTGAAAAGCATTTCTAATATGCAGACTTTTTAACTGTCTTTCTTTTTATGTATAGAGACTTCTTGAGGCGTGTGCAAGTGCTTTATTGGTGTGTCTCCATTCTTGGCTGTCTCTCACTCCTATGTCAAAGTTTAAATGTTTATAAAGACAGCTGTTTTATTTTAACTTGAGACTGTACAGAAAGGTTGAGTGAAGTCTGATTTTATTGATAGTAGCAGAAACTGGATGATGAGGATAAAAAGGTAAACAAATCTCTTAAAGTAGTAGTTAGTCGAAACAGATCATTTACTAAAAAATGGTCATTTGAAAAGGATTTATTACCAAGTATTTCATATATTTTTTGGGATGTGTTTAGAAAGTGTCAAAACAAAAAGCCTGAAAAAAAGCTGATGATTAGCATGTTTGCACATTTGCAGGGACCCAACTGAGATGAGCAGAGCAGAGCAAAGAGCCAGCTGCCTTTGTTGAAGAATTTCCCAGGCTGTTTAACTTGACATTCATCAGGATGCATAAGAAGGGCTACAAAGGAACCTGAATAACCTAAGGAGAAACCTCAACAAGATGTTTGTTGTTATAAGATAATTGAAAAATCTGCAATTTAAGAACAAAAATGCCCAAGGATGCCTTGGAATTGTTATCACATATTTCTTTGTTATTACCCAAGTCAAAATGTGATGTTCTTAGTTATGGTACTAATATATCAGTCGAGTCTGGTTTTATTGAAGTGGCTTAGCAATTTTTGCACCAAATGAAACTCACACTGTCTTGTGCCAGACAGTATAAAGGGGAAAGCCCCTAAAAAACAAAGAAAGAAACAAAAACTTAAGGATAAAATCCTGTAAGAAATGTCATTTGAAGTTAAAAACAATGAGTGGACATGTAAAATGCTATTTAACACTAACAAGCTGGTTTCATTTTGTTTCCATTATTCAAATAGGTATATAAAATCAACACCTACAATTAAATATATTGTCCTGTCTTTGCAGAGTGTCAGTGAGTTTGGCTTAGACATCATTGAGACGCCCGAAGGTGACAAGTGGCCGCAGCTTATTGTTCAGCAGAACCTGGATCGTGAACAGAAGGATACCTTTGTCATGAAGATAAAGGTGGAGGATGGTGGCAACCCTCCCAAATCCAGCACAGCCATTCTCCAAGTCACCATTTCTGACGTCAATGACAATCGCCCCATTTTCAAGGACAGTGAGCTGGAAGTCACAGTACCAGAAAACGCACCAGTGGGAACATCGGTCGCTCAGCTTCATGCCACGGATGCAGACTTGGGTTCCAATGCGCAGATCCACTTTGCCTTCAGCAACCAGATCTCTTCCTCGACCAAACGTCACTTTGCCATCAACAGCTCTACTGGACTTATCACTGTGAAGCAGCCACTGGACAGGGAGGTAACTCCTGTTCATAAACTCATTGTCCTGGCCAGTGATGGCAGCTCCACCCCTTCCAGAGCCACAGTGACTGTTAATGTAACAGACATTAATGACAATGTTCCCTCTATAGACACTCGCTACATTATCAACCTGGTTAATGGAACTGTTCTGCTGTCTGAGAATGCACCTCTGAACACCAAAATAGCCCTAATTACTGTTACTGACAAGGATGCAGATCTTTATGGCAAAGTAGCTTGCTACACTGACCATGATGTTCCTTTTCGATTGAAGCCTGTCTTTAATGATCAGTTTTTACTCGAGACAGCTGCTCCTCTAGATTATGAGACGACTCGAGAATATGCAATTAAGATAGTGGCCTCGGATAGGGGGACACCTCCTTTGAACACTTCAGCTATGGTCTTAATTAAAATCAAGGATGAGAACGACAATGCGCCCATCTTTCCCCAGCCAGAAATCCAGCTTTCCATACCGGAGAACAATGACCCCTCTACACAGTTAATAAAAATAAGCGCCACTGACGCAGACAGTGGACATAATGCAGAGATTATTTATACTCTCAGCCCTGATGCGCCTGATGGGTTTAACATTGACAGACGGTCAGGAATTCTCTCTGTTGGCAAACGACTGGACAGAGAGAAGCAGGAGAGGTACTCATTCACTGTCATAGCGAGGGACAATGGCTCTACATCCCTGCAGAGCAATGTCACTGTCAAGCTAATTGTCCAGGACCTTAATGACAACAGCCCAACTTTCACACACCCTGAGTACAACTTCTATGTGCCTGAAAACCTGCCTCTCTATGGAACTGTTGGTTTAATCACAGTAACGGATGCAGATGCAGGAGATAATGCTGTTGTAACTTTGTCCATTTTGAATGGGAAAGACAATTTTATCATTGACCCCCAAACTGGCGTGATCAAACCCAATATTACCTTTGATAGGGAACAGCAAAGCTCCTACACATTTATGGTAAAGGCAGTTGATGGAGGACAACCTCCAAGCTCCTCCTATGCCAAGGTCACTATCAATGTAGTCGATGTGAATGACAATCGCCCCGTGTTCGTCATTCCGTCCTCCAATTACTCATATGACCTAGTGCGAACCACCACCACCCCTGGTGCTGTGGTCACCAGAGTGTTTGCCATTGACAATGACACTGGTATGAATGCTGAACTGCAATACAGTCTTATTAGCAGCATCATCATTACATCTAGGGTCTCCCCTCGAGGTCTCTTTGCCATCGACAAAACAACGGGTAACATAACACTGCAGGAGAAAATAGTTGCAGCTGATCAGGGGCTGCACAGGCTGGTAGTCAAAGTCAAAGATTTAGGCCAGCCGGAGTCATTACATGCTATTGCACTCGTTCACTTGTTTGTAAATGACTCTGTGTCAAATGCTACCTTTATACAAGAGCAACTGCGAAAAAGTATGGAGACACCATTGGATCGCAACATAGGGGACAGTGAGGTAGCCCCTCAAGCTAACGGATATGTGATTGTCGTCATAGCTATCATAGCAGGGACCATGACTGTCATCTTGGTGATATTTGTGACCGCTTTAGTGCGCTGCCGACAGACACCCAGACATAAAGTAGTGCAGAAGGGCAAGCAAAGTGGAGAGTGGGTGTCACCTAACCAAGAAAACCGTCAGATCAAGAAAAAGAAGAAGAGAAAGAAGCGATCTCCTAAGAGCCTCCTCCTGAACTTTGTGACCATAGATGAATCCAAGCCTGACGACCCCACGCACGAGCATGTTAATGGCACACTGGATCTCCCTGTGGAGCTAGAGGAGCAAACCATGGGGAAGTACAACTGGGCAACCACGCCGACCACCTTCAAACCTGACAGCCCCGATTTAGCCAAGCATTACAAATCTGCATCCCCTCAGCCTACGTTTCAAATCAAACCCGAAACACCAGTGGCCCCAAAGAAACACCACGTGATCCAGGAGCTCCCCTTGGACAACACATTTGTGGTGGGATGTGACTCACTCTCCAAATGCTCATCGACTAGCTCCGACCCATACAGTGTCTCAGAGTGCAGCTGTCAGGGGGGATTCAAGACTGCGGGGCAAAGCACCAACCGACAGGTAATTCATGACTTCCTTTTTAAACCCACCCACACTAGTCCCCACTCACGCTCCCCTTGCTGTCCTCTGGTAGGTGATGTTAAAGGGGGTGGGTGGGAGCATGAAGGAAGGGGATTTACCTACACAGACCATGACCATGTCTTCATGAATGTCATTTCCACCTAAAAATGGGAAGAAATGAAACAAACAAAAATGAAAGAAAACGTAATTTGTTGCAATTAATGCAGCAAACCTTCCACTGTACTGTTGTTAATCCACCCTGTTTTCATTTTGACCATTTAAATGCAACCATAACTGTATAATCATTTACCATAAAACATGCTCAGCTTTCAAAATCCAATCTTTGAGCAATGGAAGCAGAACAACTACAGTGGCTAGCTGTTTTAAAATGGACAGGGAGTAGTTGCTGGCGGTGCAAACTGGGATATGCAGCAACTCTGAATTTGAGTTATTAGGATGAATGAAGCTGTGACTATTTGGCTAACATTGTCAAAGGCACAAGTGTGAAAGTAAAAGTGCAAAAAAAGAAAAAAAATGTGCTAAAACAACTTGATAAAGAAATCCCATATTTTTGTGGCTTCAGTCGTGAAAATATTAAGTCCTAGCTTAACTGTGCCAGTGCTTCTTTGTGGGAGTGAAACTCATTTGAATGCCAAGGTATAGCAAAGGGCTTATGATTCCCTAAGAGATATTTGCCAAATGTGAAGTGCCCCAATAAATAAAAACTGGCAAAGGGAAATAAATGTAAATCAGAAGTAAGGAGAGGTGGCCTTGCTCTGTGCTGACAGCCAGAGCAGAGCGCTGTGGGGAAGACTGAGTACTGTTTGGGGCGGGGGAGAGAGAGAGAGAGAGAGAGGGGGGGGTCACAAGGATCAAGGTGACGCAGAGCCTTGAGACCAGTATACATAAACACCAAGGGAGCAGTAAAATAAAAAAGCCAGCCAGGCCAGTGTTGCATTTAGCCCATAAATGTCCTACTTTAATGACCCCAATTATTGTTATAAATGGCATATGTTGATTCAAATACTTTACATTTTTTAAATGGTCTCACGTTAGAGAGGATCACAACAAAGGTTTGCCACACTGATGTGTTGCAGTTTGTGTTCGACAGGGTGATGTTGTTGTATTTCTAATACGTGACAAAGTAATATCATGTTGATATTTGACCTGCTATCACTCTGACGATGGAATTAATGAAGGTTGATTGGTCTGTGCGTGGGGTCGTAATTTATTCATACCGATCTGTGTGTGTTGCCATAGTTTTCCCTTAGTGTCAAACATCCAGTTGATTTTTTCTAGCTTTTCCAATCATTTCCTTGTCTTTCGTTTTGCTTCTTTTAAGATTTTTGATGATTCCCATTGTTGCTTGGTTGCACTAGCTTTCGTTTTTGTTACTGTTTTGATCATGACTTTCACAACTGTCATTCATGCAATTCTGGGCCAATTTCATGATATTGCATCAATAATTGATTTTGTTTGATGAGGTGCTTGCTTTTCTTTGTGTCTAGCATCATATTGCACACAGTTTCTCGATCTTTGGTTCACTTCTTTCTTTTTGCTCTCACTATGCTTCTATTTGAGATCTAGCAAGCTTTAAAATTCATCATAGCGTAGTTGTGGCAAATGACTGTTGATCCTGTGAAGTATTGTACTTAGGCTAATTTATGAAGACACCCACACAGACTTGATAGTCATTCCCTTCATCCACCTTTTATTTGAACCCCTAGTTAAAAGCTATGCTCTGCCATGGTACATTATACATAAGCCTGCTACATGCCCCTGGTACCAAAGATTTCATCCATAATGTGTTTATATGACACACTGACGAGTTGTCAGAATGATTTTCCCCTCTTACAAGTAGTGGCTGCCCTGAAATATGCAGAAATATTCAGCCTGTGTTCAACCATCCTAAATTATTATCCGTTATGAATTTTATGCATCAAGGATTGAAATTGATTTCCACTCATGTTACTGATCAGAGTGAAGAATTGTTATTTTTATTTTTTTTTGCAAATAATTTCAAATCAATGAATATTTAATTAGTAAACTTTCTGCCAAATCTCTTCGGCTATGGTTCTATCTGATTATTTCTAAGGTATATTTATCCACACTTCTAATAGAACATGGGTTTAATATTCTCATATTCTGGTATTATATCCAACTAATATTTCAATATTAGCAAAAAAAAATTGTTCTCATTGGTTTTCCTCAGCAATCCATCTTTAGTGATGTTAAGCTGGCAATATATCTATTTTTTTCTCTCTGTCCCCTTGAGCAATTGGCAAGTGATTCCTCCCACTTTACACATTAGATTTCCCACAAGTTTAAAGTGTGCTTATTTAAAGCCTATGTCATAGAAAAAAATAGCATGAAGCTTTGCCTGATGAGAATCATTGGCTGCAAAGGTTAATTAAATGCACTAAAGGGTTAATCACTCGTAATACAGTATGATTAAAATCACTCTAATTGGTTTGAGAAAGAGGCTGATAAGAAAGAAGAAAAAGTTAGCTGTCCTTTAAGATTATCAGGAGTACCATAAACTAGCCTTGAGTGAGTCCTGTCCTCAGGATCCAAAGCGATATGACAATAGATGCCCAGCAGCCCTGTTTGCTAAAGGACTATTAAAATTGAATCTGTTTGATTTTATCTTTACGCTTCTTCAAAGAGACTACATTTTCAAAGTTTTAAATAGCACTTATAAACAACACTTCAAAATGTGTATGATTCTTGATCTGATGTGGTATAAACATAATGTTTGAGAACTTGTAGAGATCATTTGTAGTGTGGTTCTTAAAAGAAAAACTACATTTGGTCTGTAAGTGGCAGCTATTCACTCTCTGTTCAGCTTAACTTAATAAAAAAACTCCAAACGCGAAGATCATAGGTAGTTTTCCCTGTTCTTCATCAAAGTGACGCAGTTCTTTTGTGCATTAAAGTAATATCTAATTGTCACAGAAGAAGGTGAAAATGAAACAGACAAAAAGCCGAGCCATTGAATAACAATAGAGAGGGAATGCGGGAGGAGATAATTATGGTTGAAGGTCAACAAAACGTTTCCAGGGACTTTACAGATGTAGCTGATAAAGACTAAAGCTTGTAAAAATACTTCAGAGACTACAGATTTGTGCCACCATATGGCTTCATTATACAGTAAGAGCTATAAATGCAAATCTCCTCTTTTCCCTCCCTTCTCTTCCTATTTTTTATGCATCTCATCATTTTCTTTTAACCCCTACCCCCTCGATATTAGAGGTCAATCTGCCTCCAGTGATGAGGAGCACTTGTGAGCATATGTGATTTAGAGGAATCAGATCAAATGACTACCACCCTGCTTAAGTGATCTCAGACATCATGATGAATAGGTTGGCTAATATTTTCTTATGTTTGGCCCATAATTCTACGCCCACAGTGCAGGAATTGAGATTAACAATTTGTTAGTGTCTTCTGGTACCACTTCACAGAGTACTGTGCAAAAGTATTGAGCTCTCCTTGATTTCTTGATTTTTTCATTCCAAGAAGCCAGACATTGTTCTCAATTTTAAAGTTGTCCTAAGGAATAGTTCTCCAGGCTTCCGGAAGGTCTTTCAAAGTTTTTCTTTGGACATTGGCTGCTTTTTTTCTCTCTTTTTCAGTCAAATCCCACTACCTGACCAGTTTTAGAGGAATGTTTTATTATTATAGCATAAAAAACACATAACTCAAGGGATAAGCCAGTGATGCCTCTACAATATAGGCCCTTTTTTGCTTAAATGTGACACAAAAACATGGTGCCAGTGGTCTCCATGGACAAATATTGAGGTATGTCAAATTACACAAACTGGATTGAAACTCAGTGGCGACAGGTCTGATGGATTAATTAATCCAAATGTAACTTTTTTGTTTCAAATCATTGTCAGTATGTATGTAAAGCATGGTGGAGGCTTTGTCATGGTTTTGGGATCCATTTTAACCAGTGGTTCTGGGAACCTTGTCAAAATTGATTACTAACATAAAAAAGTGTCATCAAATTTTGATCCACCATGCAATACCTTCTGGAAAGCATCTAAATAGCAATGGCTTCATTTTCCAGCATGACAATGATCCCAAACACACTTCAATAATGTAAAAATAAACCTGGGTGGAAAAGCACAGAGTGGAACACTCGGTCATGGATTGGCCTCTGCAGAGTCTGGACCTGTGTGGGATCATCATGACAAAGAACTGAACAAAAGGCAGCCGACATCCAAAGAAGAGCTTTGAATATCCTTCAAGAAGCCCGGAGAACTATTCATGGAGACGATTTAAAGAAATTACAAGAATACTTAAGAGAGTTCAGGCTGTCTTAGAGATTAAAGTTGGTCATACCAAATATTGACTTTGAAGCTGGTCAGAATTGTATAAGCATTGTTTTTGCCTTACGTGCATACTGTATTCCCATGTATCTTTGCACATTTTTTAATAAATTTCCAAAAATATAGCAAAATATCAAGAAATTGGATGACCACAGTACTGGACATTGAATAAATAAAGATATTTTATAGATGTATTGGATAACAAAGGCAATATTAAACCTTATTTGTGCAGAAATCTTTTATTTATGCGGGGGAAGGAATGGGCCAGTAACACTTGCCACCTATAGTTTGATGTTTGATTGCAGGATGTTTGTGCTTAATGGTAGTGGGTGCACAGCCGGGCATTAAAGCTATGATTTCACAAGGTGATCAGTTTCAAATCCTTGCAACTGATTATGGTTTTGTTTGTAGTAGGGTTTTTTGGTCATTTTTTGCATTTTATTATTATTATTTGTTTATTTCTGTTGAGTCATTGTTGAGTCATTGCATCTGTAATCACTGTGCTTTGTTAATGTGAGCACTATCAAGACAGATCCTTCCCAATCGCAGATATGTTGGTACCTTTGTGAGGAACAGCAAAATGTAATATTCTGTACATATCAGAGGACCCACTGGCAAGGGTCCGAAATAAAGACTGGGCCTAAATTGATCCAAATATTTTTTTTTCTTTTTTGAGGGGAAATGAAGAGTGCTGCACTAGTGTGGTGGGAGAGAAAAAAAGACAAATTGGGAGTGGTAATTGGATGAGATTGCATGCTCTGATAAGTACAGGAAAATGCACAAATGTGTGATACCTGTAGCATTCTTCAAGGAAACCTGACAAGATAATGACTTGATTGCCAGCCGTACCTTGAAGAATGCTTTATTTTTTATTTTTTTATTTTTATTTTTTTAAATATCATCCACACTCTTTTTGGAGTTTTCTTTAATCAGTGTTCAACGTAGCCTCACACTGATAAGGCTACAGCATAGGCTGCTCAGAGCTCAATGATATTGTAACTACAATCTCCCTATATCTGTCTGTCTCTCTATATTTCAGGAGATGGCACTGAAACCACCACACTATGGCACACTCTGTGGCACAGGTACAGCTCGCTCCCACAGGATTAAAATCAATCTCTAGCTCCCAAAAGAGAGAAAAGAAAGAAAAAAGAGAGAGGGAGAGGGCAGAGGGAGGAAAGGAGGAAGGCAAGAACTGAAGAGGTGAAAACAAGTACTTTACTGCCTCTACCGCCTCAAACCACACCTCTTCACACAATTGAGCGAAAAGATGAATTTAGAGGGGGTGGGGGGGGAAGGGGAGTCTCAGAAAAGAACAGACAATGCTTCATGTTGCTGCCTGAAACTTGACAAAGCCCTTCATGTGAATCTGTTGGAAGTTGGAAATGCTTTACTGAGTCCTCTGCTATTATTTACCTTTGTCAGTGGGGATGATATTGTATGCCCCATACCCTCCTCAAAAAATGTCCCACTCCAGCACCCACTCTGTAAAATAGGTGTCAAATACAGTCAGTAGATCTGTAAAGTATGTTTATATGTATGTATGTATATCTATCACAGAGTTGATGGTGTTTATATTTATTGATTGCCTTTTATTTGCTTTGTTTTCAAAACTGCCTGGTGGCCATTTTTATTTTCCTACTTTCTATTTTTTGTATCATTTGATGTTGCTCTATCTGGGCTTGCTCATGGAACTAATGACTTTTAATATATTTATGCTGCAAAGCCTATGATCTGTAGGCTTCCATTAGTATTGAGCCCGCTCACAGTGTATCATGTCTGTCACCCTTTGCCTCGTTTATTTCCACTTTTGCAACTGATTACATTGTTGGTGACAAGTGTGGCTGATGTTGCAGATGCATGCATGGCCCTACAATACCAACAGATTCGCAGTGCTTTTTAGCTGTGCTACCGTTCGCCATGCTGTTATTACACTGGTAGAAATGGTAGGACAAGTTTAATACTTTGAGCTAAGCCACAATCACAAGGGACTAACTGCTGGGGTTATAATCAAAAGCTGTTTATGTAGGGCAGATTTGAAGAGCACTAAGCCTAACCTTTTGTGTGTCGCTTACTATTTCGAAGTCAGAACTGATTTAACTGTTGGGACCCATATTAAAATGACTCCAGATGGTAGGGGAAAAAAATCATAATTATAATCCTCTGGCAGTCATTAATATTTCTTGGGTTCAAGCAAAAAGTGCTTCACTTTGTACACTTATTTACACTGAAAAAAAGAGAAACGTATTTTCTGATGAGAACAACACTGAACACCAAAATAAATAGGTACTCCAGGATTGAGTTTAAAAACAAGCAATAAGTTAAGATTTGATTTTAAAAAAATCCACTATGATGCACTTAATACTTATTATTCAGAGCAATGCTTTTTTTCTACTTTTTCTCCACTCATAGGACCACCATGACACATTATGTCTTATTGAATCATTTCTACCATGCACACCAGTAACTGGCTCGATGGGTTTGCAGCGTTATTGTTCAATAATCCTGTTAATTGGTAAGCTAAACGTCTTTAATAGGTAAGGCCTAAAAGGCAACTTCAGTACAGAAATATAAACATAGAATTAGAGTAATTAAAATGGACAAAGTCTGTGTAGTCAGTTAGAAATGTGCGGCTTGACTTGGGTAGGTGCTGTTTTCCCTCCTATATATAGTTAAATGAAATGACTGCACAGACAAGATGCCTTTTTTTCATTTTGTTCCAGTCTTTGATCTGTCATGGTTGTACAGGCTGTGTCCATTTTAAAGCTTTTAATTTTATGTGTGTCACCTCTTTGTAAGGCAGGTTGTTATTATTTAAGGAGGTATATTCATGTAATTATGGTATCAAATGTATTCACTACTGCGTAGGAGCCACAGTATGAAATATACATAGCATCCTAGCACTGTGTAATAATTAGATTTGCCTGATCTTTGGGGAAAAGACAAAAAAAAACATGCAGGGGAAAGCTTTTGTCCTTGTAAGGGAGACAGAAACCTCACTTTTATTCAATGTGAAGTACAATATGCACCTTACATGATCTTTGTAATTGACTTTGATTTGCCAGTGTGGAGAAAACTGTAAATGTTTTGTTTATGTATGTGTGCGCTTCTGAAATTTATTAAAGTCTTTTGCATTGTATTGCATATTTCGATGACTCTTCTTATTCATTGTTTTAAGCATCCAATATTAGTTTACATCACACAGTTTTCTGCACACGATGCCGTGTCTGCCTGATGAGAACAGTGAGACTATAATGAGGCCAGCACATGTTGTAGAATAATTTGTTGTTTTTCTCATATACACTTAGTTGGTAACATTAAGTATTGGTAAAACAGGCTGTGGCCTGTAAAAAATATATGTAGCTGTGTTGGTTGAGGCAGCATTAACAGGTCAATTTCAGCCACAGAAAAACACCCATACATTTCTTCTACATTTTGCAACAGTATAGCATTTAAATAGGCAAAAGAAACAAAAAACAATGATTTACATCGCTAATTAGGAACAGATTACAGATAAATAAGTTATGGAAATCTCGAGAAGAACGCATCCTTTGAAGTGCAGAGACAGAAAACAGCCAAACAGGAGCTTTTTTTGGACCGACACTTTTTTTTAAAAATTTATCTTCCTTCCATGAGAGCTGATAATGATCATTTGATAAAGATAACTCAGCTATTATGATGTACAGTAGGGCACGAAAACAGGGGTTTACACATCTGAGAGAGACTGATGCTAGAAAGTACAATAACCACTGCTCAAACATTGTGTTTTGTGCTGTTTATGCGGATTTGATCCAAAAATACAGACTTGAAAGACATAAAACAAAGTCTGAGTCGAGACAACAGAAAATGTTTAATTGCTTATCAGAGTTACTTCATAGTTTGAAACCAAGCGAGCTAATCAGTTCCCGTGGGGAAAGTGTCCTTGGTGATTTGAGAAAGTGGTGCACACTCAAGAAAAGCGTTCTCCAATGGAGAGTGCATAAATGTCAACTTTCTATTAATAGATAAATGTAAACCTGATAAATGCATCGTCTTGGCGTAAAAACAGAGAGCGTAGATAGATAATAAGGTAGATGTATCTCTTTGAGGAACACAAATTCAGCTTGATTTTTTTCTTTCATATATAATTAGGCAATACATGTTTTCAGATGAACCATAAATAAATTTAACAGCCAACCATTAATGAGTATTGACATTTGTTCATGAGTGGTATGTGTTAGATGGAGTTTTCTCCAGCATCTTGGTGCAAAGTCCAAATTAAGAAGGAAGAAAGAAACAAGAAAAGGAAATTTATTCAGTGGATGCTGGGTTCTAGCTCTGTCTGTGAATCACTGTTTTTCTTTGTTTGTTTTTTTGTTTTTTGGTTGTTAGAAAAGGCACACAAAATCCAGTGCTTTTAATCTTTTTACATGGCTATTAAAGCTTGCCCCATAGCTACATTACAGCGTGTCACTGAGCAAAGCATTAGCAGAGTTTCTTTGTTGACATATTGATTCATGATTTATGAGACGGCAGTGTTCAATTTCATTTACCAGGCCAGGAAGCAAGTTATATGTACTAAGTTTGATTACTTATTGTATAATGCAATGATACGTTTGCAGCTGGAGCATCATATATATGGACCAACATGCTGGGCTTTACACAGACACACATGCGGCCAGTGGTTATGTTCGTGGAGAGGCTTGCTAAATGCCCTTCATTAAATTATATGGATATGTTTCTTTTTCCACTTTGTTTGCTTAATCATTTAGACAGTGGCTTCTTATTTTCCTGTAATGTCAGCTATTCACTTCGTTATTTAAGATTGCATCCTAATAACTAGTTGGGAATACTTCACAATACTCAGAAAGTATGTGTGAAGTTTGTTATACCAGACAAAGATTGCATAGCTGACCCAGTGACTTTCCTCAACCTTGAGAATGCATGCAATCAGTGCAATCAGTACATCAGCCCTGTTATCAGTTCTTTGCCTCTAATAAATGTAACATAAAACTAAAGCATGTCTGTTATTTATGTGGTTAAGATTGCAAAGGAGTAACTGAGTAGGCAAAAACCATTACACATTGATTTTACAAGTCACTCACGTTCTCTTCTGGGATCATTGATATCCGCTGTAGACGGTATAAAATTACAATTCAAGATTACAGATTTTTAAACCAAATGATTGCCGTATTTGCTTTGTAAGTTCACTTTTTAAATGGTGAATTGGTGAATTCTGAGGATGGTATTGCATATATTTGATGTCTTTTTATGTTATAGAGAATAACACAGGTTAAAGTGAAGGCATTTAATAGTTTGGTTGTCTTTGGGGAGGTGTAGGTCAATTTAACAAGCAGCAAGCATGCTCAGGGTATGATGTGAAGTTGTCCTGAAGCAAAACTGACTGTGTAAGCAGAGGCTATTTATGCATGTGCTGTGCAGTGGTGCAGGAAACAAGAAGATGCTGTGTTTTTTTTTTTTTCTGTTGCACTCCACTCAAGGCAACACTCCACACAATTGCTGCCAAATCTCTGCCAAACTGAATAATTCAATCATCCCCCATAGCTGCAGTGGTCTATCTACCTTTGTGTGTGCAACAATCAAATCAGTGTGGAAGCCTGCCGTGTGGTTCTTTCTGAGACACTGAGTAGCTCTACAGCCCGGAGATTGTTTTCATTGAAAACAATTGTGTTGATTAAACGAGGTGTGACTGTGGAGCAGGCATCTGAAGAACATCGATTGCTTGTACAATTGTTTGTTCCTTGTTAAAAGTGTGATCTAAAACAGTGGACGCCGTTAGTGTGCAAGGAGCATATGGTTGGCTGGTGTGCCCTTAAGACAGTTAGTGTGCTTCTGTATTTCCAAAAATATCCCAGGTAAAGAAATCCATTGTGATCGCTTGTGTGGGCTTAATAATGCCTTTTGATTAATGACCACATAAAATTCTTAAATCACAGTTTCGGGTGGGTTAACATGGCTTTATCAGGACCTGATTTATATTATTCTTTTTATTGCATTTTATCTTTTGTGAATGTACATTACTTCATACAGATAAATGATCTTTACAACATTTTTCAGCAGATAGCAGCCTTCCCATTTCCCTTATCCCACAATTCTTTGAGGTACTCGTGTGGATTCAAGCTTTGCTTAGCTCTAATTCCCCTGTAAAAAAAAAAAGAGTACTGTAAAGATTAGGCAAAATGTAAAATTGTTATTCTGTTTTATATGTTTGGCATAGCTGGACTGGCCATCTGGCATATTTATTTATTTTTATAACAGTATAAAAAATGAAAGGTGATGGATTGGCCAGATGCTGGCAGATGTGTAAAAATAACTTAGTTGTTTGGTGGTGGCTATGGCGGAGCTGCCACAAGAGGCCAGGTGGATGAGGGAAAGGAGAAGCAGCAGGAGGAGAGACCCGAGGTGGCCGCTGGTCCGAGTGTCAGGTGAACTGAACTTCAGGTAAGAAGTATGACCTGCAGTCTATCTGGGTCGGATTTAAACCAAGTTTAGGTGGAGTTTATTTTCGTTGTGCTGACTTTTTACAGTCAGTTACAATAACTCGTACTGCGTGGTAGCTAGCATGACGGAGTTTCTACAGCTGGGTGGGTGCTATGATGTTACTGATAGTGAACTTTATTTTATTCATAAGGTTAGTTAGTAGAGTTGCCAACCGTCCCCTAAAAAGAGAAAATATTACGCGTTTCAAATTGAGGTGAAAAGGAACACAGTTTGTCCCGTACTTCAGCTACAATGGAAAAAGACACAAAACTGGAGTTTTTCTCTGTCTTTACGCTGCAGCTGCCTCTTCTCTCATTCAATCATGAAATTGATCAATGATCAGCTGATCGGCTTTTCTCTGTTGTTTGTTTATCGCCCACTTTGCGCCAGAAAGAGGAAACCAGCGGATGTCGCGCTAAACAACAGCAGCACGTTTAAGCTTGATCAGCTGTTGTTAGAATTTATTTAATACTAATTTCTAGTATCAGCTGATGTTTGCTGGAGCCACAGCTGTAAAAGCTGCTGGTCATTATGTCGGTTTGGTTATCTGGTGAGAGGGAAACATGAAGATGAAACCAGGAGATGTCCTTACTAAATCATCAGAGCTGAACAGGTGATGGAGAAACAGGTTTACCTTTTAGATGACATGAATAAGTTGAAGGGAAGTTATGAACTGTTTCTGAGAGACAAATAACACCAGGATCCTTTCTGTGTAGCTGACAGCTGGTAACTGTGCAGGGGCGGGTCTAGCAAAGCTTTGCCAGGGTGCAGGTGGGGCATTAGTAGGGAGAGGGGGGCACAAAGAAATACTTTTCTTTCTTATTCTCATTTAAAATATCTAGCTTTTATTAAATAATTATCTGAATCTTACAACCAAAGTTTTTATCTGATGTACAACTTATAGAAATCATACATAGATCAACAAGACAGTTTAAATCACTGTCACAACAGCCTTCGTTTTCATTCAAAGGCTTTATGATTTTTCCTATAATACCTGGTGGGCCGGTCTCTAGTCAACATGCCCGGGCCGATTTTTTGTCCTAGTCCAGCCCTGATGTTTGGGTTTTTTTCTTTATCAGTTTTCGCTACCTGTTGTGGACATCTGTAAAAAAAAAAAACCACTCACATAAAGGCTGTTTGAGTTTAAATTAGTTCCTCATTACCAGCCACAGCAGTGTGCTGATACAGAGTAAAATCAAAAGTGCTGGAGTCATTTCATCTCATTTGGTGTAATTTAACTACAAGAAAGGTTTTCCTCAAAACGATTTGGAGTCAAATGTCATATTCTGCAAGTAGCTTCACACAGTACTGTTTTTAGAAGATGTAAAATATGATTCGCAGCAGTGAGCAGATTTTTTCCTGCATCTTCTGTCACAGAGGATTTTATCTGTGGACAATGGTTTAAATAAATTGGGTTCTAATTTGCCACTGATATTATCTGGTGAATGGTCATTAGTGTTATTGTTCTTTAACTACTTTTAGTGTTCATTGTAGTTTACTGTTGCTGTTGTGTTTTGTTTTCTTTCCTGTTAATGCAATAATGTCAGGGCATGCAGTCTGGGAAGTGTGTAGCTGTGATGGAGCGGGTGTGATCATTGGTGCTGGTGTCTTCCCATTGTGAGAGAATTAATAGTTTTACTTTTTTTAAAGCATACAGTAGAATACCTGCATGCCAATCTATTGTGCTATTTCATTGCCACTTCTCACTATGGATCACTGTTTAATACTATGTGATGCTGTCAAAATTGTGCGAAGCAGATATTCTTTTCTGAAATGTAGCTGGGTTGCTTGACTGATGGCATGTAATGACTGGTGATATGCAAATCAGGGTTCAGCTGTCTGGATCTGAACACTACTCTTTTTGAAAGAGACTAACAATACTTCGTGTGACAAAAACAACCACTCCTAGGAATAATGTCTTCGCTCAAGAGAATTAGTCAGTGTTAAGGATGTTGTCATGGCAAGATGCATGAATTTTTGCAAGCTGAAGGTGGCCAGACTAGAAGGCGGCAACTTAAAGACAATGTCCAAGGAAGGCTATGTCTGTGCTCCCCTTAATCCTGGTAATCCTCCTGCAGGATTCTTGATTTGCTTTTGTAAAAGAGATTGGGAGATGATAAGATGCTCGTCCGCCTCCTTAGAATAGCTGATAATCTGGTTTGAACAGAGGAATGAGGGGGTATTTAGCTTGCCTTAACATTTGCCCAAGCAGATGGCGCTGACGGGGGAAGGCACAACCTTAACCTTCATCCCCCTCCCTCTCTGCTTGGTCTACTTTGAGGGGGAAAAAAAGAACAGTGGGATGATAATCAATGTTGTTTATTTTGCTGCTTGACTCTTTAAGTACTTTCAGCCAGATTATAGGCTTTTGCAGGGGATAATCAGGAGACCGCAGACAATTGCTTTTTTCCCATCCTGACAGTATCCCCCCACGAATGCGTAAAGAAGGCGATTTAAAGTAGATGCCAACTCTTAATTCCTGATTAGTCCCATTGCAAACCCTGTTAAAATTAACTGGACACTGCGCTAATCACTACATTTTGAACACTTGCTGTTCTGGTGCAGTGGACATACCGTATCCAGTGAGTAAGACGACTTCCCACAAGTGATAAATCCATTAACACTCCCTTTTGAGGCTTTTTCCTCAGTGTGGTTACACACAAACACACTATGAACCCCCAGAAAGTTCTTGAGGGTAATTGTAACACTTCAGGACTGAACCACTAGTGGGCTGACGTATTATAAAAAGAGACAGAGACAAGCCAAGGTCCCATCAAAGTTTTAAGGTAATTTAAAAAAAGCCAGTAAACAGCCAATATTAAAAATAATACATGTTAAGACTCTCTTCTCCCTGAAAATTGTAAGTATACAATTTAACTGTTAAAAAAAGGAGCAACAGTAACTTTTTTTGGTTTTTGGACTGCAATATCTTCAGTAGCATTTATGTAAGCTGTAAGCATGATGGGATGTAATCCATTAAGTCATTTATATTGGTTCCCTAAGTCTACCTCTCTACACTTAATACCTCCGGCAATCTTCTCAGCTTGGACTGGACACCTGCAACAAAAGCATTTGAAGAAATGAGATCAGCCCATCGACTAATTAGAACTGTGCACGGCATATGCGAGCGGAAGGACTATTTAACTAAAGCATTTGTTGCATCCATTTTTTTTCTTTGTCTCTGCAGTTGTGTGCTATAACAGGATATTGTGCATAGCTGTCAGGCTCAGTCTGGTGTAGAAGCACAAAAGACAAGCAGCCCAGAATCCATCCTACTCAAACATGTACACGGTGCAAAGTTAATCCACATATACACAATGACATGCTGATTGTCTTTGTGCGCTCTCACTTCATCCAGACACAAGCAAAATAGTCAAGCGCTCTCGAACAAGCCTTTTGAGGGGAACGGTCATTTTCAAAACAATTTGCATGAGACACACAAACATTATACATTGTAATTGCACCTATCAGCATAGCTTGATATCTTTGTGTGATACTTGCTGTAATTGATGCAGTTATTGCATTTGTTTCTTCTCGTCTGTGCTGTGCTATTTAAGTGCTTCCTCGTAATAAAAATTTATTCAATGTGATGTGCTTGAAAGCTGATGTCAGCAAGGAGGTATGTACAGAACCATTAACAGAGAATATTAGATGGTGAACCACATAAAGCTAATGCTAGGCTGTGGTAACACGCATCATGCAGCTCATACTAATTGCTTGGACCTTTCCGTGTACCAGAGTTAAGACGTCGCTGGCTCTTTGAGGTTCACAAAAACAAAACAGAACACATCAGTGCCTTTAACTTAACTTTTTGACCCAATGCCTTCAGAAACGGCTTTTATTATGCAGCAGCTAGCACTGAAAACTTTAGCTCCAGTGCTTGGAAACATATGCCACAATAAGAAAAGGAAAGAGACCAAGATCTTGAAATGCAAAAGGATAATAGAATCAAGGAAAAGTCTTCTTTAGTAATGTGTGAGAAAGTCACAAATTGGCACACAGAATTTCAATGCATACAGTATTCAAAAACAGCAGCAAGCCATTCCCAAGATCAGTCATACTATTTTATAGTATTCTGACAGTGTCTGTATTTTTTGAATGGCAAGAGACTCTTTATAAAATGATAAGGTTTCATGTCAGACACTTGTGCTTAACACTCACCTTTTAAGATAAAACTGCTGTTAAGACTGCATTATAATTGTGTTATGACTGTGTTATAAACTAAAAAAATAAGTATAACAGAACGCTTTTACTCTATTTGCATTTTGTGCTCTGTTTCTCTTGAGCTAATGAAACCAAAAGGTAGGAGTTTGTACACATAAATTTGAACATCTTAGTGTCATACAGTACTGATCTTACAGAATGTCCACAATATATCTTTTTATATACACTTTTCAGCAAAAGAAATGGAATGGCACAACTTAGATTACCTGTAATCCACACATATAGATATGCACTCCCTGTGATGGAGCAGACATGTGTTCCAACCCAGAAATAATGGACAACACTTCAATGACTTCAGTGAATTGTGCCGACCTTTTTGTATTGTGTGGATGATTGTGTGATGCTCCCTCAGATAATGACTGTGCCCTACTTTGACTTTGAGGCAATGACCTGAAATAAGGCACACAAGTGAAATCTGAGTCTCGATGAACCTGGAAGTGATTAAGGTCACCCAGACACACCACATTTGTTTGCCGGGTGACTCACATCAGCCGATGTCTGCAAATCATTTGGGAGTGCATTGTGGGAATCCTTTCCAATGCAAACAGTGACCAGCACGCTTAGGAAGACTTTCAGAATGATTGGTACTCCTGTATAAGTTTGATACAAGTCCATTCTGAGTTCAACTCTACAGATATACGAGTTTGTTTTTTTGTTTGTTGTCAGAGCACCACTTTCTGAATGTTTTTTCCTGAAAACTATAGTTTGTGACATACTTCTTAGACTGTCCAACAATATTAGCAATATGATGAGAGTGCAAAGCATCAAAACATGCAGTGACTCATGAGAATACTATTGCTATGCATTAGCTCTGGACACTGACTCGACAAAGGTAGACTTACTTACTCAGAAAAGTTAAGAAAGGGCTCTATTAGTGCAAGTGCACAGCAAAGTACAGTGGCAGTGAGTCAATGAAAGTTTTTTTTAGGAATATAAAGATACATCCAAGTACTTAAGTATGCATCACATATAGGGAAGTAAAACATCAAGCAAATGAAGACATCACAAAAGATGATGCATTACTGAATCTTGCATTCATCTCAACTTAACTCTATTCAGCGCTTTGATACATTATTTAACAAAGTGACTGAAAAGGCTGAGTTCCAGACTCTGAGTCTCACTGACATGATGCACATATGACTTTGGGGAAAACATGGATAACATGAGATCATGTCTACCTCTTGAGGGAAGGGTGCACTGCGTGGATCTCTGGCTTGTTTTTGTGCCTTGCTATTCTGCTGGGGATCAGTAAACAGATTCTTGCAACAGCCATGGTAAAAAAATAAATAAAAAAAAAACTACTCTTCCTCTGCTGTGTATGTAAATCAGAGTAGGGGGATGTAATGAAATAATGAATTCTCCCTATTTTTTTTTTTTTTTTTTTTTTTTTTTTTACAAGAGCGACTTATGGGACTCACTATATTTAGATAGAACAAAGAGATTGCCAGCGGTGTCCAATCTCTCTAGTTAAGTTGTGGAGTTTTAGCCAACTTGTCAATGAAGAACTGCTTACTTCAATGCTTAAAGACATGCTGGGTAAAAATGGAGCTCTGTGCCTCCCTCCAGACAATTTCAATTAAGCCTCTGTGGGGCTCAAAGAATAGATGTGTCAATAGATGGTAATTTTTTCACCTTAATAGATTACGGATGTTATCAGTAAGATCACTGGAGTTGATTCTGAGTTATGTGCAGTGTGTATTGTATTGGCTACATGCATAGCAAGCCTGTAAGATGACCCGCCCTGCCAGCAAGAATTGCTTTGTCACTCAGACAAATACGGCAGATGAATGCTCAGCATGATGCTGGGTTATTTGTCATCTGGTGTTCTCTTTCTAATGGGTTTACTGTTTATGATCCAGGTCAGAGAAGGACAAAGCACTCCACACCAGAAGTTACAGCACAATCTTAAGAAAGATCACTCGATAGAGCCTAAACTCTCAACTTTTTAAACTGTTTTATTATTCCCACTCTACTTATCAACTTAACCTCCAGCAAAATATAATCATTTTGCTTTTTATACTCATTCTAAACTGCTTGGGGTTTTCTCTTCAGTAAGTGGGGTCTTTACCTTAAAATATATAATATTTTAAGGTAAATATTATAAACACCCAGCTCACCCCTGCAGGCGGTTTATCCTTCAAGCTCGGGTCCTCTACCAGAGGCCTGGGAGCTTGATGGTCCTGCTCAGTATCTTAGCTGTTCCCAGGACTGCGCTCTTCTGGACAGAGATCTCCGATGTTGTTCCCAGGATCTGCTGGAGCCACTCGCCTAGCTTGGGAGTCACCACACCTAGTGCTCTGATTACCACGGGGACCACCGTTACCTTCACCCTCCACATCCTCTCGAGCTCTTCTCTGAGCCCTTGGTATTTCTCTTTATCTGCCGGTGGTACATACCGTGCAGGGGCTTGTCCTTCCATGATGGTTCCTTGTCTCCCTCCTCTTTCTTGGGTTTCTGCTGCCTGAGGTATTCACTGAGCACGCTGTCAGTTGGGGCCATCTTCTCAATGTATTCTTGGATGTTCGTTTTCTCATCCTGGACTGTGGTGCTGACACTCACCAGTCCCCGGGCCCCTTTCCGCTTAGCGTACAGCCTCAGGGTGCTGGACTTGGGGTGATACCCTCCATGCATGGTAAGGAGCTTTCTTGCTCCGTGACTTCTATCTCCTCCTTTGGCCAACTTATTATACCAGCTGAGTACCTGATCACGGGCATATATATATATATATATATATATATATATATATATATATATATATATATATATATATATATATATATATATACAGTGGGGCAAAAAAGTATTTAGTCAGCCACCGATTGTGCAAGTTCCCCCACTTAAAATGATGACAGAGGTCAGTAATTTGCACCACAGGTACACTTCAACTGTGAGAGACAGAATGTGAAAAAAAAATCCATGAATTCACATGGTAGGATTTGTAAAGAATTTATTCGTAAATTAGGGTGGAAAATAAGTATTTGGTCACCTCAAACAAGGAAAATCTCTGGCTCTCACAGACCTGTAACGTCTTCTCTAAGAAGCTTTTCTGTCCCCCACTCGTTACCTGTATGAATGGCACCTGTTTGAACTCATCATCTGTATAAACACCTGTCCACAGCCTCAAACAGTCAGACTCCAAACTCCGCCATGGCCAAGACCAAAGAGCTTTCGAAGGACACCAGGAAAAGTATTGTAGACCTGCACCAGACTGGGAAGAGTGAATCTACAATAGGCAAGCAGCTTGGTGTGAAAAAATCAACTGTGGGAGCAATCATCAGAAAATGGAAGACATACAAGACCACTGATAATCTCCCTCGATCTGGGGCTCCACGCAAGATCTCATCCCGTGGGGTCAAAATGATCATGAGAACGGTGAGCAAAGATCCCAGAACCACACGGGGGGACCTGGTGAATGACCTGCAGAGAGCTGGGACCAAAGTAACAAAGGTCACCATCAGTAACACACTACAACGGCAGGGAATCAAATCCCGCAGTGCCAGACGTGTTCCGCTGCTGAAGCCAGTGCATGTCCAGGCCCGTCTGAAGTTTGCCAGAGAGCACATGGATGATACAGCAGAGGATTGGGAGAATGTCATGTGGTCAGATGAAACCAAAGTAGAACTTTTTGGTATAAACTCAACTCGTCGTGTTTGGAGGAAGAAGAATACCGAGTTGCATCCCAAGAACACCATACCTACTGTGAAGCATGGGGGTGGAAACATCATGCTATGGGGCTGTTTTTCTGCCAAGGGGACAGGACGACTGATCCGTGTTAAGGACAGAATGAATGGGGCCATGTATCGTGAGATACATGGCCAACATGACAATGATCCAAAACACACCGCCCGGGCAACAAAGGAGTGGCTCCGTAAGAAGCATTTGAAAGTCCTGGAGTGGCCTAGCCAGTCTCCAGACCTCAACCCCATAGAAAATCTGTGGCGGGAGTTGAAAGTCCGTGTTGCTCGGCGACAGCCCCAAAACATCACTGCTCTCGAGAAGATCTGCATGGAGGAATGGGCCAAAATACCAGCTACTGTGTGTGCAAACCTGGTAAAGACCTATAGTAAACGTTTGACCTCTGTTATTGCTAACAAAGGTTATGTTACAAAGTATTGAGTTGTATTTTTGTTATTGACCAAATACTTATTTTCCACCCTGATTTACGAATAAATTCTTTACAAATCCTACCATGTGGATTCATGGATTTTTTTTTTCACATTCTGTCTCTCACAGTTGAAGTGTACCTCTGGTGCAAATTACTGACCTCTGTCATCATTTTAGGTGGGGGAACTTGCACAATCGGTGGCTGACTAAATACTTTTTTGCCCCACTGTATGTATATATATATATATATATATATATATATATATATATATATATATATATATAAATACATAGGACATTCAATTCAATTCGGTTCAATTTTCATTTATAGAGTGCCAAATCAAAACAACAGTCGCCTCAAGGCGCTTTATACTGTAAGGTAGACCCTGCAATAATACATACTAGCTTAGGACGGTTTATTTTGTAGTCACTAAGAACTGCTTAACCATGATTTTATTTGACCGAAACTCTGTTAGGGATATGGGTTTATCCCCGTCATTTACTGTAACACCATCATCTCACATATTTTTAATATAACATTTAACCTTGAAAATATGATACTGCAGATGCAGAGAGACAGAATCTTTGCAAAGTCAGATATTTTCATCCTTACCAAGTAGGAAGGGGGAGTAATGCTGCCATGTTTGCCTTTTGGAGATAACACCTCAGAGGTCATTTGAATGACTTGTTGTAATGTGGGTCACATCAAACACACCAGGAAACCAACTTCCTGACATGTGAGATTTTTACTCTTTTGCATTTTTTTTTTTTTTACTATCGTTATATTATTACATAGCTGTGACTGGTGGAGTGCAATGCCACACATATGGGGCTTGGTGATAACACAAGAGGCTTTACACATCAGGTTTGTTCAATATTAAAGTTATAGAGACTTCCCGTTATCCCTCCATTAGATTTCTCATAAAATAAAATTTAAAAAAAAAAATGTTACAGAAATGGAGCCCATAATCGTATCCTTAACATTCAGGATTAGAATTCCTCCAAAACTAACTGTCCTTGACTACTTTAAAGGAAAACATGAAAGGCGGTGCATGTCAAGACACACATTCCCCAGCAACGTGAAGATTCTTGGCTCTTATCTGTTTGATTTTGCACTTAGGGATTTTTTCTTCATCTTTTCTCTTCAAACATCAAGTGCCAAAGTCATTTACATGTGCTAGGGGCAACCAGAGTTAAAACACAGACATACAACTTACTGCTGTCTAGAGGCAGTGTATGAAGAAAATAAGGAAGTTGTAAGGGATAGGTAAAATGAGGCAGCAGAGGAAGAGTAAAATGAAAGGAAGGCGAGGAGGAAGGGAGGAGAAAGAGAATGAGAGAAATGAGGACAGTAGGAGGTGAGTGCAGTGGAACACAGAGAGGGTAATTCAATTTGACTAAAACTCTGTCGCTTCATACAACAGGGGATTGGCCTAACCACCAAAATGAATTAAAATTCATGAACTTTTGAAGAGAGAGCTGCCAGCAGGAAGTGGAGAGGATGAGACACAGTTAAAGCAGATATTATTTTTTTCTAATTACAAATAAATGAAGCTATTAGTTTACCTTAAATTAAAAGCAGAAGGGTTCCCTGAGAGATATGCGATCCCATGTGTAAGTCATTTAACACTGATTGGGCCCCTATTGAGCTATATAAGTCTCTGTGAAAGTATCTGTCTATGTGAAAAAATACCTTTTGGCTATAAAGAAGTGAAACTTTTAGCCTGTTAGCAATTCCATCCTCTATATAATATAATCGTATACCGAGTCACATGTCTGCACGGTGGAATTTGGCATAGACAGAACACACGCAGCCGATTATTTGTAATGCTTCCCAAACCAGACAATCAAAAGAAAATCCAGTGTTTGACTTTGATCCATGCACAATATAAATAACTAATTTATCAATTGTGCTTAAAGAGGCATACAATGGGCAGAACAGAGAACATTGTGTAGCCGGGATAATCCCTTAGAAGATTTATCCTGACGTTGCCTTGAGGGGAATAGTGGGAGCAAGAAGCAGATCCTATTCCCTCACTCTCTGTCTCTCTATCTCTGTGTCTCTGGATACATAGCCACTATCTCAGCTCCTGATCAGCCCTATTTAGTTATATTGCATTGTGTTCTTTGATATTCCAGTTAATCCGTCAAGTGAAGAGATTTAAGCTAAGATTACAATGATTCAATGAACTTTTGATTACTTGTGTCTGTAGCCCTATGGCATTTTCTTGATGCGCTGTATGTGCGTTCATATGCATTTGTTTGCTCGTATGTGTTAAGTGTGGGCGACTTTGACTGTTCCGCGTTAGAGTAGCAAGAGGATTGGAGTGATGTATCGATGGTCTGAAGCTAGACGGCTTCTCTCAGGGTACTCTGGGGCTATAGTAGGTGGTTCTAAATGTGAATAGTAGAGCAGATACATATTGTCTAAGAGTTTAATTTAGCCTAAGAGTTGTTGTTTGTTTTTATTCTAATCGTTGTTTTTATTCCAATTGTCTCGATGTAAAGATGAAATCACAGGCTTCCACTTTACGACTGCCCGGGCTCCCCAAATTTAGTATGCGAGCTTTAATCCAAGGTGAGCTCTCATGCCTGGGAACCACACAAACAAGCCAGCATAGATTTGGATAACATCTGTTTTCAGTTTTCTATCAGTTGGAGCATTCTGTATGTGCAATTACTTGAACCAATCACATGCAAAAGCTTTTTCAATCTGGCTCCTTGAGTGCTGTCACTAGTTATTACAGTGTGTGCTGTTTAGCAAAAGTGCTTTTGCAGTTTGAAGAGCATCCCAAGATATTAGTGGCATCTAATTGCATTACCTGGAGGAGACTGATGGCGCCAGTTAAAATGGCTGGAACCTTCTCAGACTGTGTTGAGGGCAAGTGCTTCTTTACAACTTATACTACATGTTTCTGACTGGAATCTTTTGTCGACTAAGTGATATTCTGACAGCTTTAAGCCTCCACTCGCCTCACCAAATACCCTTATTCCCTCAGCAATCATACATCTTACCATTAATCCACTTTCATCCATGTGAAACTAAAACAATGACAGAATGATAATGGCAGCTAATGTGGCCACATTTTGATTGCGCAAGTCAGTTTTGTTCTCATTAACTTATTCTGAATTGATTCATGCATTCATGCTTGTTTACCTAGCAATAGTGTAAAATGTCCCTGCAGTGCAATCCATATTCAAGCAGGCCAGCTGTGAGGCTTTCTGCAGCACTTGTCCATTTAAGCTCCAAAAAAGCCAGATTGTTTTCTTGGTTTTTCAGCGTTCAATTGCTTCTAAATAACCCTTGATCAAATCTTTACATCTTTTCAACAATCCATTACACTGCTGACATTTTTCATGCATAATGTGCATAACAGAGATCTCCAAGTGGCTTCTCTTTGGCAAGGTGACAAAAATGCCTTTTTAAAATGTAGACTTTCCATAAGAATACAAAAAAAGTCATCTTGTGGGCAGCTCAACATCATTTTCCAAAGAAGCCACAGGCAAATTTTTATGACTGAGAAGACAATAAGGTGAAAACTGCCGAGTGACCCTCATGGGATGTGTCTCTAGCCCCTTCTGTCTTCCACTTCTAGATTTAGAAGGGACTGGAGGGGTTTTTAATGCACAGTCCTCACACAGTCCAGTGGGACTCTCATCTTGGGAATAGCATGCCAGTTTTATAGAGCAGGGAGTGGCAGTGGAGAGAGACAAGGGTCCTTAGAGACGCCTGGATGTTTTCCATATTAAACTGAAGAGAACACGACTTAAGATCTCACTAGTGAAATGACTCATTTTCAATGTGAAAATGCCAGTTAAATGATATGGAAATTAGCATAATTATGGAAACTGTGACATATCTAGGTCTGTTGTTGGGCTGAGATTTTATCCCACTTATACTATCCTACTCCCTTTCTTAGTCTCTTTTTTCACTTCCACGCCACCTACACGTTCCTCTAATCATTTCCCACCCTCACTTTTCCCCTGGACCCTTTTTGCACCACCACCCTTCTCACTAATTCCCCAACCTCTAACTCCCTGTTTTCTCTCACTCACTTCCTACAGAGAGTAAAATATCCATGGGCAGTTTAATCACATTAATATGAGCAAAGGATGTGAGGTAATAAATCGCTTCTTTCTCTCAATGAGCCATAAGAGGTGGTGATAAAAAACAACTTTTCTGTTGTTGTGCGCTTTTGCCTTGCAATGTGAAAAGAAGCTGTGTTTGAAGTTCAGATTAGTCTTCAGGGAGTCCCACCTATTGGGACTGTTAACCTTTAGCCATTCAGCCATAAAACAAGTGAGTTCCATTAAAATACATAATGCATGAAGGCCGAGATTGCATGCCATTGATCAGCACTTGAATAAATTGAGTTGAAATCTTATTAACATAACCAGTTACACATAAAGTGAGATGAATAAAGTGCACTATAACACCTGCAAAAATTAGCTACCATCAACCACAGTTTGTGACGGTTGAGGTGGTCAGGCTAACTGAAGCTAATTTAAAAATAAATTGTAATGAGCTATAATTCCAGCTATTTGTGCAGTGAGATGCTGGAGTTTTAGTCACAGTTTGTTTTCCTTTTTTTTTTTTTATCTTTTTTTTTAACATATTAGTCTGGATTGAAATGTCCTTTTTCTATACAGTACACACTCAGAGATCAGGCTGTGACCCTTTCTTCGATTTAATTCTGGAAAATGATTCCTCTGTATCACGACAGCAGAGGTTCACTTCGAGCAAGTAACACCGTTACATTCTTTTTCACCTTTTACTCTCTGTGTAACTAGAAATTGTTAATGTTTCATTGTTGTTTATTGTTTGTTCTTTTGGCTGGGTTTGAAAAGTTACCATGAGATATGCACACGAGCTGTTTAGCGCGGTGCAGCGTGGCCTCCAAGGCAGCTTTGACTCATGGCGCCTGGCTGCTTCAGATGTGGTAACAAAGATTGCTTCCCCCTCCTCCCCCGACAACCACACGACACTCTTTAAAGCATGAGCATGTTCCTCCTTTTAACGCAATTAAGAGATGGCTTGTCATCTTGACAGGTTGCCTTCATCTCCTTAAATGCGTGCATGCTACAGCAATAAGTCTTTACGGTACTGAAACACCACATTACTTTTTTTTTCACCATTTTTGTTTTCATGTCTCAGACTCCCTGTCTCTCTTGTATTAGGAATAATTGGGGCAATTAATTCAGGTGGATGCCCATTACGCCATATGTGTTTTCAGATTAAGTGCGGAAAAGGCTCTGTCGCCTGACCCCATGCAGACTAGGAGATGACCCAAATTGAAGCATGTTTCCTCCCACCCAAAGCTCCCCCTTCCCTCCCAGATTTCCCCTCCGACACCCGACATCCCGACGTCCCCACCCCCCTTCCGGTCCCATGCCAGCATCTCAACAACAATGCCAGAGAACGCCTGCCAATGGTGGCAGCTCCTTAATGAAATAGTAATTGTGACTGTGACTTGCATGCATCAGTTGCTTTCCTGTTCCGTTCTGTTTCATTGCACAATACAGACAGGAGTCTACTGAGTTCCAGCTTCGTAATTTCATTAATGCTCAGTGTTGCACCTCTGCGCATGGTTTGTTTTCATTACTACTTTACATTAGCCGTGATTGCATTGCCTTATTGTTTGCAGACGTAATATTTTAAGACATGAAGTTTATACATAAAGTCTACCGCAGAGTCTACAACATGTGTCTGTTGTAGAGTGACAAATAAAGTGTGGTATGCAAGAAGCAAGATCGAATATTGCCTAAAAATTGGCACAGCAAGTTTTCCGTGGTATGGTGGTGGTAACAGCTGTTCAGAGAGACACGAGAGCATGGAAATATTTAAGATCAATATATCTTTGATTTCACTGGGAGTCTATAACGGGCCTCCAATTGTACGCTTCATTACTGGACACAGGGGCCTAGAGTGCTGACCAATCCCACCTAATGAAAACAAATGCACTTGCAACCTGAAGAAAAGAAACACACTACACTGCAGTTAACATTCCACTGTCATTTTGTATGAGAACTGCGGCTGTAGTATATCCTGAACGGCAGACCTAGCAACTCAAGTGTGTCATTATGTGTGGGCAGGGAGAAGGAAAGCCAAAAAGTGCTCTAATTGCAGACTTCTGCTGAAACTAAAAAACAGATTCTATCTATCTATCTATCTATCTATCTATCTATCTATCTATCTATCTATCTATCTATCTATCTATCTATCTATCTATCTATCTATCTATCTATCTATCTATCTATCTATCTATCTATCTATCTATCTATCTATCTATCTATCTATCTATCTATCTATCGTTACAGTATTAAACTATTCTTTCATGCAGATGTTCATAAATGGTAGTGTCGTTCATCAGAGCACAAATGAGATCAGGACTATTATTTCCAAAGTGCCCATGCTGATCTGACATCAGTTTTAGCTTCAGATCATGTTGAAAATGGAAGAAAAACAAGGACATATTTAGTGATCCTAGATCAGCGTACTTTCTCTGAGGTGTTTGATGAGAGCAGCTCCAGATTAGATTAGAAGCCTTACCCTGATGAAGGTAATCCATCATCTTGTAAGCAGGAAAGAAATTATGACAATTTAGTTCCAGCAAGTCTGTCAGAAGCTCTTAGCTTTTAGTTTCTAGCGTTGCGTAACTACAAACAGAATAAAGAAGTACAAATGAAGGCTGGTGGCTCGACATGTTTTATAAAACTTGGGGGATTTTGATTTGTGACCATGACAGAGATTGAAAATACATCATACGCTGAAAGTACCTCTTTTCTCTTTCCTGCTTTTTGTTTCTCTGTTTCACCTTTTGCCTTACCACTGCAGGCAAAACAAAATGCGTGCCGCTTCCATTTCATCTGCTAAACTTGGAGATAAAACACGTATAAAACTGGATGTTTTTTGAATGTTTCACCACTTTATTCCAGTTTGTGAGACGACAACGTCTTTGAACTTGATTTCCCCCCCAACGGTGCAAGTGCTGTGTAGCCCATGAAGTAAGCCTTCTTACTGGGCACTGAGGGAACGAGCTGATCAGCCTCTCAACACAAATCTTTTGTTTTTGTTATTCATGTCATATTTCTGTCAGGTGTGGCAGCTCATCAAGCTGAAATAATGAGGCCACATTCCATGATTAGTGACAGACTCTTTAGATATTTATGTGACAGTAAACTGTTTCCTTTGTCAGACAGTTGGTTCTTGTCATTATTTCACCAAAGATCCTATTTTCTTTTTTTAATTATTATTATTCTTATTATTTGTGTTGCTCACAAGCAGTGGCATTTCTCACCACAGCACTCCTTTTGCAGGACTACAATACCCCCTCTCCCCCGTCTCCCATAAATAATTAAATAAATAAATAAATGTATACTGTCGGTTGAAGTCATAAATCCAGAAACCACTTTATAAGTGGGCGTATTAATTTAATTGAGGCAGAATCTGTTTTGTGACATGAAAGATTAATGTGGGTGGAGAGTTTTAGCAGCTTAGGAGTTTAAATGTTTATGCATTTTTTGGTTTTATAATTCCTAATACCCATTAAGTGACATTAAATAATGTAATTTGAATAGCAATTTAAGTATTCCAGGATGACGTTTTACTTTGCTCCCGCGGCACAGTCGTAGCATAAGGTGTTTACTGCTTGAAAAACAATACCTGTATATCTCTGACACAGCACCGTTATTACGCTTCACACTGTTCTCAATTAGACTGAAAGTATGATACTGATAAAGGTGATCAGTGAGTGTCTCAAACATATCACAAATGGTGTGGTAAGAAAAGCCAAGCCACATATTTATTCAAGTGAATCCAAAAAAAGTGCAGGTTTTGGATGAACTCTTTGTATGCTGCCTGCACAGACAACAGCTTGACAGTTGGTTTCAAAGAACATCTCAGCACCTGAAGGGAGGTGTGCAAGGAAGGGGAGAATCACAAAAGTGGTTCACTCATGCACATCACACTGTTCTTGTTTTTATTAATTCCCACTGTACATCTCTGCAGCACTTAAAACAGACTTTAGCTAGCACCCTCTAACTCGCATCAAAGTCAGCACTTGTTTATTGTGTCAGCTTTAGTAATAGACATTTGCCCAAACAACTGACAGTAACATTCCTTATGCAAAATAGGCAAGAGTGAATTTCCATTGTTCTCGCTGTAGGGTGGTACTGGTTTCGCATCAATTTACAGGGGAAAGAAAGGAGATTATGAAATTTCAAATCTGAAAACGGTAAATGATATAGAAGAAAACCCTTTGTGTCCACACAGATGTTTGTTTGGATAGATTTTCTCTAGTTCTAATAATTTGCTTTGCTGTTTTACAACACTTTGCACCCAGGAATTTTCTTTATAGGTGACAACTCCTGTTTCAATAATAGCTGATTTGAAGCTGATCCCTTCATTTTGCCGCATATGACACGTTAAAACTTAATTAACTCTCCGTCCGCCATAATGAGGAGTGTGATGTGTGAGTTGAGTGCCAATAAGGCGCAGTGGGGAGAGCTCGGCAAAAAAAAAAAAAAAAAAAATCACACTAATTTAAATAATTGACATTATACATGCTGTGTTGAATAAATAATTAAATAAATAAATAACACCTCTGGATCATAGCTTGGGTTTCTCATTAGAAGGCAAACTGTGCAACTCCGTGCTCAGGAATGAAAGTCAAGTGAAGCAATTGCAATAATTACAGCAGCAAGAAAAGTCTGTGCCTGTTGGGAAGGGTATAGGGGCTTCATGGAAGGCAATGAGGAGGGAGGCGCCGGCTGTCTACAGGTGCCTCTGATTAAGGGTAATCTGGCTAGCCCTCCCCTTTTTTATCTCTGCAACAAGCCCTGCTGCTTCTGGGTGCCTTGAGCTCCGTAGCTGCCTGGCGTAATGAGCTCCAAAGCCACACAGTAGATGCCCTGCAGGACAGTCCCTACAGAGCTATAATGAGCACTCCAGTGTACCAATTCGTGCTCCCCACCAAGGGGCCCTAGAAGCCAGCCTTCATTCAGACATGGGTGGGCATGGCTTGTTCACCAAACCTTCAATAGCCACCTTTCACTTCAACTCCCTTTCCAAGGTAATGGCATCCCATCTGGACTTAGTGTGATGCCGTTGCGTGTGTGGTATGAGGAATGGCAACATCGAGATCGGAGTGTAAGTCAGAGGCGGCGATAGAGATTGAGCTGCTGCAAAAATAGAGAGGAGGCAGGACATCAGAATAGAGTGCCAGGTAAAGAGTGAGGACAGCTGAAGTAGCTGGGGATAGAAAAAAAAAGGTAAATGAAGGTAGAGGGATAGAGAGTACTATAACTGACAGATAGAGTGAGCATAAGAGAAGGAGCGGAAGGTGAATTGTAAAATGAGGGAGCTGCCCAGTTAGATGGGAGACAGAGGGGTGGAGAGAAAGAGAGAGGAGTATCCTGGTATAATGAGGTCTATGGAGGAGGGTGGGTAAAGAGAGGAGGGGGTGTCAGAGTCCAAGGTGAGATAGTGGAAGAGCAGGAGAGTGAGAGAGAGTGAAAGAGAAAGAGACGCTCTTTTGCCAAACAGCGGTCCCTCTGTTGGTGCTGGGGTGTATCTGTGTGTTTAAGAAACTGCACTGCTGTGCTTTTGCTCTCTTAAACAACCAGGAGGTAGGTGAGAGGATCGACGGGCCTGACCACAGAGCAGGGCTTTGAAGCTGCCTCACGCTGCGAGAAACTGTATTGGATTTAGAGAGACTGCCTTTCAAAATGAAAAAGCGGAGAATGAAAGACAAAAGAAATGGAAAACTAAAATAGAGAAAATATTACAAGAGAATAAAAAGAAATATGCATTATGCATGAAGTATTCCTCATACATGCACTTTCTGCAGTTATCACTAAAAGATTAGCATAACAATTAACATTTTATAATGGCCTACATGCCAGTAGCAAGATGGGGATGAAGAACATGATGTGGGATTATTCGCCATCATTATGTGGCCATAAACAGTTTTCAGGGCTAGGAAAGATTCTGTTTATTTTTCAAATTAGTTGTCTTTTGCATCAAAGCCTTGTATTTTCCTGCATTTTGCATTTGTGGATGTGCTTCTCTGCGTGAACGCCTGCGCGTGTGTGTGTGTGTTCTAAGATGTTTGTGAAGTCCACAAGTAAAAAGGCCCTCATCATCTTTCATCTGTGCTGCATTTATTCTACAGTAGCAGTGCAGCAGCTGTTGCAGCTATATTTTTTTCTCCTTTTTTCCCCCTCCACACGTATTTTGTATTGCGTATAAAATCTTGTGCATCTTCAAATAGCACGTTGTCAGATCACCAGTTGTACCTACTGGCAACTGAAAAGAATACGTTATCATTGTCTGAAGAAATACGCTTGGGAGGAGAGTAAGTGTACAGCATTGTATACAGATACACAATAGACACCGTCAAATGAGTAACTTTTTTATACTACAACAGCTACATCTGTATCAGAAAGGATTAGCATGGCGGGAAGGATTGGACAGTGTGTCTTATTTTAATTGCTGTGTATTTTAAATAAATTCCCAATGCTTTTCTTCTTGAATAGAACCTCTGTGGGGACAGAAACTGTCTTTTCTGAATACGGTTCCATATGGGAATAAGGATTACATTATTATTATTATCTTGTGAGGGATTAAGGATTTGTCTCATTTTGTCCCAGTGAGTAGTGTTGCCCTGCAAAATACAACTAAATCACAACACAGTGTAACAAAATACATATACTTAGTTTTATTTTTTTAATAACAGCGTCTCATGCATGGAAAACCAGTAACATTTTTCTAAAAAAGATACTGAAATTAAAAACGACATTCGGGCTCAGTTTTCAATCCATCATAGAGGACAGATCAGTGAAATTTCCTGTTATCTAAATGCGCAGCTTGACATTTTATTTTTGCTGTCATATTATTCTGTGTTACATCAATGTCATCCTATTGTTGGGAACACGTGATAAAGAGCAATGCCAAGCAGTAGACGTGTCTATATGAGAACTATGCAACACGTTTTAGCTTAAGAATGGAAGGAGTGTTCGCTTTCTACTGCACATCTAAAATGTACACAAATTGGTATCATTACTTGTTTCACATGGGTCACTTGGCACCAGTGCAGTATTAACCGAGAGGACACCAGAACAAAGCGCCGCCCACAGCCACAATTGACCTTTGGGGTTCTGATCTCTTAATGTGTTTCTCTGTGTTGGTGCTGATAAAGCTTTTCTTTTCCTCTGTCCAAATCTATAAAGGTTTTTTTTTTCAAAGATGCTGGCAATGCGAAGTGGGAGACACAAATACCCTCTCCATTCCACGGTCATAATCTCTGCCTCTGCCATCGATAGCTCTAATAGGTGTTTAGAAGGCCTTGTATGTGTCTCCATTTGATAGCCTGCTAATGGTTCGACATGTCATTCAGAGAAAATGTTTTGTGTTGAGTGGGCGGGATGGAAGCAAGATCAGAATTCACCACAGGAGGCCTTGGCTGAACAACTGAAACATGTAATCAAAAGCCCCCCAAATAAACCCCAACCCCCAAATCTTGTAAAACAGAGTATTTTCACTAAGTTAATCTATATTCCCACCTGAAAGAGATGAAAAGATGTGCATTCATGCTCAAAACACCCAAGTTATTTTGTTATGGCTATCTGGTAATTGTCAGGGCAGCCTCTTTTAAGAAAGTCCCTTTTAAATTATTGAATCTGCCAAACGATTCACTGCTACATTTAGTCACTGTAATTATGAACTCACCACCCCAGCATAATACTGTGTTTTTGTGTATTTGACAAGCCATGTGTGATTGTGTGGTGATTCAAAAAAGTTTAAAGCCAGTTCTCAAATGTACACTTTGTACCATGTTAGATCTAAAAAGAGAGACGTTGGTGTCGGCGATGTGATTAGCTTCAGTCCCAGTTGGGCTGCAGAGAATGGAATAGATTAGTTGACTAGTAGATATGTGAATTATATAATATTAGATTGATGTGTCCAATTGGATTTAAATGACAGTTATATTGTGTCTAAATCATATTTAAAACTGAGTGTCATATTGGATTCACAAGAGCAGACAGTCTCCCATTGGAGTACCTGCCAAAAAATAGATGAATCTATGAGTTAATTCTTAATCATTGCGAAAATGGATTTTAAAGATATCTGAAGTCTCGTCGTGCAATTTTTAACATTTTTCATTTCTTCGGTTGTTCATTAATTAAGAATTGTTATATATTTTTGTCCTATAATAGTCACATTACATTTTACAGCAAGAATTAGTTCGGCGGAGCACAGTAAACAATATATATAAATATAAACTGTAAAAACAATATGACTTTTTGACATTCAACACCACCATGGATTAATTATATCCTCTTTCCCAGAAAGAAATCCATTCATAATACTTTCTGACTTAACTCTGCCTTTTACACCAGGCTTCAGCAGCCTGCTGCTGCTACTTGGCCACAGAAGTTCTCCACTGGGGTTTAACGCAACCAATGAGATTATTTATGCTTGCATAGCAGCTCTGTCTCTGAAAAAACATGTTTGTATTGCTAAAACCCCAATCTGCCTACATGTCCTGGTTCATGTGTGGCCGTGACTCCCCAGACTGAAGGTTTGGTCGAGGTCTCTCTTTCTGCTAGTAGTGTGGAACACATGCCTGGCACGACCAGTACCATGGGGGGAATGGCACACAGCTGGTTTGATTGGACTCTGGCCTTAATCGCCCATGTCTCTGCCATCAGCGCTCAAGGAGCAGTAACACACATGTTAACTGTGCTCATACAAGGGAAACTGATTGGAGCCTTCTAGATTTATTCCTAATCAAATACTGAATTGTGCCCAGACAGATAAAATGCTGGTGTCGCTTTCCAAGTCTGGTATCAGTGTCTAACAAGAAAGTTTGGGCTAGGTGTTCAACGAGCTACTTTGCGGTCTCAATTTTTCAGCAAATGAAGGGGGCTGTTGTCAGAGAGCTGATTGTAGGGTGCAAAATACTGGGTGACAATCTGCGTGTCAAGATAAATACATCTGCTCCTGAGGAAATGCCATTAGCCATGCATATTTTAATCCTAAATAACTGTTATAAAAGGTTGCAAAACAAAAACACAAGGATCTAAAAGGTCAGTATTGAGCAGCTTAAACAAGAGTAGACTGCTCATCTAAACGAGAGCATCTCACCTGTAACTGATGAGAAGTGCAAGTTGGAGACTTTGTTTTTAATTCTCGTTCCTCGGATGTACTGTTATGCATCACATTTATCATTCTGACCTCTTTTGTCAAACAGCAGTCAAATCAGAATGCTTTTTTTAATAACACATGCACTGAATAATATAACTTGCTAAGATGTTAAATATTGTCATTTATCAAAAAAGCCATTGCCTGACCATGAGAAGAAGTCAATAACAATGTGTAGCTAATGTAATTTTGAATACACTTAATGCTCTGCTTAGCCGACTAGAGAGGGGACTGCAGTAATAAATCGGTTGACTGTTACTGATAAGCTTAACAGCAAAGCAGCATCCAAGCATTTGAATGAGGGCATTAATGGTTGTTTAAAACAGGAATAATGAAGTGACAACAGCAGTGTTGTGTTGCCTCTTGCTCTTGAGAGGAACGTCTGCCAGTGGAGGAAAATGGTGACTTGCTTACTTCTAAAGGACATCAGCAGAGAAGTAGTACTTCCAGTCATCAGAACTTGGCGAATACTTTAATTGCAAATGACAAAAACAAACAAACAAACAAACAGAAAAAACAAAACAACGTGGCCTCATTTCAGCATTTCATTTCATTTGTGTCAACAGCTTCTCGTGCATGCGCACAAACTTAAAAGCGTACGCACAGGGAGACCACTCTTAATCTTTTTGACGCACACATGTGGATGCTCATGCACGTTTGCTTGCGAAATACACATAGAAGCTCATATGCAGTGCACAAACACAAAGCAAATGTCCTCACAAAGTAGATGAGCTCCATTCTGTGTCGAATCGAAAGCATCTGCAAAGCCAGTTGCTCTCGGCCGTGGAGGCGTGCATCAGCCGGCAGAGGCGCCTGCTTGGTGTCCCAGGGTGGCTCGCGTAACACTTGGCCTGCTCCCTAGCCACTGCCGGGATCAGAAAGGCCCACTGCTATCATCCGGGCGCTGGCAGCAGTGAGGCTAGGCTTAGAATGACAAATTGGTTTGAGGGAGTGAGTGAGGGAGAGAGCAAGCCAAGAAATATACTTTGAAGAGAGAAATGCATTCCGGGTTTCGACAAGCATGCCATATTATATGGTCAAGTGTACAAGTCTGACTCCTGCCACGCGGATTGATCGAGATCCCAAAGACACTTAAATGAGGCGAGGGTCTTTCATCGTGACAATGCCAAAGAATTTATCTTAGAAAGTCACCCAAAATATGACTGGATTACAGAGCTTTTCAGCATGCGGTCTCTCGTCTCGTGGCCTCAATTTTCATTGAACTGCCCTTTTATTTTTAGCAACAATAGTTTAGTAGTATTTGCTTATGTTTCACAGTGTTGGAAATGTAGAAATTTCTAAATGCACATTACAATATTTCCAACTTTATCCAAATAAACCCGAATTATTGTGTAAATCAGGATGTTTACATACAGAAATGCATTTCAGATAATTGTAGAAATAATCTGAAAAAAATATATGTTGTGTAATACATGCTAATGTAATTTTCTCTGATGGATTATTGATTCAGAATGTATTACTTGCTTCATATTTCAACAAACTCATCATTGCCACCATCATCAGTGATTACAGCCAGTGAATGATGCTCTGTGTTTATGGTTTGGGAGAGTTATTCTTTTCAAATGAAACACGCAGGGAAAAATGGTGGTTAGTGAAATGTTATCTTTATTTTGGACTGAAGTAGAGCATGAACTGATATTTAGCCACTAAATATTGCATATATAATACATGGCATGTATAGCATATCACTATTACAAGTATCAGCTTAAAAAATTGTGTGTCTGTTTTCTGTATGATGGTTCTGAAAACAAAATCTCCTAATGCAAAGTCAGAGCAATAAAAACAATATTAAGCTTCTTCAGCATTTAGATTATCGGAAACCCACATTCGGTGAAATCCGACTGTTGTTAATCCACAACAAAACTGCATTTGTAAAAAAAAAAAGTTCAAAATTATAGGGGCAAGAAAATTCCAAAATAAATGGGGAACGGTGCAACTATTGACACTGGCAAGCTGTTTAATGTTGGAGGTGCACAGCATTCTGCTCAGCCCGAGGAGGAGACTGCGTACGAACGCTTTGCATATTCAAACAGGAAGTACTTTATTTATCGCGTGCAATCAAATCTACAATTGACTGTATAAGGGATAATCTAATTAAACATTAGCACAATTATCGGTCTTGGCCAATTGGATAACTGACTTATTAACTAGTGTTGTCTTCTGCTGTTTTAAGCAATAGTTGTTTTAAACAAGCAGCTTTGTAGGTTGTAATTACTTTTTCTGCAGGCTTGTTGGCACCTTGGTCAAAGGCAACCTCCTGTGTGGACTCCCTCATGTAAATAAGAGCCCCTTTCCTTGCCAAAGCAATCATGACATTGCACTGGTGTAATGCTAGGCCTGCAAATAAGCCATGTCAGAAGCATACGCACAAGACACCGGATGTAGCCCTCTTGAATTCCCTCTCTCAGCAAACTGCAGAGATGCACCATTTGGCATCTCTGGAATTTGGTTTGAGGTTGCAGAGTATTTTACTTTTGTTGTCAAATTGCTTTGCAAATGAGGCCCACTCTGGCACGATTTCAAAGAGCTTGTGCTATATGTGCAGCTTCCTTCAGGCACTAGTTTCTGAACCTTCATCATTCTCTATGCATATGCACAGTACTGCGCTAAGCTCACATGGAAGGCTAGATAAACATGCCAGGCTGGGAGGAAGATGGAAGGCAGTATGCTTATGTCTTGTCAGCCTGTCTGTATGTTGATTTTGTGTTGTTCAACTTGACTGGCATGGTCTATCTAATAACATGGCAGGTAGACAGTACGAAAGCCTCGTAGGTTTCTACCCATTAAAATGATATTCAATCATTTTTGATGCGCTTTTTTTTGCCCCAAACCACGCCTTATAATGATTCAAGGTTCGAGCGCCATTCACATTGAAATGTTGTGTTGCTTGAAGCCACATCAAAATAATTGTTTTGATATGTTCCGTTTTTGACTTGGCAATGACATTAATAGGAGGTGATTGTACAATGAGGATAAAAAGCATTTTTTGAGGTATGTTGACTAAATTTCAGCCATGAATCCCCTGGCTCACAATTATACGTTTTTAGTCTGGGCATCATGGAACAGCCATTGCTTTGAGATACAAGTGTTGCACATATTGCGTGTCCTTTTGATTGCATGTCCAAGTCAGCCACTAAATAATAATGCAGGGATTGAAACAAAATAGCCCAAGGCTCAGAAATTGCTAATGAACATCACCAGGGTGCAGCTGGGGTTGCACTGTGTGATAAAGGCATTGAAACCTTACTTCATGTTTCAAAGGCAAATAATCTGTGGTCGATTTCTTTATACTCCAAACATCTGTGTCACTGCCTTAAAAGTGTCGGGAGACAATAAATGTGCACTAAGGAAAACTACAGATGACTCGCTAAAACGAGATATATATTCCAACGTGTCATAGTTTCAAGTGTTAACTTCAGCACTGGACATCTTTATGGCATATGTTTCTGTGGACTGATAAGCAGTGGAAGCATGATCTCTGTCATCACAATATTACAAATATGTGTTTTATACTTGTTACATTTTCTCCTTTCACTGCCTGTCTAGAACTATTCTCACTTTGCAGAGAACTGGCAAGCAACGGGAAATCCGTGGAGAGGCAAAGAGACAGAAGGCAAGAAAAAGAGAATATATTTGGTGCTATGTGCTGCAGATCAAAAACGTGGCAGTCACATGATCAAAGGCATTTGATAATCCTTGAACTACAATGCTCCTTTAATCCTAGCGAGAGAACTATATTTTATTGGGGGAGGAGGGCTGAAACAATGTTGGGGTGACAAACAGAGCTGAAGAAGCAGTAACTAGCTGGTAGAAATACAGTTTACTAAATGTGGCACAGTACTTTTGTGGGAGCTGGGGAAGAAAATAGTATAAAGCCTCCTTGTGTGGGGAGAAAATGGAGGCTGAGTTGATGGGACTAGAAACACAAATGTGCCACAAGTCAGTGTCCACTCAGCACTGAATAGTGCTCTTGTTTTTTTTCACTATACTTGTTGGGGAAGTTGGCTCGGTGAATGTGACTAGACTGCCTTATACTACATCTGCCACACAGAAACAGAGTGCAAGCTACACAGGGTTTGGGCTACGACTTCTCCCAGTCAAGTTGAGTTTCTGGCTAGTTCATTTTCCTGAAGATTCTTTTATACATATGTTTAAAAAATTGGATGGTTTACAAAAATATGCTATATAATCAAATGGCAGAACAACAACATACCAAATTGTATTTATTATTTATTAATTTTAATTCATTGTGAATTTACATATGATATATTACACTTTTAAAAAAACCTATGCAATTCTTGAACTGCAATATTTCATGTTGGGTGTAAAAGCAGCACCATCCCTATAGAGCCTGAAGGTTTTCACAACTTGCAAAAAACACTTGTCCACAAAACATTGTAAAGAAATTTGAGATTTTGTTCAGGACTTAAAGTAAAGGCGTCCAAAGAATTAGACAACTCTGTGCACAAAGGATCAGGCAAAAAACACATATTGAATAGATGTGATCGGTGAATTATCAGGCACAACTGCTTTAAAATAGATGTCGCTCTGTAGTGAAAATCATTGCACAGGCTCAGACACATTTCTGAAAATCATTGTCATTAAACACAGTTCATCCACTAGATGAAAGTTAAAGCCAGGAACATTATAAGAGAGTCTATTGTAACACTATCATGAAAGAATCTGGGGACTATTTCTAATCTATATATTATACAGCAGCAAAGCTGAGAGTAGAAAAGCTTTTTTAAAACCTGAAGTGACATCCACACAGAGAGCGATTCACTCATCCATATCACTTTGAAGTTAATGTAGGTGCAGACTCTGGTTGCCTAGGTAACCCTCTAATGCATTTACTACCAGGTCATATGTCAATCAACAGTATCCTGCACTTTTAGCTGTAGTTGCTTCAGTTGCTCACCTCAAATCTGAGAAACGTTGACTTGTTGAGGTGTATATGGCTGCTGAGTGGAGTTTTTTATACCTTACAATGCAAAATAAAAAAAATAAAAAAACATATATTTTTTAAAAACTTACCCATTTTCTCAGAAAGTTGTATATCAAAACTTTTTTGTTTTTGTTTTTGCAAGAGCATGATCCCGGAGCCGAAGAGAAGACGTAACATTTTTATCACCTCACACCTGAAAAGTTTTACTGAAGCTTTACTTGTGTTCAGTGATGCACATCTTCTCTTAAATGTTTTTTCTAATATCACACAAGATTAATAGAGACAGAAAACATATAAATGACAAATAGTTATTTATGAAGTCTTTTATGACAAAAGATTTCAGATTTTTATTATTATATCTTAACAGGCACATAAAAGCCCATTTTTAACATTCACCTTTTTCAGTTCTGTTGTTTTAAAAAAAAAAAAAAAGACAAAGTAAAAATCAAGAAAACTTTCATCTGAAACTCTTCAAAGTATGCTTGTTCTGAAGAAATTTAAGATTCCGTGTGGGAAACTTTCAACAGAGAAGCAGACAACTCACAGGTCCTCAGCTGGCACTGTCATTACTATAACCTTAGACCAAGATTGTGTTGGACTGTGAAAGGAGTAGCACACAATGTACATTTTTTGGCAGATTCCCACATGGAATATCTTTAAAAGAAATACTCCAGTGACTTTCAGAAGGCAGTCAGTCTCATTGTTCAAGAACCATAGAACAACTCTCTGTCCCATGCAGCTTTTTACGCACATGTTGGTAAAGTGAAATAAAAAAAAAAGAGTATGTATTTATAGCAAAAACAAAAAACCCTTTTAAATAACAAGTATAAATATTTTGCATATTTTTGTTTTCATTTGTGTTTTATGCAGACTTTTAGCGGAAAAACTGTGCGACATTTATTAAAGTACACAATTAAGACTTACACAGTTTGTGAGCTGCTGAGTGAGGCTCCTAATTTATATGATGAGAGTAAAGACAGCGAGATAGAAATAGAGCTCATTCTTAGATTTTATCAAAACATTTCCAAGAAATCAGAAAGATAAAATTGTCTTATATTTTCTTCAGAAACTGTAATATATATGTGTGTAACATGCGCTCTCTCTGGGCCTCATCCTATTACAATGACCAGCCCATGCATGGTGAGAAGACAAAAACATCAATATGTGGCGTAATCCAAATCCCTCTGTTGCAAGCATTGTCAATAGTCTTCATTATCAGATGCAAAATGTCCCAGACAAAGGTGAGTTGAAAAATGACAGTCGTTTTTACTTCCATATGTTTTCCCTTATCACCTCTCTACTCTACTGTCTCTCCTGTAACTGTGCGGAGATGAACTATGAGCTGTTTGTCAGAAAAGCTGTACAGTTTCCACGCTGATGAAACACTAATGATTATTATATAGATTCAACGAGTGAGTTAAACTAGGAATTTATTAGAAATGGCATGAGTGAAAAGTGGTGGTTAGCTTTATTGTTTTTTTTACTTTTTTGCATTTGATAATGTCTCTTCTTTAACAGTATTTGTACTTCCAAATTATAGTAGTTGTTAATTTGGATCACATATTGTTTTGTACAAATTCAACAAAACAAAACAAATAAATAACTAAATACTTTTGCATAAACATCACATTGTGTGTTCAATAGTTTTAGCATATTTGGCATTGGTGGTAAAGGGAATATTTTCCTGAATGCTTTGTGTGAAGTTTTTGCAAGTCATGCCTTGATTAATCGCCAGTATTGATGGTGTGCCGAGTTATCTGTACATTGCAAACACTGTGGTTCACATTATAATTGATTGGACTCTCTTTTTTTCTTTTTTGTCACTCTCCTCCTAACTCTACAATATCCTGTAGAATCTAATATTCACAATTTTGGAGGCAGTGTTCAGAATCAAGGTCATTCATTTTCCCCCACTGGGAACATGCAGAAGGAAACTCCATTTCCTGCTCCTACCCACAAAGAAAATAATTCATGTTTATTTGTCACATCAATTAAGATATCATGGTTATATTGCCTACTCAATCTGTAGGGAAAATTTTGTCTACTAATTCCATCGTCCCAGCAAGGCCCATTTATTCATTTATATTTCATGACCTGGTGTTTACGCTACAGTGAATGCCTGGCTGATTTTTTTTTTCTCCCCTCTCTTAGTTGCCTTGTCCAGAGAGGTGTTCTCCTTCTACGTTGCGATGAAATATAGATGTTAAGAGTCTGGAGAGTCGAGTGTCTCATCTGTCCTAGAGAAACCATAAGGCAGCCATTAATAGTGTCACAGAGCATCAGACGTACCACAGGCACATAATTGGAAATGAGGACATAACTGAAAGCACCTGCTTGAAAATCAACAGGGCCTTCCCACGAGGCAAGCCCTCGGTAGATTCCAAAAGAAGTTTTCCGAGCCCCTCCGCTTCCCTGCTGGTTCTGTTTCACCCATTGCTCTTTTTTTTTTCATTTCTCACTGAGGTCAGCTCAAGATGGCTTATTGTTTTTTCTTTTTTTTTTATGATGGCATTGTGAGTATGCAAATACTTTGGATCTTTGCATAATCACAAGCAGCAGGACCATCTGTTGTTGGCTTGTTGACTTACCTTGTGTCTGCTTTTAATGGTGTTTTCTTGTATCTGAGTGATGTATTGGTGTATTAACAATGTGATAATCATTTAACCTCAAAAAATGCAGTCGGGCGTGTACGAAAAATCCGAACATATGTTCAGCGAAATCTTCTGACAAAGAAGGATTTATAATCTTTGAGCAGGGATAGAAATAAGGGAACACAAAAACAAATAACAAAAAAAATCACTCCGCTCACGTTATGTCAGATAAGACGACGCTGTCAAGATAGAGATTTAAAATGTGACGCTTGACAAATGTTGTGATCTTGGCTTAGTGGGTAGTAAAGAGTGGGAGTTAACCCCCACTTAAAAACACAGCAAAAATACTAATAGCAAGGAATAGTAAATAAGATGAAACTTTATGCAAGGATATGCCTCCAATGAAACATGTCCCTGATAATGTTTTTTTTTTCTACTAGAACCAGAGCCAGACACCAGAGAAGTCTTTTAACTCACCGCCTCCCATTTGTCCTCATAAGGTAAGCTCCAGTTTGCTTTCAGGCAAGGAATAAACAGCATTATGTGAAATAATTACAGATATTTTAAGAATACGATGTTCTTATTAAGCTGTGATTCTGTGTCTATTTGCAATTTTGCATTTGTAAATTAGCTGCATAATATGTCAAGACCCTTTTCATCTTCTCACATATCTGATGTTCCATTCACCATATCATTGCAAGACTCTTTGCCAAATGGTGTGCAAAATGAATTTGTTTATCATGGGTTCTTAAAGAAACTATTTTCATTTCCAAGACAACAGTTTCATCTGTTTTCTGTTCTTCCTCTGTGCGTTCTGCTAATCGTTCGAGATTTATTTAACATGAAGCGAGAAGGGCAAATTTATTCAATGCTAATTAGTCTTGTACATGCACAGTCAAAGTCATCACTTCACTGTGATGGTCTCAAGTCGTCACCACACACTGACTGAAGTCACTGTCCCCTTCAACCTCTACTCCTGATGCGTGACTCTTGCAAATGTGATAATGTGCCATGCAGTGAAATTCGCGCAATTTCAGTTCACTTAGCACCAAACGTGTCAAAAATGCCTGTGTCCTTTTCTGGATGAATGGGCGTTATGGCTGAGAGTGGCTTATTGCAAGAGTGGACCTTGGTAAAAGGAGCCCAATAGATGGAAGCTGTCTGACAGGCTGTCATCAACTGTTCAAAGCCTAACACCGCTCTACATCCCTAATGCACAGCTAGCTGTCTGAAATGACTTTGGTGGCATTAAAATATGCAGACAGTGGTCGGACAGTAAATAATAACAAAATATGATACCCGTTTCTCTGCTCTGTCACTGGAAAATCACTGGAAAAAGTAAATTATCTGCATATCTATCATTGTAGAATAAGAACGCACATCCATGTAAGGCATGAACTTTTCAAATTTGGGTTGCTTTTGGTGAGAAATTACAGCGTGCCGTAGCTCTAATGGGGTGTTACAGATGTGTTAATGTAAGAAGACATCACTTTCGATTGCTCCACATACTATGTCTACGTCTTGTTTCCTCTGGACCCCATACTTCTCTCTCTTTCACTCTTTCCATTTTTACCCAGCTGATCAGGACTGATGTAATGGGGGAACACTGTGGGTTTGCGGATAGTGTTATTCACGTTTTAGCTGTTAGCAGCTGAACATAATCTCCCTCTAGTCAGCTCACATTAGTCTCCATGATCCACACCAGCCCAATATGTGCAGCGAATGCATTGGGCCAGCTGGGGTAATTTAGTATGTCAGTCAGTTCAGGAGGCTGGTAAAATGAGTAAATGGCTGGATATGATTTATATGTAAAGAATATTCTGATTATAATGGCTCTCAGAATAGAATATCCACTGGCTTTTTAAACTTCTCTTCATCTGCATTGTGTGCATCCCCCAGATAGATAGCGAAATGAACAGAGGGCTTTTAAACTGACTACTCTGTGATTATATTAAGAATGTGAGAGTGAGAGAGCGAGGAGAGGGAGGAGATCGGGTGCCCGAGCACTAAGTATATATAATTGCTTCTTGACACATTGGCCAAATTCTGCAGTGCCAGGATCTGAGCGAAGATGATTAACGGCTGTCCAAGTGGGTGGGCACTGCAGGTCGTTCAGGGCCTTTGGTTTCCATAGTGATTCTAGTCTAAAGGCCATATATTGCATAGTGAATATCCCAGAGGTCCACACATTGTTAAACTACAATTATAACTCACATCAAGAGCATTGTCTGTCCACCGCAAACTCTCTTATTCACCCACCAAGTGTCTTGCTGCGTTTTCCCTCTGCTCATCATTTATTTTCTCTTCTTATTTTCTTAAATTGTCTCCCCTAGCTGGCGAGAAGATAAAGAGTAAAAATTTTGCATTATGTGAATAATTGATGTGTGGGCTCACCTCAGAGCATCATCACACTACGGCAGTCGGGGTAAGAGGTGAGGGTAAGATCATATTTCTGACATGAGGCTTCAGGCTACAGAAAATTGTTTCACAAGGGTTTTCACAAGGTTTTCCTGTGAATCGACAGCGTGAATAACAACTCCTCATTATAGCACAACAGGGTAGTAATAAAATGTGAATAGGGATGCACATGCTTGGTTCTGTACATAAAGTCATGTGCGTCTGACAAGCTATAACATACAAGTAGTTCATTATAATACGGTTCTTGGTATCTGAGGTGGCTGTGTATAATAATGTGTGTGTAAGCATGCCAAAGTATGTGTATGTCTTTGTGAACACCACAATTTAAATAGGTGACAGATGGAGAGGACAAGGGATGGGGGTGGGGATCAAGCACCTCTGACAATATGGGGCCTGCACTGCACCTTGTTCTTGCCAACTCTGAAATAGCTACGGTAAACTAAAGCCGTGTGACTCCGGGATGCCATTTCACAGTTTTGTTTTCCTCGCGTTTCACAGTTTTTATTTCCACAAAAGACAAACTCTCTTGTGAAATGTCACCTAACAATGTAAAGGTTGAGTGATGAGCATGCGAGAGAAACACCTTGCTTCTTGAAGGGTTAGACTTTATTCTGTGAAGTTTGACAAAGACATGAATGTAAATGCGCTGAGTGTTACAGATAAAATTCTTAAGACATACAGTGTGCAGGAGCTTTTTAAAGCCAAGGAAAGGCCACCGAATAAACACATTTCAATGGTGATTCACTCTGTATAATAAAAGGAAATCCCTCAGGCATCCAAACAAAAGGCCTGTCATGCAGCAATTAAGCTTTGTTATTTGCGTCAAGCAGACTATGGATAAGTAATGTATCTTCCTAAAGATGTACGTCCACATCCTCGCACATGCAAGTGCACGGGCAAACACAGTCAGTCACTCAACTCCAATTCATTTGAGGTAAATGTAATCTCAGAAGACAAGCAGCAACAACCCACGGCTCCATCAAGGTGCCTGGGGTTGCATTGGTGGCCATCGTCAAATAAATAATGCTTTGTGACTGAAAAAAAGACAATCCAAAAGGTCATCTGTGACCTCTGGGACCAGTGCTGTGCAGCATCTGTCACTAGCAAGCACCGCATGTCTGTGTCAAATGGCAAAAGGTATGTGGTGCAGCCAGCCTGCCATGTAATGAAGGGAGTAGGCCTCTATATACATAACATCACAGTCACAATTGTATTAAGAGGGCTCCACAGTATCCTGGCTCATCTGCAGGACATCTTCTACGCACCATAGTATAAATGACAGAATGGAAAATTATCTACAATATTATTAAAAAAATACACTTTTCAAGATCATACCTGGCATATCAAGGAAGAAATTCATGTTCTTTGGAAATCTAACTGAAAAAAAAGGATAAAAAAGTATTTGACATCCCCTTAATCCATTTAATCGGTAATGAGGTTTAGGTAACTTTCAGGATGTTAAGTGAACAATGGCTATCCTCTCTGATGATATTTCACTTGTCACATAATTTCCGTAACAGCAGTTAATGGTATCAAATATTCAGGGTAAAATGATGAAGAAATATATAATCGATGCTTTCCTTTCAGCCAACTTACAATTCTCATATATCTGCATCAGACCACACCTCCGTGTGGAACAAATCAATAATATTCCATTTCTAACCAAATTCTTCTTTTTGTATGGTGAAATCCGATCTTTATGGACACAGTAACAAATTGGATATCCCCACAGTCACATTGGAAAAAGAAACACAAGCTCAGAGACAACATGGGTTGCTCTGTAAAAGAATGTACCATGCATATTGTTTGACGAAATTGCGTACCACACAAATTTCATTCTGAATTCTCTCAAAGTGCAAATGAGGCTCACTTCTGTTAGTATATTTCCCAGATCCCCTGCACTGTACTCTCTCACATGCTGGCTGTCCTTTCCTCTCACTCGCCACGTATCTCCCTCCCCACATCCAGCTAAACCAATCAGGGATTTGAGGGCCTCGCCTCCAATCAATTACGACCCAAATCAGTGCAGAGGCCTTTGATATAGAATCATTTGTCAAATCAGTGCAGATGGCTGAGGGCAGGTACCCTTGTGCTATAGGCCATATCCATGTGGAAATCTCTGCTCAGGGTGGGCTCTCCTGATGCTCCCCAACCTATTAATGGGAAGTCATTTTGTGCGCCAGGACTGCAGTCCAGCTGCCTGGTCTCCTAGATTGCTAGTGTTTAAGCATCTTAGTCAAACAGAGGATAATAGCAAATGATTTGAACTTTGTAGGCAAACGGAATATGAATCTCATGGATCCTACTTGAAGTTTTCAAATGGACTGTACAACGACTACAAGAGTACCCGTGTATTTTAAAACTCTAAATTATCACATGCAACTAGAGCAGGGCGATATGGCCAAAAATATTTATCACGATATATATTTGAAAATTTGCGATAACGATATAACCGACGATATAATTGATGCGAGACAAAATACAACTCCACAACATTACTAGCGCAAAAAGACAACCTTCCATTTATTTTCACTTAAACAAGAAGCTGGTTTTTATGTACATTAAAGCTTTATAAAAATGTAACAGTGCAAATGCAAATTCCTTGCTGAAAGTTTAACCAAAAGGCATTTCCAGTAGAAATGGGCTGACATATCCTGAGCATAACCATGTATAATATCCACTGAAGTTAAAAAGAGGTGCTTTGCAACATTCAACTGCAGTGTGCAGTACGCATTTTTCGGACCATAAGGTGCATGGGATTATAAGGCACATTAAGCGAAACAAAGCAGTCAGATAAATCAAACTTTATTAAACTCATTCTTCTTGCTTCCTCCACTTCTGTACCATTGATTCATTAATGTTGAATTCTCTGGCAGCTGCTCTATTCCCATGTTGTTGCAGTATATTAATGACTAACCTCGTATTGTGGATGGATTATCTCAGTTGTTCTCCTGACTGAAGTTTGGTCCGTTTACAGCATCCTGCCATGCGATTGCATTTGTTTCTAACCATGAAGAACCTTCACGTTAACTTTTTTAAGTGGAAAAGTGTTAGTGTTCGTCCTCCAGCTTCACTGTTTATGTTATGCTAACATAGCTGTGTCGCTAGCGATCACGTAGCACATCATTATATACCAGCTAGCCCAACTTCAGTAACCCTACAAACGTCACTGCTGTTTAGTTTCCTGTCTTCATTTATGTTGGAAGTGATAGCAGAGCTGTACGTTTGATTTTTTTCAGAAATCTCTCAGTCAGAACATGCAATATCATGCTTAGGTAACTAGCGAAACTAGCGAGCTAACTTCCGCTAGCTTCCTGCTAACTTCTAACTCCGTTAAATGTAATAACTTTTGTTTTCATGGATGCCTGGAAGTTAAACTTTATAGTTACACCTGGTAAAGCAGCAATGCTGATCGTTTTATTAAAGATGAAAGAATTTAGACAGTTTTTAACTCTAAGTGATGCTGCAGTGTTGTTTGACCTGAAGTATACGGAGTTTAGGACCCAGATTACTCCCAGATTTAAGAGCATCTTAGTCCGACAAATACGACAATAACAACGGCCGCTTGCATGTTCTACAAAAAAATGTGCTTTGTTGTGTATCTGACGGACAAACACCAAACCAGTTCCACATCACGGAAGTTGCACCATTTTTACAAACCAATTCTGGTTCATCTGTTTAACTCAACAATCGGCCATGTGCGTATGAAAACAAAGGCACTGCGCATGCGCGTTTTACTCCCATTCTATCGCGATATTTCATTTTCCTATCGTTGCCTAACATTATACCGGTATTACCGTGAACGGTATAATATGGCCCAGCCCTACATGCAACCTGCTGTGACAAAATACTTTAGTACATGAGCTAATCCACTGCAAATGGTGCCCCAGAAATACCAAATAGAAATTCAGATTTTCATCATGCGAGTGCTGTTTACTTGTGCATGTTCACTTTTGAACAGTTGAAGAGAAAACTTCTGAATACAACTAAAACTGAAATACAGCTAAACCTAAGACTTAAATACACTAATTCAGATTGTGGTAATAGTAACTTAAGGTCAAGAGTTCCTGTTCACAACCAAATTTTAACCAAGCAATAGCAGTATATAATAGTGAATAATCAGACAATGCTTATCAAGAGAAAAAAATATAACCTAAATATATTTAGAGGACATTGTGAGTGTGCCTGTCTCACCGGTGCTGTTTGATATGTCCTCCTTAGGAAAAGGCAGAATTAAAAACATTATAAATACAATATTTTCAGTGTATTTAAGTTCATTTAAGTGTGATTGGGCTACTTTAATAAGCTTGCCAAAACTCACCTCCTAAAAAAGTCTTCAACCTTTAGCCTTTGTTTCTTTATACTCTTATATAAAGGGACCTTGGGTTTCAGCAAATTCAGCAATAATACATATAACTAAATAATTATTATCTTTTATTGTTTTTGTTTTGAAAACCCAACATATTTTTAGAGCCTCTGTAAAGCTCCCTATAACTTCTTATAGTGATTTATCATAGCCTTCAGAGTTTCAAACCAAGTTGCTTCTTCTTAGAGTATCTCATGTAGAATCTTGTCTCAAGCGATGACATAGTGAGCTCCTTTAAATACCTAGGAGTTTTCATTTTTACGATCTAGCACATTTCTAATAAGATATTGGCAGACGTTAAACACGGCATCACAGGAAGCTATGATGGATGGTCATTGCGAGATTGGATCAGAACTGCCATCTAAACCAATCCTCCAACCTACCACCACCTACTCTTTGTGTCTAATCTAACACTGAGCATGATAGATGGTTCTGGAAGCCCTTTTACAATGTGTAAAAAACAATATACATGTAAGTATAACTACACATTTTTACTTATATCATGTTACAGAATGAAATTCTGTTCTGTTGTAATAAATAAAAACTCAAAAGAATAAAGATAAGATAATACAACCCTAGTCTGGTCATTGTCATCATCATCATCAGTGACATTTTATTCTCTTATATTTTGTGTTCCCACCCGTTTTTTTCTTTTTTCCTGGGCATGATTAAAAACTCTCTAAAATGCACAGAAATGTTTTTTAAGGTCTTGAGGTTTTGAGCTATTTTACAAGCAGTAGTTTTCTTGGAAACCAGTTGCAGAGTTTGGCGTCATGCAATATTCTTTGCACTGTGAACATCAGTGAAACAACAGTTTCCAAGGATTCCTTGTGCCAAGCCAGGAGCACTCATCTGTTTTTTAAGGCACTTTAAATACTAGATTTTATTTGGCATCATTATTTAAGGATACTTGTAGCTCTTTCTATACTTTCTAATAACTGCTGCATGTGTTTGAGGTTTTAAGTCCCTAATATGCAGGACTGTGTAGCAACAGTCAAAAATGCGAAGCTCCAGCTGTATTTGCGGTCACGTCTTTTCCTTGGTAACCGTGTCTTTACAGTTAACCTTGAATTGGAAATTATATGTCCAATCATTTGTATGGCAGTAGAAATAACGTGATCTCATCCAATTGTAAATTTGCTGTGTAGTCTCTGGTTTTAATTATACACTTTCACTTAAAAACAGTGCAAATACTGTAAGATTATGCAATAACATATATTTTTTTAAATAACTGGGCAATTTCACAGGGTGTAGTTTTTTTGTTTATTGTAACAGCAATACTGAAACAAGACATTGTCACAAATTGTCATTAGGCAAAAGCTGTGTTGTTAGGCTTTCGTGTTTAATGACTTAAAAACAGCATTATAGGCTTCATTAGTTAGCACGTCGGTGCAAGCTAGATTATCTAGGAATAGATTTGAAAAGTTAAAGCAAACATAACTTGTGTCCTTAGGTTATCTGACTTGTCAGAAAAGGCATTAAATAATAAATGATTAAAAGAACATAAATAAATGTAAAAAAAATATCCTCAAAATCCAGCATGTTTAATTTATAGCTGAACATTAATCACAAAATGCTCAGCATTCAGCATTCACGGGTGAGGTTTAAGTTATATAAAAAAGCTTCTTTTAATGATTTTATTCATGAGAAAAGTATTATTCAATGCCTTCATGTTTCAGCGATGTATCCTTGCTAAGATGTATCCTCCCTAAGATTATAAATCAGTGCAGTGCAGTGGGATGTCATGGATGCCAGCCCTCAGTTCTCTGTGCAAGAATAAGATGAGTTCCCTCTAGTATTTGATGCACATTGAATATGTCTTCAGATCAACACAGCACAACTGTTTCCCTGGCAGACAGAACAAAGATCACAGAAATCTGAAATGCAAAGTAAACGTTAAAAAAAAGAAGCACAAAAGCAAAACAGCCTTACCCTAAAAGTGAGAGTTTTGAGCACTGTGAACACATTTTAACCCAAAACTGCTCCTGCAGCAATCAGCATAATCATCAGCCTGCTGCATTCTCAGATAAGATAGTGGGTGCATTATCTGTCCTCCAGTTTCACAATTTTACTCATCATACAAGCAACACTTTCACTGTAGGTGGCAATCAAGCTGCATTCTTAATTGATGTTAATATGTCGCATGTTTTTGGGATGTCCACACTTATTTATTTTATGAAGTAATTATATTACTTGGAATTTACACACTACTAGTAAACACACACACAAAATGTTCAATTAACAAGTGTTTTGTCAAAAATATCCCATCATACTGTGGGAGATGTATTCCTCTGTCTCTTTGACTTTTGTTTTAATACACTCTAGTTTGTGCACCATTGCCAACCGTGTGCACCACTTTGTTTCCACAAAGTGAAAGCCAGCTTTTGTTTTCTCTACAATTGTAAAGGAGATATATGCGTGTGTATTTATGTTATGACACTGATTTCATGATCTCTGAAATGCTTGATATTACTTAAGACAGAAGAGAATAAAAACCAACAAATGAAAGAGGAAACCGCAGTTAGGAAATGATTACAAGCATGTAAGCTCTCTAGGCAAGAACAAGCTGCATTGCTCGGGATATTTTTCTCACCCTCTGCCTTTGCATATTTCACACTGGCATATCTTTCGAGATGTAAGTCATACTGAGAGATTTGACTCTGCATGCTAAAAAGGCATAAATACAGGGGAAAAAACATAACCAGCAGATGACCTTATTACACTCAGTATGTAACATGCAGTAGCAATATTGCCTTTATTTGTCATTATTACCACCCGCAATTACTGTGAGTAGGAGGAATATTAAATTGACAAAGAGGGCCTCTGACTAAATGTTAAGGAGCCCTCCTGTCATGTGAGACACATTCCTACTGTTCTGAGTGGGCTGGTATGGCTGTGTTTTACTACTTACGGATATTCAATGGAAGAGCACAGAGCGGGTCTTGCTGTAATAAGGCATTTACCAATGCAGAGTAGCACTGTGCGCTGTGAGAACATATGTTAATGCACTTGGCTGTGGCCAGAGAAACAGCGAGAGGTTTGGAAAAAAAACACATGGGACTGGCCTCCTGGAGCACACATAGCCTTCTACAAAGATATTAATATGAGTCAGTGGTGGAAGAGGAGGAAAAATTACCCTGGCAGTGAGGAGACGTTTGTTTTCATGATGGTGATGGACCCCAATTGAGTAAAGCAGGCTGGAGAAGAGAGGATACTCTGTATTGGATGGCTTTTGAATTGCATCAGTGGCACACCTCTAACTGGCTCCTTTGCCAGAGAAGCTGACAACAATGTATTTGGGGAATATATGCATGAAGGAAATGGGAATATGTTTATGAAAATAGCCTCTAATTTATCGAGACTGTTCTGCTAAGATTTTTGTCTGTTTTCAAGAAGAGATCTTGTAGGCTGTAAGTAGAAGTAGGATTCAAACCTAATTCAAATTTTGTCATTTGAGTGTAATTTGGCCATCCTTTATCACAAACCATGTCAAGCTGCCATGTTAATTTGTCCTAATACAACGCGTGGCAGTACACATGCATCATTTGTGTTGAAGTTCTTTTGGCTTGTTTTTTTTTATCTAACTTTGAACAACATGTAAAAACATAATGATAAGAAAAAAGGAATTAATACAGTTCACAATAACTGCTGTGAAATAACTGGCGTCTCTCTTTTTCCTGCAACCTACTAGTTTAAGCAGTTTACAATGTTTTATTTTTTTCTTTGCTAAATCCTATGCAAATTTCCGCTCACAGAGTTTGCATTTTACTTGTCAAGATTTTCTAAAAGTTTCAAATGTTGGTGTATTTCTACTCCAGCCTGGCTCGTTAGCTGCTAACCTTTACTGTTCGGGCCAGCTCTATGGTGATGAGGGGGAGGCAAAAAGACACCATCATAACGTTGCATGATTTGTTTCCTTTTTCACAGGGCAGTGCACATGGCACAAACATTTAGATAACTGTTACACCAAAAACTTAGCCACATACAACCATTGTTTGACTCTTTGTGCACTGTGTCCTAGTTACATGCTCACATCCTACCACACTGGACCTATCTCTGGTTATTCACATGGCTACTTCCCTTAAAGGAAAATATTTTCCAGTACAAAAGTTTCTGTTTAACCCAGACTTTCTGATCAGTTAACCTAAAGCACAGCACTTGTCACCTTCAAATGAGTTTCTGAGGTGCTAACAGTAAGTTGTGAACTTTATATAGAAAACACCATGGAGACATGGTCTGACGCTGCTTTTAATTTAGCCTCTAATGTATTGCGTTATTTTTGTGCCACTATTCTGAGCGCACGTAAAAGAAAATTGAGCGCACGTAAAAAAAAATTGCAGGTGCAAGTGTTGCATTTTGAGGAGAAATTTATTTTGAGCGAAGAAAAGCTGAATTTGACTGAACAAAATTCATTGCTGCGTGCAAAAAATGTATTTCAGTGTTTGCTATTATCCACACACACACAATAGCAGCCCCTGTCGCTCAGTTTTTGCATTTGCGCTCACTCGCAATGTGTTGCTTGCGCTCTCAACATTTCTGCCCGTGCGCGCTCAACTCTTTCTGTACACCGTTATATTTGTGCCACAAAACCAGCCAATCACAGATTTGGATGCAAAAAAAATCTGATTGGCTGTTCTGGTCTCCATGTATGTATCTATCTATATCTATATATATATATATATATACACACACACACACACATATATCACACGAAAAAGGTCAAGCCGGTCATTAACATTGGGCCATAAATTTTCATCAACATCACAGTGGATGTCTTCGTTGTTCAGGCACCGTGGGAAAAATCTCCTGGCATGACGAATCCAGGCTTGACATTGCTCAGCAGTTATATCACCACAAGCTTCACACATGGCTTGAAGAAGGGAGACATGCTCATGGGGATTGCGATCATACACCTTCCACCTCCATGTAGAGAAGAATTCCTCAGTTGGGTTGAGGATAGGGGAATATAGTGGAAGATAGAGGGTCATGAAGCGAGAATGTGTTTGAAACCATTCCTGAACCAGCTGTGCATGGTGGAAGCTGACATTGTCCCACACAACAACATAGACGATGTCTTCTCCCTGACAGGCCTGCTCCAGTTCATTTAAAAAAAACTATCAGGTGTTCAGTGTTGTATGACCCTAGAACTGGTCTACAGCCACAACCACACCATCTTCAGATATAGCTGCACCCATTGAGATGTTTCCCCCATGTTTTCCAGGGACTGGGATGGTAGCCCTTTGTCCAATAAGGTTACGTCCTCTGCGTCTAGTTTTTGCCAGATTGAAACCGGCCTCATCAACAAAAATATACTTGTGATGATTCACAGCAGCGTCCAGCTCCATCACCCTCTAAAATGATAATTTAGTTAGTTTTTTTTACAACTAATAGTTGTCAGTACTGTTTCAGTAATTGCATGCCAGTTTAGTGTTGTACCTGAATATATTCTGAACGCAGTTGTTTCACCCGGACATTGTTCCTCTCAAAAGGAACCAAGTAAATTTGTTTCATGGAAACCTGGTGCTTCTTCAAAAGCCGGGCAATCGTTGGAAGGCTAATTGATGGCACATTGGCAAAGGTGTCATTGCTGTTCTCAATAGCCTGTTTGATTTCAGACAGCCGTGTGTCATTCCTTGCCCTGACCATTTCCACCACAGCCAACTCCTGCTGGTCAGTCAAAACACGTGGGCGACCACCACCAGGTTGTCTCCTGTTAATTCTGAGGACAATCATATACTGTCAATATTGAAGTATTACAAATTACATTACTGTAAACTGACAATTACATGTTGTTCATCTATACAATAGAGTACTATATTTTAGAAGTGAAGTTGCTGTAGCAGACATACCGGTTTTCTTGGCGAAAAGTTCTGATGATAGAGCTGACAGTTGACCTTTGTAAATTAGGCTGTACCAACCTGGCAGCCTCAGCCATGGTAAGGCCTCTGTTAACCTCATGGTCAACAATGATGGCCCGGACTTCATTAGAGATGATGATGCGTTGTCTTCTGCCTACATTTCTCTGAAGACCATCTCTCTGTCGAGGAGCACCACCACCTCTTCGATGAAGGTTTCCTCTCCCTACGAGTCTATCCTGCTCCATATTTGAACAGTGCGAAGTCTCAAACACAGTTCTACTTATATGGTAACTAATTGTGATCATCAGAGGGAAACAATTAGCAATTAGTATTTCTAGATTGAAAGCTCTTGCAGCAATGTGTAACTTACAAATGACCAGACAACAATCAGTCAAGTTGAAAATCCATGGACATAATGAATGATTCACTGATTAAACATTAAGATCAGTCGAATTAAATGACAGACAAATGTATTAAACTGAATAATAAAAGATGCAAATCAAAAATTTTATAGTGATAACATTATGAAAGGCAGTAACTGTGAACGAAACATTTATTTAGATGGAACACTTATTTTGTGTAGTGAAAAGGATATTTTCACTACTTTTTGAAAATATGCTGAAATGTTTGAAAAAGGTGCACTTTTGATGATCTGTTGTGATATAAGTCCTAAGAGTTTTGAAAATGTACCAATTGCTTATGAAAACTGCGCCAAACCAATAAAAAAAAACAGTAATGGAAAAAAATATACTTACTGTAACAATACTCAGAACTTACCTTTTAAGTTTTACGGTTACTGGACTATTATAACTACAGTCTTTTGGTTATATTAAACCTATATGAGCTGTTTGTTTTTAAAAAAAAGAACAACACTTTTCACCACTGAGTAATGAAAACACACCTGTTACCAATGCGGAAAAAAACTATTCTGGAATATAGAAAGACAATCAGAATCAATTTCTTGGAGATGAACCCACACTGTTGGTTGTGTTTTTTTTTTTTTTTTTTTTTTTTTTTTTTTTTTTTTTTTTGGAGGGAGGGAGGGAGGGAGGGAGGGAGGGAGGGAGGTGGTGGTGTGTGTGTGTGTGTGTGTGTGTGTGTGTGTGTGTGTGTGTGTGTGTGTGTGTGTGTGTGTGTGTGTGTGTGTGTGTGTGTGTGTGTGTGTGTGTGTGCACACACACACACACACACACACACACACACACACACACACACACACACTATAACAAGGCCACTGTCATCTAATGTTTCACGAGCTTCTATGTCTGATCCTTACGCCTGTTGTAATATGTGAAGAATGACATTGAATGTCAATTCAATAACATTAATAACATTATAGCTACCATTTGGCAAATGGCAGTGTGTTTAAGACAGAAGCATCTACCACTTTTAGGAGATCAGTACCATAGATTTAGTGACAATGATTAATCAGTATCATAACTGTGTTTCATGTTCGTCAGAGAATGACAGTGGTTCAGGCTCTTTTCTCCACACTCGAGCTTATGATTCACTACGTATTTGCACATCACAGTCTTTGGATAATGCTTCCATAAGTGTCAATGAGGAAAACTGTCAAATGTTTCAGTAGGAGAGCGATCAAATTGGTGAACAACTCATATTACAACAGGATCTTGATAAACCAAGGTATGACACATTAGTGGGTCTTTCCATTCTCTTTTTTTCGTGTTTCCTCCTTGGCAGTGCACTTTATTAGATAAACCTCACTGTTAATGCTGCTCAAGCTCTTGTGACTCACTATGGAGGCAGACATGCAGACAGGGCTGAACAGTTCAATTATTAGCCATTGAAACATGTAGCGTCTGCTCTTATGTCACCAACATTTACAGTATATTTAACTTAATTCCTGTCAAATTCTGCATCAGTTTTTAAATTGGTATAAAAACCACTGGACAAAACTCTGAACTGGATATCACTGTAGAACCTTTAGCAGACATGGTGAATAAAACCGAGTTTCTAAAAAGTGGGCAAATTTTGACAATTCTTTAGACCATGACAACCTTAAAATCCTGCCACTGGCGAGTAAAAGAAAATGGCTCTCAATACATATAACATGAGTTTTTTCCGCAACAATATTACAGTTAATAGCACACTAGGGTCGTATGACTAGTGTTGCTAAAACACTTAACTTTTTTTTCCCTGTCTGTCCTTTCATATTGTGTTTTAGCCAGCAGCAAAATCTTCATTTTCTTGTAGCAAATAATATTGTAATAATGCAGAGACTGCGAGGCGGATATAAAGCCCTGGATGTTATTATGCATTAGTAAGATTGTTATCATCCATTGTGACAGCACCAGCTGACATGCTATCACCAAACAGGGGGAAAACTAAGTGTAGACAAGGTGGAAATCAGCAAGGGGCACGAGTATCTTCTCTCACTTACACACTATCTCAGTCAGTGTGGCTGTGTGGAATATATATATATATATATATATATATATATATATATATATATATATATATATATATACATATATATATATATATATATAATTCAATCAGGGCAAACAAACTAGGCAGTGCTTGTTCTGTCCCTCTACAAGTCAATCCACAACACTGCCATTAACCAGTGTAAAAATATCTGGGGCCTGACTTCAAGTGTTGGTGGTACTGTAAGAAAGAGCAAGGTATGTCTTCTGTGCTATAACTACTTGATATTGGAAGGAACCAAATTGAAGATTGAGTGAAAACAGAAAAACAGTGTTTGGTCGGTACTTTCATCATATTATTGCTTCCATAAATATATCTAACATTACTGCTTACCATTCTGTCTTATTCTGTTTTTTTAAGAAGGAAGTTTTTTTGCAAGAAAATGTGTCATTGTCTCAAGATGGTTCCAGGAAATTGCTTTACTTTACTCCAGTGGTCTGTACAGTCCCCAGATCACAACCCAATAAAACACTTTTATGGTGAGGTGAAGTGGGATGTTCATAGCATCTGTAACAATGAAAAACTGCAAAAACTTTGCAGTAAAGTCACAATAGATCGAAATCCTAATGTAACATCTTTAGCAACTTATTGAATCATACTTTAAAAAAAGGGGGCATCTCTGGAGGTCAAAAGATGACCCTATTACTTAGGTGTACTTAGAATTGTCAATGGAAGTATTTACAATAGTAGTAAAGGACTCGACTTCAGTTAGAGACCTCAGGCTGAAATATTCGTTCCGTTCCTTGACTTCTTAGCATAGACACCATGACATCCTAAATTTGCATAGCAGTAAAGATCAATGTAGCTCTTGGAGGCTGCGGTGACACTTATTCAAAACAGCTCCTCTTTTTTCCCTAGTGTAGTCTGGAGCAAAAGGAGGTGAGAAGGCATTGAGTGATGTGGGTAAAGAAAGCCAGACACTTCCTCAACTGTAGTCAACCTCAAAGAGCATTTTGTCATGTATCTTCACTTGGTAAAGTACCTGCAACCCTCTTCACATCACTACTGAATCAAGGTGTGCTTCACATGGTATGATGCTGTTTGATGCCAGTTGAAATATGGAAAAAGTAATGGCAAAGTAAGAATGTTTTATTTCTTTTTCTCTAAAACTGGCATAGCATTTTTTTTTGCCTTTTAAGCACATGAATGATTTTTGGTAAGTGGTAATTATTAAGTTAGATGTCACTGCATTATGAAGGATGTCCTTCAAGCTGTACCTGATTTCAAGGGACAGCTTGACAAAGCTCACTTTGAATTTGGTTGAAAGCATGTCTAATTGAATTTTGATACGTAATTAAATCAAGCAATAAATCAGCGCAGATCCCACTGCAACCGACAATTCAACACTCCTGAGCACCACAAGCTAATTATGATGAAGTTATTATCTCAGCCAAAGGGAGTTCTCTGAATGGCTCCTTCTGCATCATGTAGAATCTTTTCAACTAGAATGTACTCAACCTTGAGAAAAGGGCATCTTTCATAATGGCTCCAAAAGATCCTATAAATTTTACTTGCTCTCTTGGTAATGTATCCATGTCGCAAAATTGTCCCACTTTAAGCTTGATGATTTCTTAGAGCAGTCACAGCAGTGGAATGTTTTTGACTCACTTGTGCACATTCACACATTAATACACCAAGTTAGAAATGATCCGATGTACGCGAGCGATTGCGGCTGGTAGTAATTTCTGTCAATAATCCCTTGATGTGTAGGAAGTGGCTATATCGATTTAACATGGATTTAGAGCATCATCCTCATCATCTGTTTCCCGCCCTCATATGGTTAATCAATTATATCCCCTGAGATTTAAGTATGCTTTAGATGCCATGCACCGCGCATGTAATCTCATGACATAAGGTATTAAATGAAGTCTAATTATAACTTTGCAGCTATGTGTCATGCCGCACTCTTTTAATACCTTCCCTAAGAAGACAAATTGGTGTGTGCTGGATTTTGATTTAGTGAAAAATAAAATCTTAGGACCATCACGTGATCCTGGTAAATAAAATGGGTTTTAATCACCAATCGGCTTGACTCTACACTACCTTTGACACGAGCCCAAAGACGTGAAAAAAGGACAAAATTCTTCAATTCCCAAGACAACCATACTAGTTCTAGCTCATATGGTTTTCATAAATGAATCCTCTGCCACAATTACTGGAGTAGCCTCCTTCTGCATAATTTGATGAGCAAAGAGAACATTGATGAACTTTTTTAATTATTATGCCGCTTGGGATTCTGACACAAACGCCACAGAAAGGGAGGGGGTCCACCAGCATAGCTGCCAAGGAGCTTTTCCCCCTCCTTTCTCTCTTTTCCTCTTCCCACATCACCTTTTTTTAATTCACCCAATTTGTTGGCCCAAATGAAACAGCAAAAGGTTAGAGTGTGGAGTAATTAACAGCAGCTAGCTTAATGAAATCAGGAGGGGCTGGTACACTGGGAGGATCAATACCTCGCTAAGAGTGAAGCAAGAAGGGGGATTGTCCAGGGGAAACACACACATATACAGACCACTTAATAATAATAAGCTGATTAAAAGGCAACATGGTGTCCACTTGTAAATCAAAACTGGTTCGAACATACGGTGACATTATTGCTGTTTAGTAATTGTGTTAAAGAAATGTTGCTCCTTATGCACACTCAAGAAGTTTACAGGATTTACACCGCTCTCTGTGGTTTGCTGAGAGGGTTTCCCTTTAATGAATGTCAATAAGTACATCAATACACTTTGGACAACTGAACACCAGTGCAGAGGGAAATGGTTATTCTATTTATCTAAGGCTACACTTAAGTATATTGAAGACTTTATTAGCCTCTTTCGATGAGGAGGTGTTTTGTTTTGCAACCGTTTTATTATGCTGTCTAAGGCATGCTGTGTTTGCCAGATATATAAGAGATGTAAACTTGAACTCTGCTCACTTTGTCTTGGCTGAGACATCCATGTCTCTCGAGTCTGCGTGCATTAGCAGATGGCATGCACATCCAAGTTTTCCGTGGTGAATAGTTATGTGTGCATATGTATGCATGTGTCTCATTGTTTTGAGGCTACCTGACAGTTGACAATTTGCTCCTTTTGATAAATTCGGACACATCCATCTCTTCCTCTGGGAAAGCAGCTGATAGCGGGCCATGTGCTTTTCTCCCACCGTCTCCAAAGAGCTCAAGTAATAGACCACGGCACGTTTTTTTCAAATACTCCAATCTTGTCAAAGTGCTGCCTGACCATTGTTTTCACAGACTTCATGCAGTAAGACTAACTGAATTGCAGAAGACCCGAGTTTCACCAAGGAACCCTAAGTTGCAGTCAAAACAAATGCGAAATATACAAGTTAAGAGACCGTGGCCAACTAGAAAGGTTCTCGTCTCTCTGGCTTGCTCTGTGCTTCTCCCTACCTTCAAAGGTATTTACACTATGAAATAAACTGTTATGTGGGAGGCTGTAAAGATGGGAGCAGCAGATCTCATTAGTGTTAAACTATTAGGAGCATGAGGACCCCAGGGATGAGGGGTTTTAAGGCTTTCACTGTAGCTTGAAGTTATCACATCATATGCTCTTTAAAAATGTTTTCACAAAGTGCAGTGAGGAAGTTATTTTTTCTTTTACTTTGAAGTTATTGCTAATGGAACTTACTCAGCAAAGCTTATTATTGTGATACTTATATCTTAATTGCTAACATATTAGAGCGGTCATAATTGAGCATGGACCTTTGTGCCATGATGTTAACAGAGATCAAGAAAAAGTCACAAAAATGATGGAATAACAGGAGTCAGTGATTTGATTGCCATTGTGTTAATGGATGCCTGTGGAAATTACTGGATTATAAATGTGTTACATGTTTGTGATATGTGGTAATTTAACTATTTTTGGCTCCCAGCTGTGTTTCTGTGGTTTTAAAGTGCACTTGAATGTGTTTAGAGCTTGATGAAGTTAAAATTGGACCCCATTGTGGCTACTAAATGTCATTAGAGTGTGGTGTAATTTAATATCAATGTTTGTTGTCCTTCTCTGGTGACATATGTTTACAAATAAGTCTCTGTTTGTAATGTCCTTTGGACTACAAATGTATCTGTAAGTAAAATACAAGTCTGGGGTGTTCTGAACACCTAAAAATTTTATTGAAGTTAAAAAAAGATAGATGCACCTTTCAAGAGTTCAAAATTGAAGCCAAGTGTTTTACACCTGCATTCTTTCCTCTGGCCGGTAGTGGACAGCTCAACAAAACAAAAGTTTGATTGATTGTGCAGTCTTTGAAAAAATAAGGTTACTGTTCTCCTGTTAGATGATCTCAGTAACCAGTTCCTAAATGAGTTTGTGATCTATGGTTTATGGTCTTAGGTGTTAATTTTAAATCTTATTTTGGACAACATGATCTTGTAAATCATGTTCCCCTTTAGTGTCAAAAAGACAGCATAGCATTGGAGTACCTTATGATTGTCAATAGCTACCCAGGGGCAACCTCCATAGCTGAAAGACAATGCAATTGGAAAAAAAAAATAGTTCCTGTAGGCACCGCTTGAAGCTCACTCCAAACTGGAGTCAACACCCCCCCCCCCCCCCCCACCTTTAGCAGCATCGCAAAATTTCTATTTTTCAGACATTCAACTAATAAAGCCCAGTCAGCATGGGAGCAATTGTAGGTATTGACTTATCAGTTCAAACACTTGATTTAATTAGTTTTGTAGATCAATTAGTTGTACTTGGGTTTAGTTTTAATATGCTATCTTATCTCTGCACATAAAACACGATCTCTGTAAGGCCTTTCATGTTATCTCATTAGAAAATGTAAGGCAACCATTCTTTAGACTGATCACTTTGCACCTTTGTCTCATGCAAAGAGTCCAATAAATATGTTAAAATAACAGGAATAATGAGGTGAAACCTGACAGTGAAGAACACGTGCGGTAATCAGAATATGTTTAGAAAAAATGATCATCGTGATCATGAACCACTACGGTTGAACAGGCATACACACGTTGATTTAGTTACTCATACAAACGTGGTAATGGATTTATTCAATGGATAAGTGGGCCCAGTGAGACTCTGCATGGGGTCCAGAATTTGTACTTCGCCACAGGCCAAGTATTATAAGTTGGAACAGGAATAAATTTTGATTACCTTAGACTCATTTTTTATACTCAATATGCAAATGTATATGTACTTAGGGAGACTTCAATACTGGCCCATATATAAGCGTAAGATGAAGGAAAATAGCCTTTTTAATATCCCTAATATACACATAGTGTTCATGTTGCGCTTGTCTTGCATACTGCGTGCACAGTTTCCACTGTAGATGGAATATTAGCTACCCTCCTGTAACCTACGCTCAGCTGGAATGCACTCATTTCTGTGACTTTTGATTTGTTTTTTCTCGGTTTCTCTACCACTGTAGCAGCTTGGCATGCCAGAGCTCAGACCATTGCTTGTGAAGAAGGTTTGTCATAGGACTTCAACCTGCCTTCAGTTCATACTGGAACTCAGTCAGTAACTCAGTCCTCTAGTCGGTTCACTATCAAGTCTCATTACTAGCAAATATTTTGCAAAACATGCCCTCCAAAGCAACAATATGTCCTATATGTCCCTTTTATTCCTATGTACAGTGTACCCACAGTGTCTCAAAATTAGGATACATTTGGATACAGAAACAGAGCACAATAAGGTCTGGTGTTTTTAATCAATTATTTATCCAATATTTTAATGATCAGAGTGCCTGGGGTGATCAAAGGCGAGGTTTGAGCTCCACTGCCTTTGCTCGCTAAGACATCCCTCTGTACTTTGATGTGGTTCACCAACAAATGCACTTATCTTAAGCATAACTCTCTCCCAGGCTTGCATATGAGTGCTTTGAAACTGCTAGTTTGAGAGGCGTAAATCCAGAGAGAGGGTCACTGACCAATCCATACTGAGGAGAGAAAAAAAGAGAAAACTCATACATTTATGGTCTCTGACAGTCAGATGTACAACTACTGCTTTGAATGTCATCTAAATATGAAACAACCACAGGTCACTTTCTCAGGTCCCTTATGTGCATTATCATATATTTAATTGGTTGGCAAGGTCTCTAACTTGAAGTATGTGTCACAAGATGTTGAATAAAACATTACTTGAAGAAGAAACAACTGCCCGGTGGCAGCCCTAAGTAAAATTCTGCTTTAAATGACCAGTCATTAGATGCAAATGAGTAAATCTTCAGACAGACTTGACTGGTGTTGTTAGTCTCAAATGTGCAGACAAAATACATAAATAATAAAATAAACATGTACTTCTCATTTGCGTAAACAGTAAAGGTACATTTAAAGAAAGACACCGATATATGCCTTTATAATATTTTTGTATTCCTTATAATCTGATTATGAGTGCTTAGTAGATATTTAGGGCATAATGTGATGATGAAATGATAAGTGGAGTGTTAATTCTAATTACAAGCTTATGTAATCTACTTTGATATGAGTGACATTGTCTCCATATGTAGAAGAGATTGTTAAGAGTGCATCTACAGTTGCAGTTCTTGAACAGGATACTTTTGAAATTGATGTGCTGCTGATTTCATAGTAATTACAGTGATTCATATGCCAAGCAAGTATCGTGACTGTGTTAGAAAGATCTTAATCATATTTTTGCCTTGCAGAAAATTTAGATATGGAGAAAAAAAACATAGAAATAAAAGAAATGGAAGGTGGCTTTGAAATCTGCCCCATTTGCAATAATACCTAAGACGACACAATGTAAAAATCCTCGCAGCCAGCAGGATTTATGAGCGAAAACAAAACGAAGGGACATTTCCCATCCTTCTTTTCCACTAAGCAATTGGCATTGATAACATACCTCCTAATTCATTTGTTTAAATCTATTGCCACAAGGTGCCAGCAGCAGCATTATAGTGCAATTGTAGTGAAACAGCAATACATCCAGTGACACAGCATAAGTCAAGTGTAAGCACAAAAGTAAGGCCTAGGCAAGGTTTTACATTTAAAATTTTCTCAGTTGAGTCATTTGTTTACTAATGGGTTACACTACCAGTTGTTAGTACCTGCTCCTTGTAGGCCTTCTTACACTGGTTGTACTGGATGGTCTGTTTTTGATTCGAGTTGTGAAGCTTGTCGTTTCTGTTTTTCTCGAGAAAAGTATTCTTTTGTATTGTGCTCAGAGGTCTGACTTCTTGTAGCCAAACCACTTCAATAGTATTGAAGTGGCTTCTTTTCTAGGTACTAAATTGTCATCAGAGGCCATCATGTTGTGTTACTTTCAGGCATGTTTAGGTTTGTGTCACTGTTGTCCATGCTGGGGAATATATGATCAATAATATTGCAAATGAACTTTCATAAACAGTTTATGCAACATAAGGTTGTTGCTGCCTACAAAAGATTTTTTAAAAGCCATCATTTTCTGTATGCACATCATACTCTAAAGCCAATATTAACATATGTTAACTCCATATATTTAGACTCCAGCTTTTGAGGGAAACACTGCTAAATGATATGCTTATCAGCTAACTGCTAGCTTTGCTTGTCTGCCTTTTAGTGTTGGCTTTATCAGAGCTTTTGTGCTATAAATGCAACAGTAGGGTGTTCTGGGCACAGTGGATGATGATGAGAGGTGAGATGGAGCCAAACCGTAAATGTATGGGCTGTAAAACTATAACAATGAGTTGAAAGATACTAAAACCCTTTATGGATTCTTATTTTTTTCTTTTTAATTTAACTGGCCACCACAAAGAACCATTTTGTTTTTAGTGAATATCTTGGGGCGTACTCCTCTATCGCTCAGTCAGTAACAGCATCCCTTGGCGAATAATTATGGAGGGATAATCTGTTGACATGAACTTGTTTCCTGTTCATTGTTTTACCGTTCCACCCCAGTAGTCCTCTCAGCTTCTCCCCTGTCTAAGTGGCACTTCACTGCCACATTTCTTCTATTTTCTTTGCAAATAAAGTCACGTATTCAGATTATTATACACAGTACAAAGAAAACAAAATTGGTGATTAAAAATTAAATACTCTTATCTCTCTGTGAGTTATCTAAGTCCCCAGAGAGAGGATGCTATTTTGCAGGCTTGCGGGTGTCTTTTGTTCCCAATTTAGAAGCTTGTCACTGTTTATTGTTAATTTTTGATGCTTCATTTGATATTCTGTTCACTTTCCTCCCTGACATGTGGAGAAAACATCTTTATCAAAGTATCAGATGTAGGGCTTCTGTTGTCAGGATGTCAGGTTTGCCCTATTCTTTACTTTTCTGGGGAGCGGGTGTGTACTCTGCAGCCTGGTTTGCTGGCGAGCCAACTGGGCACGGAAGTGCACTGCACAAAGTTTGTATCCGAGCAAGAAATCAATATGTATCCTTATTCTCAATTCCTACTTCAAAAAACTCTCAAATCTACGTGGTTCTCGATTGTGAACTCTGATTGACTCTAAGAACACCGGAAAGTTCCCCGTGCACTTTCCTTTGCTGAGTTCAAATATCAATTTCAATTGTAAATTCTCTATAGAGTTACAGTCAGACAGCGATGTAAAAATCTGTCATCTTTCCTTGCAGGAGGCCTGTCAATTGGGGAAGATCACCTCTGTGAATGTGAGTGCTAAACATTTTTTTCTGCTCTCTCTTGCATGTTCACATCTATCAGCATGAATGTTGCCTGATAAAGCACTTGTTTGGACTGCTATTATATTTTACAGCAAACAAATTAACACTGTCAGCTAATGTTAATACTTGGGTGAACATTACAGATGTCAAGAACTGTTGTCTTTTTCAACACAATAATTATTTACTCTGTGCAATTAGAGTCAAACACATCTCACTAACGAATGTTTGACGCTCACTGTCAGATGCACATTCCTCCACAATATTATTTTTTAACTGCACAGGTGTGCCATTATATTAACACTGTATGGTTTAAATATGGTTACATGCAATTGAGCGCTAGTTTCAGACTTTAAATGCTTTTTGTCTCGAGTGTAACACATTTTTTGTTTTGCTTAAAAAACATGTCGTTCCTCACTAAAAATAGCAAATAATAAACAGCTCTGCTTATGCCGTTGGTTGAATCTTAAACAAAAAGCACAGATGAAAGTCCATTGCTGGATTTGATTCTAAAAATTCTGGAAATAGCTAACAGAAATGGCAAATCTTCTTATTGTGATGGCCTTTTCCGTTTGTTATAATCATATTCTAGTATAAATACGACTAACGCGAGTTAGAGCTATAAAGCCCTCCTGGCCACATGGTAATGTGTGACCAAACGACCAATAACTTGTGTCCATAATAAGACATGTGAATGAGATAATTAAATAGTATTCACGAGTTAATAAGACATGGGAATTAGATATTAAATCGTGGCCACAACTTCATTATAAAGTGTCCATGACTTTGAATATGAGATAAACAAGATCAGAAAGCTGCAAGGTGTCTGATCTTTTAATTGTTGCCTGAAGCGCATAGAGCTTTGTTCACGTCTGGGCTCAACCATCAAGTCAGATGCTTGTAATTTTTGCCCTCTCAAGATCTATACGTGTATAAAAATAGCATAAACAACAAAATTACAAACTATTTTTGTTGTTGCTTCAGAGCAGGTTGTTGTTTTTAGGTGCCAGGCTGTGTTTAAACAGAACACAGGTTATCAACACATCCGTCATGTCACGTATTTTGATTTCTTAGCCACTACTCAGTATTCCTCAATTATATAATTCCTTACACAGAAGAAAACAACAGACATGTAACAGGACTGAGAGAGCGAGAGCTGGTTCAGGGCCCCTCCCACTGCTGATAATGCAGGATATTATTATAACTCATCCCAAGGTTAAAATAAAACAAAATTAAATCAAATTTATAGATGCTTCATGTGTGATAATTTCCCTAAAGAGCTCGCTTGATGCTGTCAGTAAACAACAGATTCTGTATCTTGTGGCCAGGCATTAATAACACATGGCAACAATTTAGTTATCATATCTGTATTCCTAACTGCCTCTTAGCCACAAGTTATTGATCTTGTCATCACAAATAACTAACTTGTTGCCATGCAGTAATATTTTGTCCACCAGTGTCCCCATCAGGCTCCATAAATAGCTGAAAGATGTTGTCAAATTTCATGTTGACAACAGTATAATGTCATAAGTATTGAAAAGCATCGTCTTATTACTTTAAAAGTTGTTTGTTGGATACATGACAGAGTGAAATGTTTATTCATTTATCACTAAATCCCATCCAGTATATGTTCATAATGTTTCACTGTAAGGTTTATGCCACAGCTGACCTAAATTTAGACTATTGGTAATAACAATACAATGTAATGGTAAATCTATCATCAAAATATTTTAAAATGCAAAAATATAATAACTGTTGTAATCCATGAATTTTCAAATTTGCTGTTTTATAAAACAGCTGAAAAAAGTAAAGCACATCATTATTATTTTTTGATTAAGGTGCCAAATCACAATTATTTACTTGGCTTCCTGAACAGAAAAATTAGTTTTAGTGGTTGATTGTTATGCTTGATTAATTTCTGACTTCTCACAGCAGTCCTGTGTGCTGGCTCTGTTATGGGTATAAAAGCACAAATTCAGTTTGTCATTTGCCTAATAAATAACAATATAAAACACACATCTGATTTCAGATGTGTGTTTTCATGTTTTATGACAGGTAGTCTAATAGATTTGTATTATGTCTGTAAGCATCCTGAGGGATGAGGAGTGTTTGGGGGAATCACAACAGGACTGTTAAAGTTCTTCCTTACTGTTTGCACAGTAACTTGCAACCCAACTTTTCTGCAGTTTCAGCATAATGTTAAGCGGCAGAAAATGCTTGTGTTAAACTCTCACATTAGTTTTTTGACTACACAGTCAGAATTATTAATAACATCTGTTGCTTATTCATACTGAAGTCATCATGTTGGTGACATTTCACATTTCAGTGTGAGACCACAGTTTGCCAGGACTGGAGATATTATATGTTTTGTCATAACAGTGTCACACAAAGAATATCAGAATTATCAGTGTATAACAGCAGATGACTCAAAGACTGATGACAGTCAAAAAAACCACCCAGTAATCTCTCAGCCCACTTGTTAGAATCACCTCCTTCTTGTGTGTTCCTGCTAACTCATCATCTCACAAGCAGCGGCATATCGCCTTACACATAATAGGCAGAACTGGAACAGCATGTACAAAAAATATCAAAGAAAGGACTAAAGAAATACCTAAAACCACATTGGTTTTTATTTATTTATTGCCAATGTTGCACCACCTTCACATCAAGCAACACTGGGACATGCAGGACACTGCTTTTTGGATCTTGCCATTGCTGTATAGCCGCTTTTTTTCACTCTACATAAGACACGTGTGACATGACAAATCGCCATCTCCTCTGAACAGATTTATGCAGGTCTAGGTGTGCCCGCGAGCTGATCCTTATCTGAAATGGCAGAGCCAATCTCCCCTGATTCACTCCTAAGTGGTCTCTGTTTATCACTCAGTAAGGTGGTTGTCAGCCAAGTCCCCCTCTGTGCACCGCTGACTTCTTTGCTATTTTGAGAGAACGGCAGTTGGGGGGGGCAGTATATGTAATAATAAAAGCCATAGAGCTGCAGCCTACCAGAGAACAAGGTGGCAACCACTTGGCCTCCCCTCTTCTCTATCTAAATATAGCCGACTTATAATCCAGTAACCCGTGAATTCATCCCTGCCAGGGTGGTTACCAGAGGGCTGGTTTTGGATTTTCGAGCTTGTTATATGGTAGAACTTGGCATGCACGTCTCCTGTTCGTTTATCTCTGTGTACATACTTCTCAAGGCAGTGTTTTATCTGGCTGAACGGGCTTTGTTTGGTCTTGATATCTCTTACAGCAGCTTGTCTTTGGTTTATGGATTTCTGGCAGCTTCTTTAAATAAGTGATTATGCTTAGCAAAACACTCACCTTGACTCCTTGGTGAATGTTTGTTTTTGTTTGTGGTGTTTGTTTTTCGACATTAATGTTTTATTCGCATTAGTCATTACCTCTGGGAGCAAAACTTTTATTTATTTAAGAGCTATTAATGGTATTTAATTGTAATTAATATTGTAGCTCCGAGTGACTTTGTAGCGAGGGCACCATGAAATCGAATTAGGCTTTTCTTAACATCTGGCATCAACTTGAAGGAGCCTGAATAAACAACAGTCTAAAAATGAAGACACTCCCTCATGCAAAATGATTATGTCCTAATTGTCACGGGCAGCTGTTTGTTCTAATAGATTCTGGGAGCCATTGTTGAAGCAAGTTTTCAGTAATTAGAATCATGTGGAGAGAAAGCGTGCTTTTTTGTAAAGCTGCCAACCTTCCGTAAGTGGGCTTTTTCTTTTGCTGGAACCTGGACATTGCATTTGCGTGCATCCTCCAGTAATTTGAGAAACAGCTGCCAACGCTGTTTGAGAACAAGTAGATATTTAGACCACTTGAAAGCGTGGGCAAACATGGCACACATAACTATATAATTTTGCCAGCAAGGTATTTCTTCTTCCACTCTGTCTTAGAAAATGAATAAAACCATGAGAAAAAAAAGGCTCTGTGCTGTAGAATATATACCACCAGAGAATCTCCCGCCATGTGCAATAAAAAGAAGATTGATTTTAGTACTACGTCTTGTGTTTTTATGTATTTGAGAAATTAATGCAGCGCATGTGAACAAATACATTATTCCTCCAACAAAACGCTTTTGTTTCAGAGTTTTTATGTCAGACAATAGTTGACGGCTATGTGTGTTTGGCTGTTTGTTTCTTTGACTGCATGCCCCCTTTTTCTGTCTTTTTCTTCTTATTTCTCGTCTGTCTTTTTAAGGGCATACGCACACTCAAACTCTCACACACACTCGCACAAACGGAGAGCAGGATTTGAGGCCTCGGGTTCCAGATGAATCAAGAAAGAGAAAAAAAAGAGTATTTAACAAACTGCTTGAACATCACAGTATTGAAACCACTCAGTTTGTGCTTTCAGGGTGCTAATTGTGAGGATTTAGGTTAGGCAGCCCACTCTAATAATTTTTAAATGAAGCTTTTTGGTGCACTTTGTTTTTGGCAGCTTGTCCTTCTTTAGAGCCAGACTTTAGTTCGCTCTCCATCTCTCCTCTGTTTCCTTTGCCTTATTTAGACTTATCAAACAACAACAACTGCTTTATCTATACACTGTGGTGACTATGGAAAAATATGTGTGCGCAGCTTCTCCTGAGCTTAAAGGCGCAAGTGTTAATGATGTTTTTAATTCAGGACATGCATATTGCTTTTGTTGCTATAGCAATGGAAAATCAAGATAGTCATTTGTGCCAGTTGTATTTGCTCTCGGAAAAAAAAAATCTTATCAGTTTGAATAATGGGATGAATAAAATTCGCCGCAATAACCGAAGCTGAGGGCGTAATTATATTTTATACGTTTTATGCCTCTATACAGCGTGATGCAGTATGATGTTACTGAGGGAATCATGTGTAGACATAAATTCAAGCTGCAGTCTATATTACAGAGACTGCACTGTGTTTCACCATGGCTGCATCAAACTCAGATATCCTCATTTCTGATTTTGTCTTTGTAAAGGAAACAATTTTTTTATCAAAGTAAAAATATAAAAGTCTGTGGAGTCTAAAGATTGCCCACAATATAAAGGACTGTAACCATGTAGTTTGCTTTCTGTTAGATTAGCAAACATGTTAACGGAGATACTTACAGAGTATATTTCTTTGTTAGCTCCAAAGAAAGGTCACAACATAAACTTCTGTAAACCTCCAGAGAAATCAAAGAAGCCTGTACTGTTGAGAAGAAAATGCCCACACTCCTGTGATCCCCAAGACTTTACAAATCAAAGTCTCAGCCTCCACACACGTTTCCACTTCTTTTGTGTCTAAATTGGGTGAGAAGGAAAACTAGGACATACAGTATTTCAACCTGTTAATACACATCCCATATACCACAGGACCTGTACTGCACAAGTGTCAATTACAAGCCTTACAGATACCCTATATAGGAAAAGTAAATTAATTATTTTGTGCCACTATTGTGAGCGCACGTAAAAAAAAGTTTGCAGGTGCAAGTGTTGTATTTTGAGGAGAAACAACAACAGCATGTTCAAGCTTGATCAGCTGTTGTTAGAATTTATTTAATATTACTTTCTAGTATCAGCTGGTGTTTGCTGGAGCCACAGCTGTTAAAGCTGCTGCTCATGATATCGGTTTGGAAACATGAAGGTTATACAAATCATACATATATACCAACAAGACAGTGTACATCACTGTTACAACAGCGTTTGTTTTAGTTCAAAGGCTTTATGGTTTTTCCTATAATACCTGGTGGTGTAGTCGGTGATTTTTTGTCAGTTCATCCTTATATATTATGTTTAACCCGAGTGACCACCCGGTCAGCTGATGGGTAACAGGCATCTCCGAAAACGTTAGAGCAGTTATGCAAATATGTGATGTCTTGATGAATCGAGCAGATATTAGAAGTTTACACAGCACCATTCTCACATGAAAATATCTTAAAAGTTTATTTTGTGACCCAGACAGAGTAATATTTCAAACTCCGCCACTCTGAGTTCCTCCGCCACTGCCTCGTCTGAATTTTGGACGAAATGGATTTTGGGATATTGCATTTTGTCATTTCGAGCTGATTGGAGACCAGAACAGCCAATCAGATTTTTTTGCATCCAAATCTGTGATTGGCCGGTTTTGTGGCACAAATATAACGGTGTAGAGAAAGAGTTGAGCGCGCACGGGCAGAAATGTTGAGAGCGCGAGCAACACATCGCTCAGAATAGTGGCACAAAAATAACGCCATATTTAATAGGCCTGAGACACCCAAAACATTTTGCCAATATAAGGTCACTGTCTCAGTTATTCAGTTTAAAGATGGATACACTATGGAGTTACTGTAAAAGAAGATAAACACTAGATAACACAAGTCATGAAAAACATTTAGGCATGGATTTCCCTTGGAAATGTCATCTCACTATACTCATTCGTCTATGAGTAAGTGTTGCTGTCACTCCTTCCTTGGTGTTAATATTCTGTCTTTGTCATTGGTGGTGTCCTTAGAGCAGGGATGTGAAACACATTTTACATCGTGGGCCGCATACAGCCCACTTCGATGTGAAGTGGGTCGCACCAGTGAAACACAATAAACATGTAACATTACAGAAGACATTGATCATTGTGCCTGTAATTATGAATTTAGACTATAGAGTTTTCAATAGTTAACAGAAAATGTTCGTGTGCTTCGGTGTAGTATGGGTGGCAATGGACGGTGGGGCTCTATATCAATCAGAAAAGCTGTAACACTAAGGGCCTTATGTTAGACACCCTTGCCTTAGGGGGATGTGACCAGAACCAATACCTGTGCTACTTTTCAATACCAAAATTCTAAAAAAACAAAAACTATTTTTGTTTAAGTGTCACAGATAAAAAAAAATCAAAGAAAACAAAGGTACATATGCTGCTATTGTTCAGAAACCGATGGGGACAGCATACATCTTGAACATAAACATGTGTTCATGTCTACTCTTATATGCTATATGCTGAACTATATGAACCACAGAAAAAAAACTTTACATGGAAGATGGCGGCTAGTGCCGCTGGCCTGACTTATTGTTACGAAAGACAGTAGAAGTCGGGGATGGAAGTATTTTGCATTGTTATGCTGAAATACCGTACCTTAAACCTGTATTTTAAGATGACAATAGCTGTGGTGCACAAAGAATTCTGGGGCTATAGGGGTCTGTAGAAAAAACAGGTTTCTGTTTTGACCTCGACAAACACTTTTCTGCTGACTTCATGGCCTCAATCACTCATTTTAGGTCACACTGAATAAAAACGAATTATTGTAAATCTTTGTTATACATGGTGTCTCAGAAAGAATAATCTGATTTCAAAAGGCTATATATTATTAAAGTGATGGAAGTTTCAATTTTAAAATACAGCACGTCTGAATATAGAGTTTCACATGTAAAATAATGTTCACAAGTGCTCAGTGTGTTTATTCATTTTATACTTAATATTAAATCCCATCCAGTATATGTTCATAATGTGTAATACAGTGCTTAACACATTTATTAGACCACCCAGTGTAAGGTTTATGCCACAGCTGACCTAAATTAACAGTGTTGGTAATTACCAAAAATCATTGTTTATTTTTCTGTAATGCTTAATCTACCAGTACACACAAGTTATTTAATCCAAATATTTTAAAATGCAAAAATATAATAACTGTTGTAATCCATGAATTTTCAAATTTGCTGTTTTATAAAACAGCTGAAAAAAAGTAAAGGACATTATTATTATTATTATTATTATTTGATTAAGGTGCCAAATCACAATTATTTACTTGCATTCCTGAACAGAAAAATTAGTTTTAATGGTTGATTGTTATGCTTGATTAATTTCTGACGTCTCACAGAAGTCCTGTGTGCCGGCTCAAATGTGTGAATAAAAACACAAATTCAGTTTGGTATTTGCTTAATAAATAACAATATAATTTCAAACACATTTTTGACTGATTTCAGATTTCTATTTGTGTTTTCATTTGTTAAACACTGTGTTATGTGCTTAATGTCTGTACGCATACTTAGAGATGAGGAGTGTTTGGGGAATCACAACAGGACTGTTAAAAGTTCCTCCTGATTGTAGTTTGCACTGTAACTCGCAACCCAACCTTTCTGCAGTTTCAGCATAATGTTAAGCTTAAAATGCAAAAGTGTTCGGTGCGTCCCTCTTCTGGATGCGTATATCTACACGATAGTCAAACCCATACTTTTGTGAGCGTGTCTGGAGTCAATGTAGCCACTTCTACTGTTATTCTACCAGCAATCATGTAAAATTCACAAACTGCTGTTTCTAACAGTACGTGTTTTGCTTACTCTTTACTATGTTTCAAAATAGATAATTGTCTACGATATGAAACTGCATGTTAGCTAACGACTTTTAATTGATGCGTCATTCAACAATTTACTTCTTCAGAAACCAGCGGGCAGTGTCACTGTAGCTAAGGCCATCTTTTATACTGTTTATATAAAATACACACTACCTTTTTATTTGGAATTGGCATTATGATATCAGTTATGTCCCATAGGCTATAATGTTTGCAATGGCTAAAAAGATAAATAAATGAATGAATGAGCTAACATATTGGAGCTAATGATCGACTTCATAGTACCATTAGCAGGTTACCTTTCCAACCATTTCATTCAGTCTTTTCGTCTTATAAACAAAGTATCATGTTAACGTTTTAAGTAACAAGTTTGTCACCACCTTGTTGGTGTCTTTAAATTACTTTATAATAAAAGATTTTATGTCTAAGTAGTGATGTTTTTTTTTTTTTTTCGATAGTTGGAAAAAATGGCTACTGAGTATTGTGTAATTTTACTGGTACTGGAACAAACTAGTCTCTGATACTGTAAAATATCTATGACCTAAAGCCTACAGTGTAAATGATAATTAGTTAAACACCAAGCTCACCCATGAGCCTTACCCTACTTACATGTTAAGGTTAATTGAATCAACATCTTGATATGAAATGGTCTGGTCTGTATTTGTATAGAAGAAATAGAAATGGAAGAAACAGGACTCAACAATCACAGTTTCAATTGATGATAACACTGGTTTAGTGAATCACTAAAGCCTTTTATTCTGTTTGCCCCTTCAGTCAAAAAAGAAAAAAAAAATCTCAAGTGTTGCGGTTAACACCATACACATAGTTTTGAGATTTCTGCCCTCACCCCAGCACAATGGCTGTGAGAAGAATTTTGATTGTGGTGCTCAAAGCTTTGATATATTTTAAAAGATTAAACAGTGTTTTTCTGTAGAAGAAATGTCCTTGTTTTTCCAGACAGATCTCACTTTGAAGTATTCATAGGAACTCCTCACTGCTGAATAAAACAGTCTTTAAAAAAAGAAAACAGTTCACTCTGTTCTATGGATTATAAAGAGTACCTTTAACACTACTTCTAGAATGAAGCATTGCTGCCAATATTTCAATGTAATTTCTCAACTCTGTAGTCTCTCTATAGTCAAAACAAAAACTGAGATTTCATTCATCCTTGCAATGGGGTGAAGGTAAAAATCTTAGAGGTGGATATTTCAAAACCTGGACCGATACAGTGGGTTTTATTCATTCAGCAATCAGCCCATTGTTTATGACCACTCACAGGTGAAACAATCATATAGGTTATCTCCTAACAGCAGCACATGTCAGGGTCTGGGATTTATGCGATTTAAGTAAAGAGTGAGCTGTTGTCGTCAAAATGCGGGACCGGGGAGAATGAGGAAGCGTAAGGACCTGAGACGCTTTGACAAAGGCCAGATTGTTTGAGCCAGACGACTGGGTCTAATAACAAGGGCTGTTTGTGTTAAGCTGTGATGAGTGAGAGGAGAACCATAAAATGGTGACAGGGTGTTTGTTGCTGAGGAATGTGGAGCAAGTCTGATCCAGGATGGACTTAAAAGATCTGCTGTCTAGGTCTGTCTTTAGTATGAGAGTAACTACAAATTTAAAAAAAAATGTTCACCCCTTACCTCTTAAACTGCTTACAGTCACTATAATAATGTAGGTTTCTGTATTGTTATTATTATTAGTAGTAGTAGTATGATGATCATGATGTTCATATTAACAGGACAGAAGCGTTTCTCATATAAACATTTCTTATCTTCTGGTGTGCCTCAGACCCAGCGCCGTGTGACGTTCCATCTTCCAGACGGTTCCCAGGAGAGTTGCAGTGACAGCGGGCTTGGAGACCCGGAGCCTAGCATCACTGCCAGTACCACCCAGCCTCTTCCCCTTAGCTTCCCACAAGAGGAGTACTATGAGCAAACATCACCTAACAGCCGGACCGAGGGAGATGGAAACTCAGACCCTGAATCCAGTGAGTAGTATATTTTTGCTAGATCTGACAGCAGGCAAATCCTTTCTTTTATGTTTTTCATTTTTATTATTGTTTGTGCTTTGTGAGGCTGACAGCATAATTTACAAGTGGCCATCTGTGTTTTAAAACAGTACAATTATTTACTGAGATTACAGCTGTGATTGTAATTGTAACAACACAGCTTTGCAAACACTAAACCAGCGGCCATTTTTGTACAAAAAAACCCAAAAACAACTAGCTATGCATGTTGTTTTTGTGAGTTCATTCTTTAAGCAAGCAAAAAAAAAATCCAATATTTCGCTACGTACTCATTCTTAGTGTGTTATATTTGACAGTTTTCTTTATACAGATTAAACCAAACACCATCTCAGTCATTTTAAAATATGCAAGTGAATTGGTTTCATTAAAAAAAAGAAAAACACAAGCAGTGATTCTGTCATGGGAAAGCAGAATAAAATAAAAAGGATGTAATTTGCACAATAGTGTGTTTGCTACTTAAAATTTATTTTGTAAGGTTAATTTTTTTTAACTGTTGTCCAGTGTTAAGCTGTACAACGTAATGGGAATTATTCCTCTGAAGTTTTAACTGTGTTGCCAAATTGTATTTTAATGATTCACAAGACAGCTGTCACTCCATGGCTTACTGCCCACTGCTGTTTTCCATAAAACAAGCCTTTTTAAACTCAGGGATACACAACTCCTTCCTCATGCATATACATTTTAATAGTTGCTCAAACAAGTTCCAGATGGAAAAAGAAACGTCCTTAAGACAGTGTAGAAAAAACCCAAAACAAAACAAAAAAACTCTGGGTTTTTTCATCAGTGTCAGTGATGAAACACAAGCAGCATACCAGAGATGCTGCTGAAATTATTTCGCCATATATGACAAGACAGCATGAACAAGGCTATTGTGGGTCCCAGTGAATCCAAGTGAATCCGATTTCATTTTCTGGATATAACCCTCCATCGTATATTTCGGACAGGACTGGTGTAGATCTTCACTCTGTTGATTTTCAGTTTTCTGTCAAAATGTGAGACCGTTTTTTCTTTTTCCTATGCAGCATATAAGATCCAAAGAACACTGAAAAATAGATTTCTTTGTATACACCTACATGCAGTAAAGCCATTGTGTCATTGTTGTAAGTGAGACAAGAGTCCCTGGTGTCTCCCCAGCATCTGGGCTGACAGGTTTGGGGCCTGGGTGTCAGTGTGAGTGTGATTGTGAACGCTTGTGTTAGGTATTAAACAAAATGGGCGACATTGTGGTGATGGCCTTCTGTTCATGGCAAGATTGTGAAGTTATAACAAGACATTTTTGTACGTTTAAAAAAACAGTTTTCACACATCTGTACACATGCATTTTTATAAATGCATGCAGCACATCTCCTTCCCCAGCTGTTCTCTATAATGTATTCACCATGTTGACAGAAGTGATTCATATGTGATTCATTCGAATAGTGAGGCAATTGCTCATGATTCCATTAATATACAGAGACATAAACATCTCATACTTCATAAACTTGCTCAAATACTCCACTTATTACCCACTTTCCCTCTGGGGTAATATTTGTTGAAGTGTCTTAGCTTTAGACAGAAGACCATACTAATGTAATAAATGCATGTGTACTTTTACAAATTGCTGCATGAAAAATCCTAGTGAGTGCTGTATCGGAGTCTAATATAAGTAGTTGGATATTAGAAAAGCTATTTCTAGTTATTTGACCACAAAGTCACGCGTAATACTGTATTAAAGTCAATATAGTTCTAACAGATAAATAGTAAAGGCAGGGAAGAGGAGAATGGATCATTTTCAAAGCTAATGTGCAAGCCATATAAAGCGATTTGATTAATATGCATCTTGTGTAATTTAGCAGAACCTTGATGAGTTTACAGGCTCGAGGAAATTACAGGAAAATCTCATTTTAATTCCTATAAAATAGATCTTTCATAAACCATGCATTTCCACCTAAAACCAAGAGTCTTTTTCATTTGCTTTTGGATGCTACCGATTCAACACACAACACACTTGCACATCATTTCAAGGCAGAGTGAAATTCACCTGACTCATCGAGCTCCATTTTCTTCTTTCAGAAGTTAAGTCAGATAAACTCTGACTCTGTGCAGCTCAGTTCAAAAAGAGAGATGGATCCTGTGCACGTTGACTGTCTCAGAGATGAGTGTGTTGGTGACAGAGGGGGGCCTAAGATGGATTAGATATGGTTTTATCAATGAGCACCAGGCTGGCATGGCAGTGGCAATCTCTTATCGTGTCGTCTCAATTTGTAAAGCAGAAAGAACAAGGAAAAGTGTAAAGAGGAGAGAGGAGATGGAATGACTCCAAGTGAAAAGTGAGAAACAGAGCTGAGAGATTGAAAGACCCGAGCAACAGTAGAACGAGAGAATTTCGAGAGTCAAAAGCAGTGTTGTTTCTTAAAGGTGCTTCAGCTAGAACCTGAATGTCAACTTGCTCTGAATAATTGTCTGTGCCAAAGGCAAGCCATGTGGCCTTCTTATGACAATGAATTTCTCAACTCCTCTTTAAACCTGCATCTTTATTAGACCACCCTCTCTTGATATAAAGTTCATATGACATTTTATGTTTCTATTATTTATGAGTAAGGCGGCTGTTCATTTTATGGGTTCTTGCCTCCCCCTCCAGGCTTATTTCACCACCCCGCCATCAGTCTTAAGCTGTCACCTCTCTTGTCACACATTATTTCGAAGATTTTGTTAGTTCTTCTTCTGTCTCGACAAATATATAAAAAGTCCTAATTAACATCATTTGCACGTACGTTTTTATGTCAGAGCTGTATACGTCAAACAGCTGGCAAGTGCAAAACTATACAATCAGAACAATTAAACATGGTGAATAGTTCAAAATGGGACATACATGTAATTCTTTGCTTTGGCATCTACACTATGTTTGTGGGTAGCGTGAGCATACTCTTGATCTGTCAACCTGTGTGGACACTGACATATTTCTGTGTTAATTTTTAACCTCACTTTTTATCTGCTTCACTTTTTTTGTGGTAACCTGTGCCGTTAAGCATATGTCGTACTAATGATGACCTGAAAGGCTTTTGAAGAATGATGGGAATCATCATGTCGCGAGCAGCGATCAGTGCTAAGCCCTCAGACAAAGTGGGGCAAAGTGGGAGCAAATCCCTGAGTCTAAATCCCTCACATTTTTCAAACAATACACAATTTTGTTCTCCGGACGATTTGTAATATACTTATTTCTTTCTCCTGTTGTTGGAGTTGAGGGATTTAGGAGCTTGTACTTTTGCCCACTTACAAGCAGCTCAGCAAAGGCAGTTCCGACGAAGTGCATTAGCCTCTGGAAGGAACATGAAATATCTGCACAGCACAGTGCCGTATCTTAATCTGTGGCATATGGCTTTCAAATGACCAGCTTACACCTTGTCTGTCTAAGATCTAAATCTGCTATTAAAATAAGCCAATCCTTTTTAAATACTCCAAATGTAATACGATTACAGTTCTGAATGTGTTGCAATGCATTCTGTATAAATCTAAAAAAAAAAAAAAGTAATTACTCATCAAATCAGAGATTTCAATCATTATTTTTTGTGTGATGTTTACTTTAACATTTTTGGGGGGTCTTTTATGGCACATTCTATAATTCCTGTGATACCAGCAGACAAATAATCTGATTAAAGGCTTGCAAAGTTCATACTTTCTGGGGGTTACATTCTCAACTCTTTGATTTCTGTAGGTCCAAAATTTTCATAATGGCTCTCAGACTGAGTTTCCAGTTGGCTGATTTACAACTGCCCTTTTCTTGTCTTTGGAAAAGGCCACTTGACTTGATCTAGTGTGCCAAACACGTTGGTACCACTTGAATTTTTAATACTTCTCTAACCTCCAACTCTACTCAGTATGTCTGGCCGCCCATTCGCTTGTGCTGAGATTGGAATTCAACTGTCTAGACACAATCTGCCAGCAAATAAAGGGATTTAATGAGGAAAAAAATAAGTTTGTGGGTGATTGGGACTGTGCATTACGAAAAAGTATAACACTACAGTTTATCATTAAAAGCAATAGTTTAGCACATCATTATGTGACAGCAGCAACATTACAGTGTTCAGTACAGTTAGCTGCATTAATTATTCATATGAGCCGGATCTCGGTTTCACTTTGAGGGTTCTCATATGCAATTAGAAGTAATGAATGTGCTTCTTAATTACATTCATTTGTGCAAATTTCCATTCCCCATTGAATTTTTTTCTGTGGAAACATTGTGACACTGACCAATGGCATATCATTTGCAATGTGACTAAATCCATTCAGCATAGAACAATTAGCTGTAATTAGTGTTACAATGTCATGAGCGACCAGGGGGAAAGACTAAGCTGACATGCAAGGGAGAAGAGGACCCTTGTTCAGAGAGTTAAAAGTCCAATATTGTAGCAAGAGCCAGATAATTGGCTGACCACAGGTTAGAAAGATGATGAACTGTTGTAAGAGTAGTTTTTTTTTTTTCCAGCTTTTATGTGCAAGGTTGGCTGAGCAGGCATTCTCTTTGATAGCAATGCCACACTTACTTTAGCTGCCAATGCAACCTTTTACTTTTGCCGGCCCATCTCATCATCTGCTGCTGACAAATGAGCAGCTTCACAGGAGTAATTAAGAACCAAGTGCCTTGCTTAAGGGTACATCGCTGGTGGTTGAAGGATGGGAAGAAGGATTACCTTACATATTGTCATGTTATCTGACTTATTCTGGCAGCAGTGTGTATATTTAATTCATACCGCACATAAAATGGTAATGCAGCCTATTCCTTCTCTTGCAGTTATCCCACAATCTGCAAGATAACTTCTTCAGACTAGTTTTTCTTTCACATCATTTGCACCAGTTTGCTTCCTGCTATATATTTCTCCACGATATAAATAAATAAAAGCCTTTGTGCCTTCTGGCTCCCAGAACTTTTTTTACAGCTGCCCCAGTGGGCCTGCAACAGAGCTAAATGAAGCAACAGTGAATATTAACCTACATAGATTGGACCTTTCCTTTCAAGATGATTTTAGGTGCTTTTTCCTGCATTCTCTGATCACTGGGGGTCTAGAACTGAGTTGGAAAGGGGATTTAAATGGACTCATCTGTATCCTTCTCATCCAACTGGGATTTGGTGGAAGTGCTCAGTTGTCAGAGGTGAGGTGGAGGGGAACCCTTGTTTTATCTGGTTCAAATGCCACACCAGTTGTCTTGGAGAGAGAAAGAGACGAGCTATTGATCTGGAGGAGTCAACTCAGCTCACAGAAATCTCTCTCCACCCTCCTTCAAACAGCTGAAAAGTGTCATGTTAGAAACCTCCTTTTCCACAGTATTAGGGCCTGTTCTTTGTTGGCCTGCCAAAGTCTTCTGTGAAGTTGAGACAGGAGCTTTCTGGTGCAATCAGACAGAACTTACCATGAAAGATCTCGAGAGTGGCAGTTGTAGATTTAAGACATTTTAACAGCTCTACATATTGAAAGTTGAGCATGTTATTAGAGCTGAGAGCTGCAAACTAACTGCATATTATCCACAGGATATTAGGTAGATATATTTTTAGTACACCACTGACTTGAAGTCCTAACTATGTGCTTTATGTGGATAAATGTACTTTTTTCAACTATTGTAGGGGATTATATTTCTGTTTTAAATGAAAAAATGTTTGTGTTATTATTGGATCCTTTGATACTTTTATTTCAGCATCTGTGAAAAAGGCAATAGGCAGCTGATTTTTTATTTTTTTTAAATGTTTAATTTCACTATGAAATAAATGCTAATTGCACAATGTAGTGGCTATAGAATCATGAGACCATCCCCTTTTAGGTTGGTTCCCCATAAGCCTTTTTTTTCCACTATGCTATTCTGTCTGCCACTATGTATCAACATACGCAGGGAAAATGTGAGGCACAGTTGTGCAACCCAAATAGGTAGAGGAGAGTGGATTTTTTCCCCCAGTACCTATTGGCAGCTTTCCCCAGGTAGCTGAAATGGTGGATGGTGAAACAAAAGGAGTTACTGTGGAAACTCTACCTAGAAAAATAAAAACAGCCTGGTTGTCAGGGGAGGAAGGCAAAGAGGGAGAGTGATATAAACCGAAAGTAAAACAAAAGTGATCATGACTGGTTTACACTCATTGAGCTCCAGGGCTTTGGAGCAGTTCAGAACCAACGTACACTTAGTATTATTTTAACTAGATCACCAAAAAAAAAGAAACAAACAAAGAAAAAGAACATTATATTTGTCACAGTGACACAAGGAAGGCTCGTCTTCTTGCACATTTATGCATGAGCGTCCTCAGAATGAAATTTTTGAGAGAAAAATAAAAATATTGGCATGATACAGTGTCTGACTGTCCAAAAGCTCCTTTTTCAAACTGACTCAGCAGCACTGTGATACGAGTGGGTTTTTGAAAGACGTACACAATTAAAAAACGTATTTGAAAGTTCTTAACATGTTCAGTATGTCTTATGTCTGATTTGGGAAGGAATCAATAGCTGCCAAGTTTGATCGTATCTCTGGACAATGTATTCTGAACTCGGCAGGGCTGGAGAGAGACTTCAAACAAGGATAGCCGCTCAAAGGCCCCAGCCAGCAATCCACTTTGTTCCATTTCACTGACTCTGTGATTCCCAAACTGGAATATGGCTCAGGCTGCATATAAAACCTGTAAAATATTGTGTTTGAAAGAGGTGAGTGTTGTGAGTCCTCGATTCCATAGCTGATTTGGTCTCAGTATTATCAAACATGAATCATCAAAAGCAAAAACAACACACTTGAAGTAAAAAATCTGCGAGCTATGTATTTGATGATAATGGTGTCTGGCATATGCATGGTGCGATTAGCTGTAGGTTTTTATAGTCATATATTTTAGTCTGGTTGGAAATAAACAACCACTAAGCCTTGTCTTGAGCTTCTGGTCAGAGCTCCTCAGACAATAACCAAGATGAATTTTTAAATTCGGAAGAAAACCTCATCACACATTTGGATCCCACAATGCTCCAAACATTTCCTAAGATCTCTCCTTCAAGTATGATGACCTGAGGTTACACCTGACTGTAGAGCAAGAACCTCTGAGTCCCTACAGAAGCAAGAGGAAAACATGGGAAGCTATAAAATATGGATTTGCTAATATTTTATTCAACTTAATTAGATACAGATAGCTTTCACAAAAATCCCAAATGTAGATGACGTTAAAAAAAAAAAGGGAAAGATGTAAAAGTGAAAAATAATATCACCTCTGCACCAACCTGCAGCATTTGATTGTGCAACCAACGCTACATTCAGTTCAAATTGGCATGCTGGCTGCACTGTTTTAGCACCTCTGCTTTGACTACAGAAAATAATATTTACATATCCAGTCACTAAAACATAGGTAAGCAGTGTCTGGCCAGTGAAATTTAACTTTTTGGGTCTCAAAACCGTGTTCTGTCTGATTAAAAAATAAATAAATAAATAAATAAAACAAAGCAAGATGGATTAGCTACTGCTCTTTGATGGGAAACTGATAGGAAGACCAGAACTGTCCCAGCAAACATCGTTGAAATATTTGACGTCATTTCTATGGTCAAAATCGTCACATCACAGGTCAAATCAGACCTTTTCTTACAAAGTGAGAAATACTGGCAAGGAAGAAATGACATGTTTTAGCCTTTGTTTTATTTATTTATTTATTTATTTATATTTTTAAACAACAGCTAATAAGGTTAGTACTACAAACTGGTTGCACAAAGTTTAGAATCTTTTAATATTCTTTTAATAAAAATAAACAATAATTTTATGCCATTTATAGTTTTTTACATATAAATTCTATTTCATTTGTTGCACAGTAATTAACAGCAACTCTTATGATTAGCCCCTCTCTGTCCATAATGTCGGGAAACAAAAGCAGGATAAGCTCGGGATTGCTATTATTTAAACACAAAGAGCTCATAGGAAAAGTGCTGAACCCAATGACAAGAGTGTTCACGTTCGACTTACACTTTTGCAGTTGTGTTTTCTCTTTTTCCTTTTCATTGATTCTACCAAGTTTCTTTTCCTTTTCATTTTGGCTATTTAGTTTTAGTATTGTTCACAAAAAAATCTGAAGATCCCATTTCTGTTCTGGAAGGAAAGACAAATCCCTTTGAGTTTAGAAGGTCATGCCTTAAAAATCTGCTAAATCTAACATGTGGCGCTACCTGCTGTGGTGACCCCTTGTGAATAAGAGACCAGCCGAAAGTAACTTTATTCTAATGATTAAAGATATAGTAGGGAAAAAAAATTGAACACAGAATTCCTTAGGAGCTTTCATTTTTGAACTATTTTTCAACCATGATTAGACGCCAAGAAAAGACCACCAGCTGACAGTTATTTAGCATTGAAATTTGGGGTTTTATTTTGGATGTGCAAATTATTGTACACATGTGCAGATGCTACTTAGCAGTAGGAAGTAAGTTAGCAAATTACTCTGTGATTTATTATCTCGATAGATAAGTTGTATGTTGCTAATCACCTTGGCAAAGTGTGGTGCCGCACACAAGCACGATCACCATTTCTGAATTACGCTGCATGCCATACCACCGGTTCTCATTGAAATTACAATAAATAATTGTAGGTGTTGCTTCCCCTGTGAAAAGCGCATGGCATTTTTTCTCTTCCCACACAGCACACCTCTCCTTCTTTCTCCGCGTCCCTTCCTTTAAGATATTGCTGCATATTAAAATGCATGGTCTCATCCCATTCTCATTTTTCACATGCAGTCGGTCTCAAGGATAAGGATGGCCTCTGCTCAGAAGGACTTATTGACCAAAATAACTGTGCATCAATATGTCTCCTGAAGGCTGAGCAGACCACAGCATCACATGAGTTGTATTTTCACCAACTCTCTCAGCCTTTAATGTCATTGACCTGGGTTGTCCGGATACTCTGCATGCAGTACACCAATAGCGGGCTAGAAGCATATGGCAAAGACGTCTTAAAGCTTCATTGTCCTAAAAAGAGCACAATTATTTACACATCAGGGGAAGCTGAATAATAGAAGTGTTCTGACAGATGAGAAAAATGAACATTAAGCAGATATTTACTTGAAGAACAGCCTGCTGTGACTAAAGTAAAATTATATTGCGGCTTTTCTCTGCCTTATTTTCCAATACGAAAGCGTTATGAGATTAACTGCAGTTTTGATTAGATTCAATTTACAGTGATAGCTTCAGCATTGCAGCAATGACATCAATGATATGATGACAGACGGCTACAACTATGATGCCATCTGTCTATATTTCACGTATTAGCATATTTCTGCTAAAATGTGTCATTCACAAGAAATGCAATATTTTTCTGTGAAATCATTAATTTCACAAGCACAAGCATAAAACTGCAATAAATTTCATGCTTAACAGTACTCATACACATACATACCCAACTGATTTCTGATGAAGTTACCAGCTTTTAATCGAGTTGGCTGAAATATAATAAAAATATATTTCTATATGGTAAAGAATACAGGTTACAGTATGTTTTGAAATTGTATTCTGAATTAACACAATCATTTAATCCGGGTGTTGAATGCACAAGCATGCTTGGGATTACTCCACTGCATTATATGGAACCTAACCACGCTCAATCAATGTATACACCGACTGGTTGATAAATTGGTATTCATGGAGATGTGGAACCCCTCACATGCTGGTAATACTGATGCATGGAGTCAGAGTGTGGTGAGAAACGACGGAAGAAGTTGTACTGAATGAGTGCAAGAAAAAAGAGAGAAGAAAGAGAGTGAGGCTTTCAGATAGGACAAGGGGGTTGATCTTCAGCTAGGCCCTCCAGGACATGTTCGGCCTAACAGAAAATGACAGTGGAGTTCAAGGAGGCTTGACACTGAACACATAAACCTGATTGTTGTGTACTCTATGCTGCAAGAAAGCTGAGGCATTCATCACATCCACCATCACAAGTTTGTGGTGCACTTCTGCCCGTGCTCTTTGTGAGGCATCTGTGGGGACCTCAAGGCAATGTAGCACTCGTGAGCAGTCTGCCACTCCATGCATGCAGAAGCAGACCTGGTGCACAAAATACTTGCCAGAAGCTCCTGCGAGCAAGCAGACAGACTGTGTGCTGTTGTCCCCATTTCCCCCTGACACCTGCATGATTGCATTGATTTGTCCTTATTCTATTTAGCCAGATGTCCCACTGGATTTCAAGCGTCAAACATCTGTCATCCTGACTAATTCAAAAAGAAAAAATAATATTGACAATTTCCAGGATTTTGTGGAAATTGTACTACTTCTCTGGATTATTATTCCATTTATAAGATATTCAGGCTAAAACAGCAAAACATAACACCAGTGGTTGCTGAAAAACAAGACACCCTTTTATTTTATTTTCCATTTAGACATCTCAACACTCTTCAAAGTTCTAAAATATTCTTTTACTGTAAACAGCGTATCCGAAGTATTTACTGACATAAATGCGGTTCTTTGGATGTATCCCTCGGTGTTCATTTCAGACAGAATGGTAAGAGAGAGAAGAAAATACTGGGTGAAAGAAAGGCAACGTTAGAGAGAGTGAGTTCATAGTATTAGCAGAAATAGACTGAAACATCTCCTGAAGCTAGTTACAGGCACTAGCAGCAGCAATGTCTTTGTTATGATAAAATCGGGGACCTCTGCAAGTGTGCCCTTGATTCTTCAGTTGGCTTAACTCGGCAGGTCACCAAGGGGAGGCAGATGCTGTCTTGAGGCATGTCCCACTGCCTCCACGAGGGCTATTGCTGGTGTTGCTGAGCCTGTAGAGGGGATGGGGGGTTGGAGGTGCATTAAGCCTCAGCTTAGCCACCACAGGCCAGCGCTGGGGATGTTGGAATGAGCAGAAATGCTCATTTTGATCCAGTGAGGTATAATAATTGATGATCAGTCCTGCTGTCGCATCTGGGACCCACTGGTCCGTGCTATAATACACCCTTAATACAACACATGGTGGTGTGGACAGAGGTGCCATGGGGTCTCATGCTGACTTTCATTTCATGTGGTATAATGGATGATTGAGCGAATACAGTTCCATATAATGCACCATGGAAAGCCCTCTCTTGCACCTTAACTTCTTGAATAAAAGGCTGAATTCATCCCCGAAGAACTTGAGACATTTGATCACTAAAAGCCCTCTTTTAAGCTGTTGTTGCCTTGAAGCGTCTAATTATAGTTACAGTTTTCTAAACATATAATGCAGAAGAAAAGCACAAACACTAAAATGTTTGAGATGAAGGAAAGTAAACACGAAGAGCAAAAGCAAAAGGTAGTCAGCAACTGTCAATTTGGGAACATTTTAGTCGTACAGAAAATGAAAGTGCAGTTTAGTGGCCCTGGAATTTTGTTAAGAAGATCTTTGAGACCACGCAAGACAATATTTCTCAATTCTTCAAGTTAATGAATTGGCAGAGAGTAAAAGAGAAAGTCCTGTGAGGAAGGACATATAAAATCTGCTCTTTTCTGAAGTTCAGCTTCATCACTCTTAAGGCTTAAAAAAAATAAAAATAAAAAATAAAATAAAATGAACATCTTATTTGTTGTTTTGTTTCTTTATTAATCACCCTTGTTGTCCAGAGAGACACAGCGCATGCAGACCCTTTATATGCCAAGCATATATATAAAGCATTCCTACAGAAGCACATACATAGGAATACACCTTGATCGGCATCTAGCTGAACAAACCTCCCACGTTGCACAACTACAGTTAAGAACAGAGAGGTCGAACACAAAGCACTAGCATCGACAACCTAAGGGTCTTTGAAAACCTCCCTTGTAGATCTTTCTTCAGTGTGATTCTCCTGCTGCAGGAGATCAAACAAAAAGCAGAGCTGCCCAACACGAGATCAGTCCAAAACTCGAGCAAAACAAAAAGTCCCCCAGTCTCCCCTCCACACAAAACAGGTCTCACGTAACGTCACGATTTCTTTTAAAAATTAACGTGAACCGCTTAGAAAGTTAGAGTTTCAGCGTAAATGCCAAAAGCGATCAATAGGTTGCCATTATCCTGGTCACAGTGGACAAAATTTAAACCACTGAGCAGCTTTGTCTGTTCAAAAAAGGAGCTCTGTTTCATGTTTGTTGTCATTGTTGGTCGTCAGTGATCCGATCACATTTTAATCACAGTACTCGGCCTCATTGATTTCAGTTTACCACAGATTGTGCAGAATGAAATATTGGTCTTTTTTTTTTCTCCATCAGTGGCAATTATCCAACAATAGGAGCTTGATATTGCAGCGTATTAGAAGGCATGGTGTTTGTGAAATACTGGGTTTGGGCGACTTGTGTGCAGCAGCCAGGATTTGAATATAACAAGCACACACACACACACACATTCACATGTGCAGCAGACACATGCCTGTGTGCTCTCGAGCAGGCGCTGATATACACCCACAGGCCCACTTATACTGTCAACAAATGCAGATAAGAAAGACAACTGGACACATAATTAGTGAAGGGATGCCTTTTCTTGCCTTATCCCTTATCACTGATTTTTCAGAACAGCATATGTATGTTTGTTACACTTTATACTCACAGTTTCAGACAAACCAAAGCCAACACGTTACACTTCCATACAGGTTTCTTGCCCTGTCTTTTACAAGTTGTGTTTTTAAGTTTATAAAGTTCTGGCTGCTGGTTATTCAAAACATGTTCTTGGCTTTAACTATATTTTACTTGGCCCATACTATTAATGGCCATATTTGCAAGGGTCTGTCTGAATAGTATGGCATATGTTATTTTAAATAGAGGACATTAAGAGTTTCTTTCCTCATCATTTCAAACTAGACATTGCAGTTATTACTGTTAATTTTCTTCCAAGTGAAAAATGCGCATACTGCCATAGAACCCTGGCAAAATCCATCTGTCTTACCTTTGGAGCATCTGCCATTGCTTACAGGGCCGTCCACCTCACGAGTCACGGGGACTTAGCGACATCTGTCCCAACAGATAGAAAATCAGGATAGGGCCATCCATTCTGTTAACGCTCCACTGAACTCTGTGTTATGTTCACCATAATTTGCTTTTGGTTGCTGCAGCATCCCGGAATATTGCTTTGCAGCAGCTCAGACAAAGTCGACTGGTTGTAATGTGTCCCTTTTCGGCCATTCTGCAAGCAGATAATTTGATAAACCTCCAGACTTAATGGCTATGCTGCATCCTGATAAATGTGGGTAATATGACAGGGGACAGAGGATTTCCCTAACAATTTCTGAAGAGAAATTTGGCTATTAGGATGATTTGATATTTTCCGGAGAGAGTACATTTGATCTGAAGGGAATGCATTTTGCTGACATTCAGTGTATTACTGTATGACTTTTTTTTTTTTACTTACTGGAACCGATTCGTACATTGTTTATTTTGTTTCCCATCTTGTTCATGAATGTGGATGTAAATGCTGGATTTGGACCTCTTCAGGCAACATTTCATTTGAAACTGTTTTTCGGAGCGTCACATACCAAACTCATATTGCGGAGAAAACAAAAAAGTAGCGTTACAAAAACAAACTATTACTCAGTTTCCTATTTTTGTTTCCTGCTCCATATGCTCTTTCGCTTCTCCCGAGCAAGAACGCTCTCCACTGCACACATACAATATTATTCACAATACATTACCCTTTTATATATTCTTGAAAACACAAATCAGAATAAAGTTAGTGAAACTGACCATGCAGTGACCCAAAAGCTCTCTCTGGTCTGCCTCTCTCATGCTTTGTCTCAATCTTTTGAGGGTAAATGCGTCAGCTATTGCTCATATGGTAAAATATGCAATCTGTGCCTGCCAGTCTATGAGCGAGTTTTGGGTTAATCCTCATGAATACGTGACTTTGTCTGCATGAATAAATAAAAACCTGCTCACTGGGTAATTGAGGTGCTGTGCCACTAACAAACGAGGACACAATTTGTAAATGAGATTTTTTTTCCTTCGCCAATCTAGACCTGTGGTGATTTATATGAAATGAAAATGCTTACCAAAAAAGAAGAAATCATATTGATTCAAAAAATAATGGAGATGTGACAGCGAAATTCACACCTGAGGACTCTTGTTTTGCTTTTTTTTTTTTTCTGTCAATTTTGGAGAAGCTTAAGGGTATGAATGCCCCATTGTGTTAATGGTGGGTGAGAATACATGAACAGTAAATTTCAAGCACAGAACATTTATAGCGCACTGCTGAAGGTGGGGGGAAAGGAGAGACAGAGACAGACCCTGGAAAGTGTTCTATTTTGTATTCTGAAAGAGCCCCAATTTCAGTCAGTTTTGTGCTGTGTGTGTAACGGATTCCATATGTTGATTCCCTTTATAGATAAAAGCTACCTGTTTTAGGGCTACTGTTTTGACAGAGCACTTTCGGATTCACCGCAGCAACATCCCAGATAATGGGAGCCAACAGCCTAAAAAGGTTTCAGTGTGTCAAAAAATAAATAAAAACAACAGTGAGGTTACTTAAACTGAGATACCTAGAGCAGTTCAGAGAACTGAACATTGCTGCATGTGTACCACAAAACTGTAAGTTTCAATTTGGACCCTTAATCTGGTTCAAATTTGCACCGATCTAGTTTATGTTCACGTGTGCTAACCCTAACCCTAACCCATGTTCATCAAAGGCTTCTTAAAAACCTTAAAATAATCAAAGCAGATTTCATTTTGATAACATTAATGGGATTATATTGCTCTAAAATGTAAGGGCTTTGACTCTTATTAGCTTTAATTTTTATTTGATTCAGTTTGAAATCATGAAATGATTATTTCTTCTCTCCAAATATGTAGAATAGAAAGAGAATTTGAATTGTTGAATATTGACAAATCCGTCAGATAACATGTTGACCTTGTAAAACGTGTTTTTTGGAATTCCATTGATTGTTTTTATTTGTATATTCTTAGATCGGTTCCCTTCACCTTGTGTTTGTAATGGAGAGTCTAAACTGATATTATTTATTTTAATAAAAACCGATCATTGTGCTGCAGCTCCTAACTCACTAATGGGCACGTATCTTGCCAAGTTTTCTCTGAAAGACCAATTTTCATTAATACAAATCTGAAATGTGTCAAATTAGAATGTGGAAATGCAAATGTATGAAGGTTAAGGTCAAATGTTAAAACTGTATTGGTTTTTGTGAGTATTGTTTGTTTGCCATTTGTATTTGAATGTCCCTGGTAAATGCTGTGAAGGCCGGTTCATGTTTGCTCAGGGACTGACAGAAACAATTAGCTTCTTTAACACCAGGATGCCCGTGAAGTATCATTGCTTCTATCTCAGGAGACAAGAGTTATAATGGCTAACAATTTGGGTAGCATTTACTGTAACAGCAAAAATACACAACTATTATGATACTTATCTCGCAAGATATGATGACGACGAATACCTTGGGAACGAGATAATCAAACTCAGACAGGGCACCTACAGCTTTTAGCCCATCGTTTACCACCACAGTACACTTTTCTGGTGTTCGATATCCCACCAAAGCAAGCCTTGAGATGTGCATTGATTTCACTGGTGTCCTCTTTGCCAATCCTGCCCCTCACGCCTAGTGCTTGACCCACTTATTTTCTCATCTTTCCCTGTTTTCTCATGAGAGTTTTGCTTGCACACTGCTTTTCCCATTACAACGTGAGTGGATGCAGGCCAAGTATGATTGCATTGCATAGGCTGTCTCTCTCATTCGCTCTCGCTCTCGCTCATTCTTTTTCCCACTGTGACTCACACGCACACATACACACTCTGTCTACCTGAATGAGTTAGGTGATACCAGGCCAGTCAGCCAACAAATAAATCACCAGACAAATTGACATATATGCCACAAGAGAGACCGTCATTAAAGGAGTCGTTGAACACTGCGTGCGCTATAAGGATTTCAGCAATGATGGATATTGACAAAGCAGTGTGTTTAAACTAAACTAAAACCCACACTGACCAACTAAATCCACAAATTACTGATAATACAGGGCAAGACAGAGTTCTTCCCTTTCTGTTGGAATTATGGACATCTAGTGATTAAAATGGAATATTTAGACTTGCCATGTTTTTATTATCTTTCAGTGAATGCTTTATATCTACATGGGAGTGAGTTCTCTTCCAAGAGACCACCATGTGGACTCCCTCTGTCCTTCCATGTTTTACAGAAGTTAGTTTTTTCTTCTTTAACTTAGCCACTAAATCCAATACACTTTATATTATATTATATTATATTATATTATATTATATTATATTATATTATATTAGCTGGCTGGTGATCCCCCTGGCACCAACTAGTCCTGTGTGAAAAATGCGTATTCTCAAATCAGTTGGTGAGTGGTTGCTGGAGGTGGCTGGCTGTTACTAGATGAAAAAGCTTTCAAAAAAACTTCACCATAGCTCATAGTTTCATAGATAATGCCATTTTTATGCAATTTAGATGGGAGTCAAAAAAAGGTTGCATGTGTGGCAGACCACGTATTATAGCAGATATTCATACCAGATATTCAAATTAATAAATTTACAATTTCTTCATGTAGAAATACTGCACATCACAGGCCTCCGAGTACCCATAAGGTCATACATTTTTAAGACAACTTAAAAAAGTATGCACATAAACTTTTAAGATAATTTATTGCAACTTGTTGTTATCCCGCAAAATCTTTTACAGTCGAATGTAAATGAAGTGCACATTCAGTGGATCTCTCAATAGTAAGATTGTTAGATTAGATTATTATTAGAAATATTCACGCGGAGTGGCAACTCGTGGCAGTTTCTACACTATGCCACATTGGCACCACCCCTGGTTATCTGCAAAACACTCTGAGTATAAACTGTTTCCTACATGTATTTTAGCAGTCCCCCAGTTTGCCAGTGGCACAATTACAGTCGATATAAAGCTGAAAGGCATGCAACCAAATATCTTCTATGTGCTGTTTTAGGATTTGGTTTGTTTGTGTAGTAAATGCGTGATTGTAGTTTCAAATTTTGCTAGGTTCATCCAGATGCAGAGCAACTCTTGTAAAATCTTTTAAATATTTGCACTTAATCAGGCATCCTGTGTTTAAAGTGGAGACTTTTTGTGTTATACTAACACCATTGTATTTTTAATAGCAGAATACATACAGTAACATAAAAAAGACATTGGAATACTTATTTAAAAAAATGTGGAAACAGTACTGTACAAAAGGCTTGAGCCAGCATTCATTTATTTATATTTTGCTTCGAGGGAGCCAGATTGTCTTGCAATTTTAAATGGGCCTTAACAATAGTTCTTTTTAAAGGTCTTGAAAGTTTGTTGGATATTGCCTATCTTGCAAGATAGGTCTCATGGTGTGAAAAATCCATATTTAAATGTTTGGTTCAAATCATTGTCAGCACATACAGAGGAGGTCAGGAGAGAGGTACAACAGTGAGTTTCTGCAGCCGTCTGTGAAATACTGTGGAGGCACCGCAAGACAGTCACAGTTTTAGGGCTGCATTTCAGCTAGCAGTTTCAGGGATGTTGTTAAAATTGATGGGATTATGAATGCAGAAAAGTACCATCAGATTTTGATCCACCATGCAATACCATCTGGAAAGCATCTGATTGGCAATGGCTTCATTTTTCAGCATGACAGTGATCCCAAACACGCTACCAATGCAGTAAAAGCATACATGAGTAGAAAAACAAATAGTAGAACACTATCAGTCACGGATTGGCCTCTCCAACTCACAGATGCCAACATCTTGACAGAAAACGGAACAAAAAACGGAGCCAATATCCAAAGCAGAGCTTTGGAATGTCCTTCAAGAAGCCTGGATAACTATTTCTGAAGACTACTTAAAGAAATTACAAGAACACTGCTAAAAAGAGATCAAGCTCAGAATCAGAATCAGAATCGTGTTTATTGGCCAAGTATATGTGCAGACACATACAGGGAATTTGGTTTCGGTAGATGGTGGCTCTCAAGCACAGCAATGTAAATCTCACACACACACCCACACACACACAAGTGTCTATATATACACATTACACATACATACACAAAGCTGTGTAAACCAACTATAAATAACGAATCTAAACTTATATACATAAAATACAGAAATGAATGAGGTGGAATGAATACTACAAAATGTACATAAGGTGCAGCTGCAGTCTGGCAGTGGGAGCAGTGTTACAGGTCAACTGTTAAGAAGGGAGATGGCGAGGGGAAAGAAACTCGCTGTGTTGAAGAATAAAGGTAATCATAGTAAATTTTGACTTTCAAGTTCATCCGAATTGTCCAAACTGTGTTTTTTTTTTATGTATTTCTGTATTTTGGTGTATGTTTCAAAATAAGAAAGGGTGGCTGAAAACATTTGAATATTTGAAAATCGGTCACACACCCACAAAAACCATTTCTTATGATCTGGTATTTTGCAGGTACTTACATTTTTGTTCCAACACTTGTTTGTCAGAAAGAATAAAGGAGGAAACGTGTGTGAGAGGCAGAGTGAGGCTGGTGTCTTTGGAAGGATGCATAATATTTCTTAATAGTTTTGGAAGCAGGCTTGAGGCAGGTCTGTGGAGATCCTCCCTTCCTTCCCTGGATTATCATTTTTAAGCAGCATTCTTGGGAGCAACTAGAATCAGCATTATAAAAGCCAAGGATGGAAAAAAAAATGGACCCAACCATTTAGGTTATTTCACAAGTGTATTTTCCTCCATATGTTTTGCTCCTGTTACTGCTCACACTGATCCAAGTGTGTTTCAAGTGTAGTTTTACCTCAAAAGCAACAGCACTGTGTGAGCTTCACTTTCTCAGGCCAGCTAGTGTTGTAATTTGAACTCATCTAGTTTTAGGCATGTGACACATTTAGCATACTGCTGTTATATCATCAGAATAATGCCAAGAGAGCCCTTTGTTCTTGATTTTTGTTCTTAGTTGTTGTTGTTGTTGTTTTTAAGTAGTCATGGAGTAGTAATATTTTGTTATCCAATCTTGTGGCAATGCAGTGTTTCTACATTTCTTTTAAATAATTCATGCAAACCTTAGCTTAAACCCCAAAATATCAATTGTGGTCTCGGGATGGTACAGGGAAGACTTTTTGTTCTAAAACACTGTCAACATATCCATGGATTCCACAAATATTAGATAAAGGCTTTTTTTTGTAATATATATACAGTTATTATCCTTTCAGCAGTACATATGCACCACGGCAAATCCTTGGGAGCAAGTTGCAATTTTATTTTGAAACAAATGGTGAAGTTACAAATCAGTATTACTATTGATTTTTATTGGAAGGTGAATTACAAAGGATCCATCATGTGAATTGGCTAAACACACAGCCTGGGTTATGCATGTAAGACAAAGCCAATTTTTATTAAGTGGAAAATCTGAACTTCTTCAGGTAGCTTACCTAGTTTCTGATTTTTCTTTCACAGCAGTAGCATTTGCATTTTTCAACAGAGGCAGGATTTGAGCAAAGACTGTGATTGCTCTCTTTGCTAGTTAAATGTTTAAAGAAGACATGCAATTTGAATTGCTGCAGAGCTCATCAATATGAAATTGGACTAGTGGAGGGAAACAGAATGTAAGGAGGCAGCCCAGCAGCTGGTATGCCAAGATCCACACTCCGATACTCAATTTTCCACCACAAAAAAAAAATTGCATTCATCCTTGATATCAATGGCACATATATTTGGGTTACGTATTAGCACATTTGTGGTTACAATCTGGGACAGAATAGCTTCTAAGGGAAAGAATGAATGATAAATATTTGATACATACAAAGAAAAAACAGTTATTGATTCAGCAAATACAATGAAAATAGTGTGGATAATCAATTTTATTTCCACATTTTCACTGTTTTTAATGACAAGAATAAACATATCTGTTAACTGGCACAAAGCAGACTATATTCATCTAGGGAGAACTTCCCTGGGCCTCCAAGCTTGTTATCTGTCACTCAAAAAATGATCCAATAGCATCCATAATGCTTCTAAAGCCCTCCCGTTGTCTTCTGCCCCTGAATCCTGCTGTGCTTGAAGATGTGTCGGCAGCAGCAAATTATTAAATTGTATTTTCCATTCTCAAGGGTTGTCAGCAGCCTTGCAACAAATAGAATTTCCCAATATAATTATGGTTACTAGGGGGAAGGTGAAAAAGAAGAGCCAAGCAAGGATACTACTGGCAAACAATGAGACTCGGGGTTCTGACAAGTATTACCTACTTGGCTCTTATTATTATTCTCAGGCCCAAATTTGACTGATAATCTAACACTGTCCTAATACAAATGTTTCTCAAAGGAACAAAATAATATGTGTGGAGAGACAGTCAGAGTTCAATAGAGTTTCTGTCACCGACTCTTTCTGCTGATAAAATGCACTAGGCAGCAGGGTGAAAGGGAGCCATTTGTAGAGTTGACAGATTCCATCATGAATGACTTTAGCATACCTGAGAGCTGCTCTTTCCCTGCCTTCAGCATGCCCTCTGCAAGTGATAGGGGTGATGAATCAGGCTTTATGGGCCTTCAGAATGCCAGCGAGGCCAATCTGTGCGAATGGCTGTTAAAATCTGACATAACTTGACCAGGCCCCTTTAACAAGCTTGAAGTCATACTACACTCACAGTCCAGGCACATTTGTATGATTCTCTAATAATGCTTGGTCCTCATAAGGTGCTCGCTGACTTTCTGAATACCAAAGTCAAAAGGGAAAACAAATATTTTTTCTTTGCAGTAAGGCTCGTGATCTTCCTTGACTTCTTCACTGGCTTTTCACTGCTGCTGGCAGTGATGGAAGATCAACCGTGGTTGAGTGGGTGCTAGTAAACTGCCCTTGAACTGAATTATTCCTTCTAACAAAAGAGTGCTAAAAAATAAAAAATTAGAAATGGCAGTGAAAGACAGCTAGCAAGACAAAAACATAATGAAATCACTCTACATGTTCTTTTCTGATTTCTAATACAGTGGCCGTGAAAGGAAAAGAAAACAATGTGCTACCTCATTGTTTCATTATTATCCAAAGTTGATGAGTTAATCTCTTTGAAGTTATTTCCCTTTCATTATTTAAAACCCCCTCCAAAGCACTACAGGCAATCAAAATATATACAGACACAAATCACAAAGTTGGAGAAAATTAAAAAAATTACAAAAAAACGTAACTTATCAAGATGAGTTATTCTGACAATTGCAGCAGAGTACAATGCATATCATGTAAGATAAACAGATGGAATTTGTGTGGCGTTTTCTCGAGTTTCATCAGACACTCAGATATTCCTTTCCTCTACAAGCCACAATCACACAAAGCTAAACATAGAGTTCATTTTTTGTCACACACACACCAGTGACATAAGTGCAATTTTTGGCTTTTGTATAATGCCCAAGGACACTTCAATATGCAAAGTGGATGAGCTGCGGATTGAATCACCATCCTGGTGGACAAAGCACTTTTTTTTTCTTCACCTGAGCCAAAGCCGCTCTTAATTGAAAAGTCGAAATGTAGCTTTTCCAGCAGAAATTGAAGTTGAGTGTTTTTTTAGCATTGCCAAATGGAGCTTTATCAATGAGCACAGTTCACTCCAGTGCAAAGCATAAATCCTGAATTTTACAGTAAGTACACCTGTGTTTGTTTTTGCATGGGACAGTCAAATTAATGTTGTATGCTAGCTTGTATCAAAATGTTTCTGATTCCTCAAAATTGTATTGCTCTATTTCATTTTGAAACAACACACTGAATCTATTAATCTGTCTCCACTCTCTGTTTGATTTTACAGTGACCTCTTTTTCTGAGCTTCATATCGAGAAGTTTTTTTTAGCTGTAAAAGCCTCTTAATTTTGTTTTGTTGTTGTTGTTGTTGTTGTTGTTTTTTTTATCTATCATGTTGCCTTGACAACAGATTTAGCTAATCCATAGTGCATGGGCCACAACTGTTGGGCCATAGAGAAGAGCAGAATGATGCACAAAAATGGTAATATCACCTGGACTTGGATGTGTGATGTCTCTGCACTCTGATCTTCCCTCTGAATATTTTGTTGATGTTTTGAAGTCACATTTTCACACAGTGATGCCATGTGCACATCTATGTGTGTGTGTGTGTATGTGCATGTGTGTGTGTGTGTGTTTGCACATTTTGCCAGTGGTCTGGCAATCATAGGGAATAACACAGCTCCATGATTGCACACTGCCCTTGAAAAAAATCTATTCCCAGTTGAACTCAAAACAGCCCAAAGCCTTTCTCACCAAACTCAATATTTTTCCTGTATACATTCTGCTATAGGTGGATAAAAAACATAAAGAAACAGTGGTATTTGTGGCAACGAATTATAGCAGGACTCTAAAGTGTAACATACAGTCTGCCCACACATAAAGACAATCTTATTATTTCTAATATAAGTCATTATTATTTTCTAGAGATAATTATTTCCATTCCACTAAATAATTAGAAGCTTATATCACTAAATAAAAATAGTATGGGATCACAACTTAGCACAAGCTTTGTTTACTCTGAACAAATACATCGTAGCACTTCCAGATTTAAGCATTATTTTCATCCACATGTCAGTTGGATTTTTTTCAGGCTCTGACTTGCTTTTTCTTCTTGTTAAATGTCAGTAACAGGTTTTGACATCAAAACTTAAGTTAGCAGTATCCATCCTGTCATACTGCATTTGTAAACAGCTTACGTTTCCTTCTATGAGCTTAGGAAAGGAGGTGAAGCCTGACAGCAGACAAGGGTTTTTAACAAACATCCTCAGATGCATACATAATGCCTCATTTCAAAAAAGAGGAAGTTTGCCGCTCCATTTCATACATAGCATTTCTCTGAGCGCCCAGGGGATACCTTCTGTCCACAACTTCTATGGGCTGCATGCACTATACTTAGCAACCCTGCATCATACTGTATGGTTTCACAGTTCACCACTCCCTCTATCTATGCATCAAGGGAATGAGTGATTTAGTGTAAAAAGATTATGCCTCCTGAGGAATTTATGTGTCTATGCAGAGTCAAAGTTTCCCAGTATAATCCATCTGATGATGAATTACCTTGAGTTTTTGCAGGATTAACTTTGGTTTGCTGGACAAACTTAGAACGTCGTGCATCAGCAGCAACATGCTGTGCCCATGTTGTGTAGTTATTGATTGATGTAGCTAAGAAGTACGATTGCTGTCCTACACAGCAGCAGACAAGGCCAATGGAAATCCTGTGGATTTCTGTGGCTCAAGCAGATTTAACTCATCAGCAGAATAGGAATCACTTGGATCCTCAGGGAGTTTTGCTGGGGATACATCAAGGGCAGGTGTGAGGAGGCAGGTGACCCGTGACCTTTGGCTCCCAGTAACTGACCTTAGAATGAGAGATCTGTATCGGAGCTAAGGCTTAAATCTTCCTTATTGGATCAATTTGATGATGTATAGAGTGTTATGCAGGAAGCTTAGGATAAGAGCTCAATATTTAAGTATAAAGACACCCTTGGGACACAGTGTATCTGTTAAGTCACTGCTCTGTTTTCTGCTTAGATCAAGAGTTAACTCAAAAAGGAGGCAAAAAACCCCAACTTAGAATTCTTGTTAGTATTATATTGGGGGAAGGGGGGTCATTGTTAATGGAGTGCGTGTGTTTAGTTCCTTTTATAGGTTTTGAATTTTCAGAAAACCTCAAAAAGAGGAAATAAATACTTGTACCAATCAGAATACACAGAGATTTTAAGGGCAAATAGTATTCTGTCAACTTACATTCCAGAGTTACTTTATTGAAAACAAGTATCATATTTATTACATGACATGTAATTGGCACTAGTCATGAGGTGGCCTGATGGCTAAAACATCAACCAGGTGGGAGTTTGAAATTTCTCACCTTTGGAAGGAGCAAAAGTAAGCAGATGGCAGGCCTTTAGGGTCCATAGCACATTGTCGACAACGAATTACCGTCCAGAGGGGAATGGGATGGCTGATAACCTCCATCCCATGGTTCCATCTGCTGAATCCTAAGCAAGGACAGTGCATGCAGACATGCAATGACATTTTGCAAATATGATGTAGAACTGTATAAAAGGTGAATGTGGTGCCTTTTTTTTAAACACAATTTTTTCTAGAATGTGTAGCCTTCCTGGAAAAAGTAAATTAAGATGTATAATAATGTATCATTACAATGTAGCAACAGAACATTTTGTTAAAGAAAAATTTTATTTTTCTGTAATATAATAGCTGAATAACAGCTCATGATTACTGGTGGTTTAACAAACCAGATTAGATGGTCATTCAAAAGGATTCAACCTGGCCTTCCGTGCAAAGCAAACTCTAAACTGTTTTCATCTAGTCAAAGCTCCTCCGCATGCCCCTTTAGGGTGATCTAGAAAGAAAAGAGTTAGAAATAGCAAGCAGACTGTATCAGAAAGCATATGCCAAGGCCAAGTCTCTCTTTTGTCTTCTAAAACAAAGTGGTTCGTCATGTTGCATACATTCACTAGGTTTGAAAATAGGCTTTCATTACAATGGGACTATCTCAATCCTATTGTTACAGAACAAGGCAATGTTCTCAGAATGAAACAGAAAAGAAATAATGTTGTATATAATCGCAGGCCTTTCACTATATTCTCCGACTAGGTTTAGTCTAGCTCCATTCATGCCTATGCTAATCACAACATAGCCTGAGCAGGAGAATTAGCGCCAAACATAACTGAGTCTGTTATAATTGCACAACAGGAATTGGCATGAATGCTCAAAGCCATCAGTATAAAGCGAATTACTTCTTTTCACATATGCCTCAGATATCTCAGTCTCAGTATTTTGGGACCAGAGGAAGAATGACTACATCGAAAAGTCCTGCTCTATTGAAATTGCAACCAGTGATGCAGCCACTTGCTCCGTAAACCCTGCTGCCCCACAATATTGTTCAGCCTATTTGTATGTGACAGGGGTCCCTTCTCCCGCCACAGTTCTATGTGGAGCAGCTACAGTAAGAAATCACAGCCTCTGCCGAAACAACAGCTGTTTGTACTTATGTAATGGCTGCAGGATGACTGTTCATATCCTGGCTCGTTGAAGCTGTCACAAATCATTAATCTTGGGCCTGTCTGTGGGGCCATGCTGTCAAGTTGCCTTTGGACAACTGTGGCTAGACAGGAGCAGGACATATCATTTAGGCAGGTGCCTCATACCTTCATAATATTACAAGATCGCTTATAATAATCTAACCTTACCCGCAGCACTTGCCTTTGAACTTGAAGATTGAAGTGGGTGGATAAGCTACACGGTGAACGCAATTTACACAAAATAATCATGCAACATGCAATGTAATCTGTTCTTTTTATGTGTACACTTTTTCTGTTTGAGCACAACTAAAAAACACAAACAACAGCAACTGCACATTTCTTGATCCCAGAGAGAATTTATGTCTATTTCGTTGCCTTGTGCAGTGTTACATAGATGCATCTTGTAAGCATGCATTGTTGGTATCACTCTGCAACACAGGCACCAGATCATATAGCACATCAGAGGGCTTAGCAGCGGCATTAAGGGTCTCAAGTAACTTCTTAACACAGCAAGACATTGAAATGACTCACTGAGGGAGACTACAGCGTATGCCCTCTTCTGGCAGTTAAATGCAGAGAGACTTCCTTGGATGCTTCCATGCATCCCATATTGTGCTTAATATAAGTGTTTTACTAACTTTATATTTTACAAATACAGGGTTAGTCATTAAGCCAAATATTAAACCATCTGCATATTAGCGAATAACAAATTACATTTATTTTTCTTTTTTTGTCATATGGATGCATGTTGTGTGAATGTTTGATTGCAGTTGTACACATTTCAGATCCAAACGCGATGACTAAATTTAATTAATACTAGGTTAGACTCTAAAAGAAACATTTGATTTTTAATGGAACATGGACCCTGTGGCACACTGTAGAGGAAAAATGAAAGTGATTTTTTTTTAATTATTTGGTTTTTTGGTCTGCTTATTGCTGACATTTTGCAAATTAGAACAAATAAATTCTAACATTATTGAACCATTAAAGTGAGATGTAGAGTTTGGCCCAGCTCATAATTGCTTTTTCAAAGACTAGCCTTGGAAGTAATTAGAGGTCAGAGTAAAAACACTAACCGCTCAGATAATCAGCCTGCCATCAACACCTTAGGGGCTGTATTGTGCTATCAGCTTGACCCTGCTTGGAAAACACACTCGCTCTGCCTTATTTGCAGACTTTACTCTTTAGACACAAAGCGTTAGAGGATTGATTAGTGCAAAGGTCGCCATGTAATACTCCCAGCATATTTGTGGCCCAGGAAGCTATTGACTAAATAAAATGGATTGCATCATACTTTTCCGAAAGACTGCTGTTTAGCTGTCCCATTTTGAGCAGAGTAAACTAATTAGGCAGTGCCTTTTTTTCCCCCTCTGCAAACAAAATCTCCTTTTATTGCTTGACCTTTTCGCTGACAAACTTGTGATTGAGTGCAGATTTCATTAAGGAGAGAAACTCATCTTTATTGATCAAATTAAGAGACAGGTTGTAGGAGATTGTAAAATGCTGAAAGGTGGATTCTGATGAATATAATCATAATCATAAGGCGCCAAACCACCCCGTCTACTTGGCGACCTCTTTTTTTAATGTTTTTATTTTTTAGTTTGTCCTTTTTTGATTAATCTCCTGCATAGATTTCAAATAATATGGTTACATCGAAATACAATGTTTCATTTGAATTAGACCCACGTATTGTTATTCCTTTAACGTAGTGTCCGTGATCATTTGGCAACAGGTATGATTTGCAAATAGCTGTGAATAATATATGCTGGCCTTCACATACCAGTGTCTTGACAGGTTTAAAGAAAAACAATACTGGGCTTTCACTAGGAAGTCATGCTGGTTTATTTATGGTTAATTTAATTTATTTACAGTATTTCAGCTTCAATAATTGATGTAGCATCCATGGATCATTCTTTTCACTAGAAGGGAAGACAGCATCCTATTTAATTTTGTTATTTTCCCATTAAAACCTGAGAAAACATCAAAGGCAGAATGATTTAATTAACAATGTGGAGAGTCTGTGTACAGCCATCTGCATTTTGCAAATTACTCTTTGCTGAAAATAAGAGACTTATCAGGTCCATACAGACATCGCTGCACACCTCAAAAGAAGTTGTGTTGACACAAGGAAGGGGAAAATACATGTCTCCCCCAGACAGAATTATCCACTTCACAGGTATTTTCAGTTTACAGTTTCCAGGTTGAAAAATTAATATCCTTTCTTCTTCTGCCAGTACAGTTTACAGTTCTTTGTTGTGTTTGCTGCAAAGTGCAGACGGAATGAAGAGTGGAGGGAGAGAAGGTGTCAGAAACGGAACATTTTTGTGATTCACATTCTTATAGCATTTGAATCCTTGATAATTGTTTTTGACGGGTCAGGGCTTCAAGGAAGCTGCTTCTTAATGATTATTTCCCATATTGCCACTCGGGTTTGCCAGCTTTAGGTTTGTTTACCGGTACTTGAAGCGAAGATGTGCAATATAGCCAGCCAACTCCAACGAGGGCTCTCAACATGTTTGATAATGACAATGAATAATAGTTTTGATGAAAATGGAAAGAAATGTCAGCTGGGGCATGTTAACCACTTTAAATGATAATTGGGCAACCTTGCTCTTTATAAGCACATATGAATGAAAGGGCAACTGGAATCAAGGGGATGCGAGCCCACATCACTTGCAGTCTCAAAGCACTGTGCAGGCAGCTTGTTTTAATCTCTAACAATATTATAGAATGATGTGTATTCCTTTTGCTTCTTAAAGAAACAAACTTTTGGTAAATGGTAAAATAATAAGTGTGAATACATTTCCATACTGAATTTCAAATTAGACATTATTTGGGTGACATGCTTGCAAATTAGTAAATTGACTGAAAGGTACCACAAAAAGTCAGCGTTGGAGAGAACTGAAAGAAAGAAATGCAAGAATTGGTCCTAACTATAGATCATGTTTGGATGAGGTTGAGCGTACAATATATTTTTAGACTGTATCCAGACGAGCACGGGAAGTTGCCTTTTCCAAAGCGTGATTTAATAAATCAGACTACCTGAAATTGTCCCGACAATAAACAGCAAGAAGAAGGCAGAGAAGTGCAAATAGCACGAAATCGAGACAGACAGAGTAGAGACAAAGACCGTAGAACAGTGAGAGAATCACTTTATGTTCTTTCTAGGGGTGACAGTCCTGACCAATTCCATTTCATACCTATGTTTTGTTGCAATGTTCCTCCTTCTGCTTGACATTTCTGGGTTAGAAAGTGCCTATTACAGGCTCCTATCGTCATGTTTCACACAAATTCACATTAGATAGAAATTATCTTTTTCTCTGTCGAGGAGTGGTCTTGTTCTATTATTCTCGTCATGAGCAAGTCACCACAGGTGAAGGCAAAAGGAGTGCAAGGTAGAGTGTTATGATGATAGAAATGTCACATTTGATAGAATCACTTTAATTGCATGTGTGTACTAAGTTGTTCTTCAGCGTCTGCACATTGTGTTGGCTAATGCCATTCTTTTGATGGCATTTGAATTCACAGTATTTCATTGGACAATGTGGAGAAAGCACCCGGTGTTCCGTCTTTTGTTTTAATAATCTTTATAATTATAGCTTGAATTAATCATGGATGACCTTTTGTAAATATTTGCAGAGGAACCCATTTCTGGGAAAAAAGCAGCAATAAAGTCATTAAAATGGGGGGGAGGATGGTAGTTGGGCACAGTATTAATTAAAACAAGACTTATATCACTATGTCTATACTTTTATCTCAATACTACTTGATTATTATTATTATTATTATTATTATTGTTAGCCTTACTGTTTATTACAGATGAGAGCCGGGTATGCTGGGGAGTTGGTTTAAGGGATTGAGTGTCATCAATCAGCATTAACCGTCAGCTCTGAGGTATCGACTGATGATTCACTACGCCAGAATCTCCTCTGACTCTAAAATGAAAGGCAGCAGTAGCAGCAATAACACGACACAGAGACACTCAGTTGATTGGCACCTCATTGAGTCTGGCAGGGGAGCGTTTGATTGCACTAGCTGTCAATATCACGTAATTGTTTTTCTTACATACATGGTGCCCTCTGTTTAGTCTCTGTTTTTCATTTCTTTCTTTTTTCTCAGCAGGCTCTACAACTGCATGTAGCTATTTTTGCAGATTTTTTTTTAAATTAATTACATTTCTTTTCAATAATACATATATACTGTATATATTTCAGTTAGTATGAGTTTGATGCAAGTGACCGTTCTGTTGGTAAACCTACATTTACATTCTTGTTAATACTGTGAGCATAAACTACCATGTCATGTATGTCATCTTAACATCGGTGCATTAAGATTCATACCCCTTACTAGACAGCTAGATTAGCAGCGTATGGCTGTAAATCTGTCCTTGCTAGCTGCCCCAGGGTGTGTTGGAGTAGCCAGTTATGCCTTGAAGCTTTAATTGGGTCCCTCTCGATTATCACATTAAGTGTGTTACTGGAATACATATACTGACCACACTTCTGTCTCACTGTGTGTTCACTGAAGTCAAGCTCAAATTGAATTTAAATCTTAAATGACACCCATAACTTCCAGAGGAACTATTCAGGGCTGCGAGTGCAACCCTGTTTTCCACTCCAAGGTCAACAGAGAAGATGAGATTTAATTGAAATTGAAGCTGTCTACCTGATAGTTTGAAATAATTAGCAATGTCAGAGTGGAGAGAGGACAAGTCAGGGATGAAGACAAATAAAAAGGACATCAGCGCTAGATAAAAATGGCAAGTCATCAATTCTAGTGAATTGAATGTCACTGTGATTGACTGGACTTGCCGCTGGATGTCACACATGAAACTTAACCAGGGAATGTAAACACCACAAATGATACCGAAACTTTGTGAAAGATTTATAGAGACAACTGGGCAGTTTAATTTTTTTTTCTTTTGAAAAAGCATGTGTACTTTTGGAACTGATACACTTTCGCTCAAAGTATCATGTAGATTCGAGAGGCCACTAAATGTTCAGTGAAGACTAAAATTCTGTCTGGCAGATACACTATTATGTATGCTGGACCCCTAAGATCAGCCACCCTGTATGAGCAGCTTTCTCTTCCCAGCCGTAAAACAAACTCGACCACCCTACAGCCCCGAAAGACTTCAGAAGTCACTTCTGCTGGGTCCAACATTTCCGCACCAGTTAATAAAGGGGAAATGAATTGTATCAGTGTTGCTGTCTTTGCTCATAGTGAATAGGAAATTATCATAGAGATAGGTATTGGTGCCTTCACACACTGAATTACAAAGAGAGAGCCTGTTTCTGTTTCGCTCTCACACATGCACAGATATGTGCATGCCCACAAGCAGACACAGTATCTTAGAATAAAGCCCCAAATAGAGCTGGCTATAGTGATGTCAGTGTAGCCGGGGTGATTGTATCGATGAGCCGGGGGTTGCTGGCAATTACTTTAATAATTCCATAAACATACGGACATGTTAGTGACATCCAAGACTTTTGACTTTCTGCGGCAAACTACCTGTACTTTCAATCTAATTCTTTAAGTGTGCTAACACATAAACGATATAGCAGATACAGCTTGCATTACCACTTTTTCTACCCTCTTTATGGACATTTTTTAATACAAAGAGGATGGTGTCCTGAGTGAATGAAAAATCAAAGGTGTGGCGTGTTAATATCTTCAAGTTAGCACACAGGACTAAACAATATAAAAGACAGTGAGGTCAATGGGATGTTGGCAGTCTGTAGCGCAAAGGAGTCACGTAACTGTTAACTGTCTTCTCCTCTGTGGAAAGCTGTAGCCACTGGAGGACTGCCTTCATCATTGCAGACAGAATACAATCAGTGAACCTACTTTACATAAGGCATAGGGCCTGTACTACTCTAAAGAGCTTTAAAGTCAATATCTAGTGTGATCACCTTTATTCCTGACAGCCCGAATTCTCTTAGGCACACTTTCTTATAATTTCTTTAAGAAGTCTTCAGGAACAGTTCTCTAGGCTTCTTGGAGGACATTGCTTTCTGACTTTTGTTTCATTCTCTGTCTGCTTATAGTAATGTGGAGGGCAATTCATAGATTGGTAGTGTTCCCAGAGGCGCCACGTGCCATCAAGTAAGGCACGCATCTTCCTAGAGTCTCCGGCCAGTTGGAAGCCTCCAAGGGCTCACAAACCTTAAACTTTAGCAGTGGCAATGTGCAAAGTTTGTAATGAAAGTCAGAGAGACCTGAACTGTCTGATTCTAAGTTATACTATTGCAGTTGTATCCATTTGTGGAGATATTTGCCTACAGAAGGCCTATAATCTATCACCACTAATGTGATCCCCTGCAGTCCACTAAAACCCCAAATGCACAGTGCTCAACAAGGATGACACTATGCGTCAGTTGAATGCTGATTGGTTGACATTTGCATGTGGGACAGAAAGGAAGTGACGGCAGAGAAGCACAAAAACATCAGAGACAAAAAACCAAATACAATATGAAAAGTACAGCTTTTTGAAATTATGTAACTTCACTCTTCTCCGTGACTGGTTGATGGACCACCAACAGCACATGTACAAGTAGCCCACAAACCTGTGGTACCACATATTTTTCTCTCTGCCCCCATCAGGCAACAGACGTTCTCTGCAGGTAGACAGGCAGTCTGAAGCTCCCCACAGGCTGGCAATGGATTGCCCGTGTGCTGCCACTGCTAAACCAAAATTTCTCCATAAGGGGGCCCCACCTGACTGCACTCACTCCCATTACAAGTGATGCCAATCAATGAAAAGGATTGGCATCATTACCCTGCTAGGAGTGAAAAAAGGAAAAAGTAAAGAAGAAAATGAGAATTAAAGCAAGTCTGTGGTGAGCTGATAACATCAATTAAATGCAATGTTAAAAAGTGAAATGCTGCTTAGCTGTAACATTATATTGTAATAGCATCATATTATTGTTTCTGTTTACTTTGATGTTATCTTAGTTAACTTAGCTTGCAGAGCAGCCTGACGTGTCCATCTCTGCTGAATGTCAGAATAAGTGAAAAAGCATCCATCTGGAGAACTATTGCATAAGAACAGTTAAAGAAAACACAACAAAGCCTGGCTCCTTGAAAGCGAGATATAAAGAAAGGATAGCTCAAGACTTTTGCACACTGCTAAATGTTGACTCCAACTATACACTGTTATTATGTGCTATAGTTACAGTGAGACTGTAATGAATAGTTTTGCAACAAAATTAAGCATTTTTCTATCCTGGAGTAATAAAGTCACGGCAGAAACAGTTATTTTAAGTATCAAAAGTATTTTAGGTTGTTCTTTTTGTTCAGATTTTGAAGTCATGTTCTAGTTTTTATTGAATTATTTATGGACTTAACTTTACACCTCTTTTGCTTATGTTTCAGCAACTGCCATTTTCCACGCGCTCTGCCCCTCTGCATGTCTATCTGTGGCTGTCGCTCTCTCTGTTGTGAGCGTTAGTTGACAATGTCTGCACTCAGCACACCCCAAATAAAGTGCGTTGTGACAGAAACATTAACACAAGCCACTGAGTACCTCTGTGATTTTAGTGAGAGCATATCTGTCAGCCAGGGCCTGGAGGAGTAAAAAGCATATATCTGAACTTTCAGCGACTGGTGTTTGGGTGGAGGATTGTGACAGTCAACATCAAAACAGTAAAAGTAAAGCCGTGATTTATTGAATGTGCCGTTTGTGTCTGCTTTCATGTTTGCCAGTGATACATTATATGACTTTTCTCCTGCTTTCAAGAACATGGCGATGCGGATGAATTAAACATGTTAAGCAGGAACAGGTCTTTCTCTGAAAGCCTTACCCTTTTCACGATAACCCCTTTTTAGACATTCAGTGGACTTATCACAGCGTATAAATAGGACAGAATTCATTATTCAGGGGAGGTTCCAGTGAAAAATTAATAGTTGTCCCCGGAGGAGGGTCTGTGGTGCTTCGGAAAAGGAAAACCTTTAAAGTGTACATGCTCAGGGGGATTTGGGGAGAGTCTGCCCTTCATATTAAAACCGTTACCATGCTACCATACACACTGATATTGCAAATGCAAGTTTGCTCATCACTAATGACTGTCGCTAACGCTGTATACAGCCTCCATTCATGCCTAAGCTGTCTGCAAAATATTTTAAAGCTGGAGAGTGAAAAGGCAGGAGAAAAGGGCAGCATGAGTGTCTGCCTCTGATACTGACACCTTAAACAGATTACACATTTTCAGTATTGCCTATTAGGACAAAACACCAGGACTTTGGCTGCTGACTCCTGAAGAGAGACTCATTTTTGATAACAGAGTGAATGATTTCCCCTCAAAAATACCTCACTGTACAATAAACTGACATCCTGGCAGAGCACAACAAAAACATCAGGTCCTCCTCTCACCTTTGTCATATAAGAGATTACAATTTTCAGCATGTCCAGATTACTCAAACACTGAAAACATGCAGCCCGTGGTGCTGAGTGGTTTTCAGCCTGCCAGTTATCAGTTGAAAGATGGGCTTCACAATGTCTTTGTATCCGCTTCCTATCTGCTCGGCCATGAAGGCAATAACCGTAATGTATGGCTAAGGGAAAACAGAGCTAATCATCAATGACTGCAAGATATATAGCATATACAGTGGAACCTTGTTTATTACCCTCTCTTCTCCTGTCGTTGAATCCATCGGCTATACAGACAGCTACTGGACTGGAGAGCTTCTTCAATGTTAATTTGATTCATTCTTGTTTTCCATAATAATTGGGGGCAATGGGTCAGTGTGATGAATTTGCTTGTTACACGACACAGGAGGTAGCACGTCGGTGGCTGCTGTACAGTTTGTCTGTCTAGTCGTTTTTTTGTTTTGTTTTTTCCATCATGTGAATCAGGGGTCTCATAGTTATTAGCTATTTTCAGAAAATATCCAGTTCTTACATAATAGATTTGATTCTGAGGACCTGCTTACGCTTCAAATCAGCTTCCGATTTGATTTTAAAACGAAAGCTAAGAGTGTTATGAGTGGCATTTTCATTTTTAGATCAAAGTCATTTCCTAAAAATCATGATTGTTTAGATAGTATTCCTGCTGGAACAATCCAATCTTTTTGCAAATATCAGAGTGCTTTGTTATGTCCCACTTAATCAGCCTGTTTTTCTTTCTGTCTTAATTCTCCAGTAATGTTTTTTTTACTTCCTTTTCATTTTACACGCTTTATTTCCATTTCCCAGTTCTCAAATTATCTCCACAATATGGAAATGTTCAGACATTCATCCACGAGCAATGAATTTTAAGGTAGATCCAATTTTTTTAGTCTTATAAATATACATTTATGTATTGCTTTTTTGTTGGTAACAGCACACCTGTACAGTATATCTGCACTTTCATCCAGTGCCTTCGCAGCATACAGGTTTACAAAAAAAATAAAAATAAAATGAATTGCTACCCTTGTAGAAGATTTTCAAATGAAAGCATCAGAGTGTGTGTGTGTGTACCTACATCAACATGTCTTGTGTTTCTACCCCCCATAGAAACTCTGTGCCTCCACCTCTGTGTGTCATTGTGTTGATGAGCGCTGATTGCAGATTGTTATGGTGTTTGCACCTCTCATCTATCTGGCCCATGCTGAGTATTTGGCCAGGCCTGATTGTGTTGATGGTGACACCGGCATCTTGTCCTCGGGTGGGAAGGCCCAATAGTGGTCCAGACATAATGAAGGAGATGTAATCAACCAATGTCACACACAAAAAGTCAAGTGAAAGAAAACTGTTTCTGTGTTCTACCTTCCCGACTGTGCTCTCTGTTGATGGAAATCAGACAGTCGTGGTTGTTGATGTCGGGGCTTGCTTTTTTAGCAAACGCTTTATGCTGGGCGAAATAGAAAATTTGAGGGTTTTTCTTGTTCTTCACAACAAAGGTGACTTGGAGATAAAGGAATTTGCATTAAATTAAGTCTGTACATTCTCTCTGTTTTGTACGTTCTCAGTGGAGAAATGGGTGTTTCTACCTACAACATACTTTTAATCAATGGCAACAAAAAGAAAGAAGCAAGTGTTTGGCACTTGGTTGTTCAAGAGATCCTTTCTCTCTTTGTGCACTTTGTCCTCTCTCTGTGCTTTGTTATTTGTTTTGGTGTTCTAATCTCTGGCAAGTCAATAATATTCTTTGTTGTCTGAAATTGTGTGTCGGGAACAAAAAGGCCTCCTCCTTTTGTTGAAAGTACCTGTCTGTGACTTTTCACTCTCTCTCAGACTCCCAGATAAAGTAATCATTAGATGTTGTTTTCTGCCTGCAATTACTTTCAGTTACAATGGGTCAAACACTAGGAAAGCAAAAAGGGTCGAGAGAAGACAAGGCTAGATGGATTACAGGCGAGGAACTGTATAGGTCCCACAAGTGCTGATAAATACGTATGTGGCTCAGAGACTCACCGTTGTCAGGAATGTCTCCGTAAATGCATCAAAAGTAATTAGTCTAGAGTATATATGGACAACCTTGCTCCCTTCTTATCTGCATCACATTGTCTCCTTTACAAAAAAGGCCATTCATTACATCTGGCACTATTTGTTTTAAGAAGTAAAAAGGGGCAACTATTACTCTGCCACTTCTTATATCTGGCTTTGTATCGTTTGCAACAGAGAATTGCCCTAAATAATGTATTTCAGTGGAAAAATCCACACTGAGCTTGTAACACAAGTAAAAGTTCTCAGGGGTTCTAATGCTTGTTGAGGATGACCAAACAAGGCAGGTGCTAATCCCAACGTGTGTTTTAACATAATACCATAAATCCATGTTAAAAATAATTCCAAAGAGGCCCCTACAAACTGTTTACCTCAGCATAGCTTTTTTTACACGACAGAAGTAGCTGGATTGGAGAGCCTCTTCAGAGTTAATTTGGACAAACTCTCAAGTTCAAACACGTCATTTTTCTACTGCCACAAAGGAATGCTTTAATTACTTCTACAGCCATCCCTTTGGCTGCAAGGACAGTCTGTTTATCAGTTCATGAAATAATGATGTATCAGCCCTATTTCCAAAACATGGGCCTTTGGGGGGCCCAAAGTAATCAATCAGTGGTCAAACTTGCCAGAGAAAACCCTCGGCATGTCCCAGATATAAAATATTTAAACTTTTGGACCAACTAACATGTGAGGAGGACATTAAGAATCAAGACTTTGTGATAGCAAGTAATTCAAACCACAGTCCAACGTGTTAATTACTAACCTCATGTTGTGGATGGGCTAATCTTGAGCTCTACATTTTCCTTGTACTCATGCGTTTATATTAGCATAATCATAGCACTGTAGCTAGCCACCACATGGCAGGTTATTATGCGTCAGGTAGCTCGACTTCCTTAAACCCTAAACCTCAGTGCTACTTAGCCTTCTGTCTTTTCTATGCCCAAAGCTATTGCACTGCTGTGTGTTTGTTTTTTTTCAGAAATACTTCAGTCACATTGTGATATGTCATCTTTAGAGGGAAACTAGCAAGCTAACTTCTTGCTAAACTCTAGCTCCGCTAAACGTTCTTTATTCTCTTTGTGATGGATCCCTGTAAAAAACACGTTATTGTAATATTTGGATCGTTTTATTGGTCAAAATATTTTCACCATTTTGGTGCATGAATTTTGGAAATCAAAATTTTTAGTGTAGAAAATGCTTAACAATGTCATCTTCATCAGGGATTTTAATGTATCTCCTCCTGATAAAAGTAGAAAAAAATCAAACAGCATTTGAAGCTTACAAAGTTCATTTTCAGACTGATTCAGATAAATGTTGGCCCTTTCCAGTGAAGTCACAGATGTTGTCATATCATTTCCATCTCTTCAGAAATCCGTCTCAGCTTAAAGCTTTTGAGTACAACAGGAGTTCACACATCAGTAGACATCATCAAACTATAAGACGAGCATCAAAAATGTAAGCCCTGAGAAAGGAAGGAGGATGTTGAAATGCCGTCTTGTTTTTGTGATGCTGTGAAAATTAGACAGTTGTCTCTCCTTCAAATGACGATTGCCAGAGCTGCGATGAAAGTAATGGCATCCCTCTTTTCAGTGCAACACCAAGGGGTTTTAATAGCGCTATTATTATTAATGACCATCCATTTGCTTATCCAGATTGTACATTTGGAGTGGGCATAAGGCCGAGTGAAGTGATAAAGTCTTAGTAATTACAAACCCAATTATTTCTACTGAGATTCTATTTGTTTGAAATAATCTTTCATATTCTTCTATTTCTGTGTGTTGGTCTCCCTCCAGAGACAAGACACGTGCTTGTACAGAGTGTATCTTGTTTCTTTTCTTTTCCCAGTTTCTTTCTCATTTCCTATCTAACAAACAAGAACATATAATGTATAATAACACTCAGTCTGCACTCTTGATAACTGTGTTACCTGGTTTGATAACTTTTGATAAAAGTCGCAGACTTCATTTTAAAAGGCTCTTGCATCTTTTGGCACTGTTATTCCTGTTGGTGTCAAATTGACTGAAGCTGTTGTAACTCTACATAAATGCAGATGAAAAATGAAATGTCAGTGAGGTTAAATTAGTATCAGCAAATCCATAGCTACAGGGGCATTTTTTGACTATAAATATAACACTGGCAATATCTTTTACACGTTTAGGATGGAATCGTATTCAACTCTATTATATGGAAGGGCAGAGATGTTGAAAATGGAGAAAACTGCAACTGTGCAGCAAGACAGACAGATCCTAAACACATGGTGCAAATTAATATGTTCTTATATACTTTGAAATTTTTGCTCCTGAAAGTGTGACCTTAAGCTTTTTTTTCTGAAATATCTGAAAATTGTGGCCAGGTAGTGATTTGTGCTTTTAAAAGCAATAAAATATTAGTGGAAGACTGTGAGCCCGGGGGCTGTTTTGTGCATCATGGGAATTTAAAAGCTTAGCTTAAAGGTGTGGTATAAATGAACCAAGAATATAGATGGGTTGGATAACAATTTAACAGTTTTTTTGAGGATTTATGTATATTTGATAAAAAGCACAACAACACGGCACAGCAGCTTGTTGAAAATAAGATCCTCAGTCAATGCAGTACAGGCCTGGAGTGTGAAATAGTGCTATGAGCATCCATACATCACCATCTAATAATCAGATTGTTTGAGGTGGAGAAAGATGTGTTTATATTAAATAATTTTTATGAATGTTTCTACATTAATAAAGTTTTGTACTATAAATAACTTCTATAGTCTTTCTGTTAAAAATAATTTTACTAAATGACACATGCATTAATTCAAAAATATATAATATGGCTTTCATTTGAGAGTAAATGTGTTTGATGCATAGATGCATGCAAGTTTCTTGCAAAAGATTTGCAAAGACTGAACCAATTAACTCTGTAGGATGAGTCACGGGCCTAGTCCACCTTCTTGATGGCTGTTGGAAGAATTTAATGTCCTAGATGCATGCAATTATCCTTTTAATTAGCAATAATGAGTTTGTGCATGCTGAAATAATGACTTGAATCGTGATATGTGTGCAGACCTTAATGTGAAGCTCATCAAGATGTAACAAGCTTTGTCGGTAAATATCATCAACTGTCATGTTAAATATCTCATGCTATTGTACTGAAAAGGCCCAATAAGATGCTTAAATTGATCCTAGCTATGTATGTGTGTGTCCATTTGTGTTTCTGCCTGTTAGAACATGCATGTTCTGATGAAGTTTATGGTCATGAAAAAAAATTAAGTGAATCTGAATGCAATCCGAAGCACTAAGCCCTCATCAACTTAAATGGCATCCTGTGTCACCAGCTGTAGTGCGTGAGTGTAAGTTCAAGAGGGCTGCCTGAATTCTTCTAGGCTCTTGGATTGCAGAGTGGGCGACAGGCAGTTGTGAAATTACCAATTTATTTGAGTTTGCCAAACAACATCATTAAGCAAAAAAATGAAAGTAATGATTAACGAATAAGCACACTCTGACTGGTCAGCTGGTCCAGTGAAAATAACTAATGCTGGTTACGTGCCAACAGAAAGGATTTGCCCACAGTAATTTAAGAGTTAGCAGAAGCTGTTCTATTCATTACATAAAAATGGCAAAATGTGAGTTGGCTGCTCATTTTTTATGAGAGCATATGCCAAACTAGCCGTTAGCCAAGCATTATGTGGTATGAACTGACATAGAAAAGTGATGTGGGAATAGCCTGGATGGCTAAGAGAACATGAATTTGTTTCCTGGGATAAGATTAAAACTACACTTAAAGGAAGATTATTATCAGCGTGTCACCTGAACCCCAGATGACTAGAATAATATAAAATGTCTTTTAACAGAGGCTGTAAAAAACAAGATGACCATCTGTATGCTATAACACAGTTAGACACTTTGTTATGTCTGCCTCCAAAATGGGTTTATGCAGCTTTTAATTGCTTTTGTTGGTGTACTGGACCAAGCAGAGTGAAAAACATCTTCATGTGATATCAGTGCTGATGTTATTTTTTTCAGCTAAAAAAAACATAAATTACACAACTTAAAAGTCTGAGCAAACATAGTATACCTCACAAAGTTGTGTAAAGTTATTGGACCAAGTTGTAAAATGCTGCACACATTCCAGGCATTGTCTTCAACCCCATTATATTTTTAATTAAAAGATTGCAAGTACTCCCATTAGTGAGAGGCATTTGCATTATATCAACCCCACCTGGTTTAAAGTCAAATTGCGGGATGTTATTTGTTCTATATTTTCATTCAGCACCCAGAAAAACATTTTGGGAATGGTTTACACACCATCCAGCATCCTCACACCTTTCTCTTACACTTGTTCAATATTTATACAAGCTGTAAATGTTTGACCACACCAAATGGAAGGTCAGCTGAAGGTGAATGCAGCAGTTTTCGATCTGTGGCTGGCCACAGGATGTGTTGATGTTGCAGAACAAGAATGCTGAAAGGTACGGCTGGTATGCATATTCCCGAAAGTGTGACACACTGTCTAAAAATGCAGAATAGATCACCTAGACCATCAAACAGGCCATAAAGCAAACAGTATTTAATTTGGGAAGGAAACAATTATTTACAGTAATTGCTTTTATTAAATGTTAAATTAACAGAATAAACAGTTATCAGAGTTATTTTTCAAACGCATGCTACTCAGTAAAAATAAATCATCTTAAACGAGAACACTACGTCTGATCTCACTTCTATTACAACTCATTGTTTGCTATTATCCCCACTTGTCTGCCATTCAAATTTCCTTGAAGGGAATGTAGAAAAGTATGTTCACAGCATCAGGGGATCTGTGGCATCAGTGATGTGTGATTTCTCCCAAAAGCTCCGTGGGGTACAATTGTTCCCCCTGAATACAAAAGACAGCGGCATCACAAGCAGGCTGCGGCATACCTCTAGCTGACGAAGGCAGCAAGAGCTGTCAGCGACATCACTCATACCGTGTGCCCACCCTCCCGAACCCGCCGCCGCCGCCTATCCAAACTACCCCACCGGAATAGAAAATAGTACGAGCCCATGTCGTTGAGAGAGGCGGGTCGGTAAATATTTCATATAAAATTTGTAGGCATTGAAGGCTGTTGACATAGAAATGCGATGAGTTCAGTCTGTCTAAAGTCATAGAGGGAAAACGTACCTTTCATTTGTAAAAGCGTCACCTTTAAATAGAATCTGAGGAGGAAGGAAAAATATTGAGGACAAGGCAACATTTTCTGTGTGTCTGGGTGGGTAATAGGGCATTTATGCTAATTACATTACCTAATCAAAAACATCAGCAACCTAAAAAGGCATTACCAACAGGAGAAAACACTTGGAGAAAGATTGAATCAGCGCACGGCCGAGACTTGGCTTGGCCCCATTGTCCTAGCTCAGAGAATGAGAAAGCAGCATCCATTTTTCCCTTAATTAAGTTAGTGACCCTTTGAAAGGTGACACATTTACCGCCCAGGGGATTTATACACTCCCGCTTCACGGCTTCAGTTCAATATGGAGAGGACAGATTTGACTCCACGTGGATACTTCAAATATATCCTTACAATTTATACCAGGTGATTCATTTTCAGTAGCTACTCTTATAATTAAAGTTGACGTCGTGGTATTCAGTGTAGGGTAGCAACGATATACAAAGCATGTTCGCCGTGCCGTTACGCAGCAATCAAGACAATTCGTATTACTACTAGACGGTAATCACGATATTCATTTTCATTCATAAAAAGCCATAAAACAATAAACAAGGTGATAGGAAGATGTCTGGGAAAGAGACTCACATAGACTATGTAGAATTGCGTGTGGAAGAAATAGTCTTTCCAGCGTACTAGGGTCTAAGACGCCTTAATTATTTAAAGCATTCTTACTTATGCAAATACACTAAATAATTTCTGCATGACAGCTTGAAGCTGAGGCCTAGAGGAGAGATGTGATGTCTGAATGAGGACCCCTCTTGCCTTTGCATGGCCTAGGAACCATAACACTGCAGGCTTCTGGTTGCCTTGGTGCATACTGTTTTACATTCTAATTATCTGGCATGACAGACTTTATTGCAGAGGCTCAATGCTGAGGTCTCATCCCAGACTCATTCCACATGTGATGTCAGTTCTGGGATAATAAGATGAGATAGTCTGAGTGCTTAGCCTTGCCCATTTTGCCTCTTCATTGAGTTTTCAGATTTTTTGTTTTTTTCCCCCTAATTTTTCCAAGCGTGCAGCCTAATTCTTGGCCCAACGAGCATGAATTTTACCTGAATAAGATTCTGGAATGATTCGTATCTTTTTCACAGCTTATTTGACCAGATTTATTTTGGATTCTAAAAGATCAAAGGAGTCTAAGGAGTGGCACATTGACAGTGATTAAAATAAACAGTATTTTGTTAAGATGTTCATTAAAAATTGAATACAGTAAAGCCAATCCAAGACACAAACAGCAAGACATTTTTTTCTAACTAATTAAGCTACAGGGAATTCAGTGCATATTGTAGGTAAACAGACAGAGTCATGGGAATACCAATGGAAATTAAATGCTCTGCTGGTGTTTTTCTCATTACAAGATGAAATGAAACATTTATCACTGACTTTCATTTCACTAAAAGGCTGACATTTTCTGGGTCAACCATTGATAAGTGGACAACTTTCTTTTATTTGCATTATGATTCACGAGTTCATTCAGCCCTTTTACATCACCACAGTAAAATTGTTGTTTTCCAGTTCTCTGTATGTTCTGACCTGTTGTTTTAACTTTGTTTTGTTTTTTTCTCCTTCTTTCTTTGTCTGCTTTTTTACAGCCATCGAGGTAAACCTGCAGAAAGCCTTGGCTGAGGCCTCTGAGACCTGTACCCAGGAGTGTCTAATACTAGGCCACTCTGACAGCTGCTGGATGCCCCCAGCCCTGGCCCAGTTCCAGGGTCCTGGCAGCAACAGCCCCATCTCCACCCCTACCACTACTGCCATCACTGCTGCCCTCCCCTCTTTTGGTTTCCAGCAGAGCTGTGCCCGGGGAATAAAAGCTAACATGGGCAGCATGGGGGTCATGGATGGCCGCCATACGTTGGGCAGGTCTGTGCCCAAAAAAGATGAACTGGACAAAGGGATCAATCGTCCACAGTTCTACAACACCCTGGATAGACACTGCAGTAAGAAGGAGGACCCCATCAAGGTCATTCCCCTGGCAAGCTTCTCCTCTCCCGGGCAGCAGACTGGTGGGGGCGGCAGCTCTTTCTTACATGAGAACCAGTTGTAATAGTAAAACACGGATCTTCATTGGCTTAGCATAAACGTGACTCCATCCAAAGATGGCCTACAACTATTAGATTAGTATGTATGCGTATTTGTGGGGTATGCATAATTGGAATAACTTGACCAGCTCAATGACCAGCTCAAGCTCAGTTTCACTAATTAAGATATCTGAGAATGGATTGGAGATAATTATGATGATGTTAAAAAAAGAAATCATGTGAAACCAGTCTGACAAGCGAGGAAGGAGCAAGCAAGTCTTAACATAGAAGACACATGTATAATAAATAAATGGTTATATGCCAAAGTAGATCCATCACAAAAAAAGGATAATCTTGCTTTCTGTTTGGTGAAGTTTGCTTAGCGATAAAAAAGGCCAGTGTACACCTTCAGCTCCTTGGGTTTAGTTTTGTGTAAGTGCATTCCAAAAGACAATTTCCCTGCACAGAAGCAAAAGCAAATGCAGTACTTTGTGTTATGTGAGCTAAATTGGGCTAAATGCTAATTACAAACTCTTGAGTGGATGGTTTGTTTTTTTTTGGTTTTTTTTTCTGTTGATGTTCTAGTGAAGTATTGCTTTGTAAAGCACATGGCACAAACCTTTTTGGTGGAGGAATATGTTTCTTTTGTCTTGTCTGGACATGTTTTAGAAGACTATTTTGGTCAAGGGGCTTCAGAAGGATAAAAAATGTCTACAAAGCATAACTGGGCCAATAGTAGACAGTGCTGCATCTTCGTCTTTTGCATTCTTTTGCATTCTACAATTCTACAATTCTACATTCTCACCCTGGACCAATGCATAAAAAAACCCACAAACACAAAGCGTTGCACATACACATACGTTTTTTGTTTTGTTTTTTTCATATGTGGTGATTGCTCTATGCCTGCCAACTCTATTAAGAAAATGTTCACACTTAGCCATGTCGCAGTAGCTTAGCCTTGAAAGGAGCAGACAGATGCGCTTTGGAAATGTCGTCTCTGTTTTCTTCCTTTTTGTTTCTATTTCTCTCATTTTGCTGCTGAGAAACATTCAAATGGTAACAGCTCTGGAGCCAATTATGAAATTCTCAGTCTAATTACTTTGATGTGTGATCTCTGTAGTGACCCTCATTGTGGTTTGGAGGTTTGGATTAAATCTATTGCTTTTCCTAAAACATGCTCTACGTGTGCAGACGAAGTGTAAAGGTGACAATAACACAGCAAAAGCAGCTTAACACTTCCTTTATTCCCACTGTATTTTAACACCTGTGTTCCTGCTATTAATTACTACTCTGTTTTCATTTCACTAAGTTACACTGCAAAGTTTCTATTATCAGTTTTTACAATGTGTTGACACTGGAATAATAGACCAGGGAGCAAAAATTTCTTCAGGGCTTTGAGTCTAGCTGAATTATTGATGTTAATGTTATTTTGGCAGTTATCATAAGAATAGGCATCGGTACTATTTGAAAGGCCCTCCCTGCAGGCTGTCGCTCACAAGGTTCGATAAACACACTACATCACTGCCGGTGTGTGCAAATTGTACTGATGATAATAACTACTTCAGACTAACTTCCTGCTGTAACAGATTGGGTGCAGTATAATCTATTGCTACAGCAATAAGTGACTTTGCTGATATCCATTTTTCTTGCCTGTAACATCCAAGCCAGGTGTCTACATCATCAGGTATGTGATTCATGTGATTAATTTTGTAGTACCACCTTGCAAATTGGGAACAGGCCTAAATCTATAATGCAACACGGTATTCTCAAGGGAGGGTGCAAGGCAAATTGTGTTAGTATGCTATTAGTTGCCACACCTATTCTCTCAGATCAGAGCTCTTATCCTTATAAAGGGGATTTATCAGAGACTTTGTGAAACGATCACTTAAAGGAACGGCGTCAAGGACTAAAAATAAAAAAAGAAGGGGCAATTCAATTTCACCTTAGTCAATTATGAAAATGAATCAAATTCAAAAGTTAAATCCTCCTGTAAACATACACTGATGGAAATTGCCCTGTTTGGGAATCCAATTTCGACCTATTTACTAATACTTTCATTTTCTTTTCTCTATCATTTTCATTTCATATGATTCCACTGGTGTTGGTGTAGGAGTGCGGAAGGGGGGGGCGGGCATCACACAATGATATGAACAATGCATTTTTAATCAAAAGGAGCACATATCAAAAGGAACATACATCATGATGTCACTGAAAATTGGAATTTTATCTCTGCCAAATACAGATCCAGCACTTCATATCTGCCATCACAACGTCTAATCCAAAACCTGTCTCAAAATCATTAAAAGTCTTTTCAAGTTCTGTCTACAGCTATGTGAAGGGTAAAAAAAAATTCTCAGTAACATTTTTCCAAAATAAGAATTAGGTTTTTAAGAAATGTACCCATTAATTAATTCAATCAGTATAGGTAATGTCAGCTTGTTTCTAAATATGGTAATCTGTACTGTTCTCATATCATGAAAAGAGTGTATCTAAGAGAACATGTATGAGTTAACACACTGTTACACTGTAATAAAAATGTGATTGTTTAAAATACACTGCCCAGTCACACATGCAACGTGAGCACAATACTAACTGTACCCTGTGTTTTGACTTACTCTGCCTACATAACTCCTATGTACTGTAATATTGCAGCAGATCCATTAAAGACTACATGAAATACTACTTTTAGAGGGAAAACTATAGCAACTGCATGAATGTACACCAGCAGGATGTTGCTTTTTGCAAAAATATGATTTTCTTTTATTATTGTTGTGTGGCCGCATTCATTTTGTTATATCTTATGTCCTCTCACGGGTCAAAGTGGTGTTTTATTTATTTTCAGAACAAAGTGCATACCATATGAATGTCCTGGTTTTTTTTAAGTAAGTACTCTCTCTGTGTCAAAAATTTTCATCCGTTAAAAAACATCAAATGGAAAGACTAAATGTCGACTTTGCATGATTCTGCTCTCACTATTACTTTTGAGTTTTTTAAATTTCTTACGCCCTAGCAATAGATGTAGAGACGACGCTATACATAAAGATGAGGATTCCTTTTTATTTTAAGACTATTTCTATTCGAAATGTGTTTCATGATTAACATGTCAAGCTGTGTCATAAACTGCATGAACTGTTTGAACTTCCACAAGGCCTTTTGACACTTGACTACGTGGTTCATGCATCAGTCATTAGAATTGATGTCAGTATTGATGTTTACTGCTTTACACGTTTGTCTGTCTTATGGAACAAACCAATGTTACACCGTGTACATGGTCAATCCTTGTGACGTGTGCATACCACTTACGCCTACGTGCACACAAATCTATCTATACATCTATACTGTCAGGTAAACCGGAATTTAAGCTGTACATAGCAGTACCCCTAAGAACTAGTAATAAGGGTCACAAACTGGAAAGACACACATGGTAAATACTAAAGCCTACTTCAATTCTATAAATCACTTTGTTCATAAAAACTGCAAAAGGGAAAAAAGTGAGAACTGAGGAGATGACAATCTCAGTTGTAATGTAAATTGATACATAATATCAATGAGGGTGTGTTTGAAAGTGTTAACAAGTGATGTTGTATGTGTGTAAATGAGAGAGCGTGTATTTCCTTGCATGTATGCGTGAGTGGGTGTGTATACTGGCATGTACATTGCCAGAGTATTTTATGTACACTAATGTATCTTGTAAAAAACTATATCAAAATACGATATAAGACTTAAGTATATGCTTGTAAATTAGTCATCAGTGAGTCAGGTCAAGTTTGCGTTGAGAGAAGGCTTCAGTGCTTGCCAGCGAATCTGTATTTCTTAGTTAAAGCTATACAGTCTGTGTTGTTATGCCTTTGTAAGATATCCCACATAAATCTATGAAAAAAATTAACTTACATGGTGAAATGATTTTTCCTGTCATTGAATTTTACTTGAGCCATTAAATATTGAGTCCTTGAAGAATTAATGGATCATGTTTGTCCTTCACTGTTAATTATTGTTTGATAAGGTTTTCTAAGAGCAGTGGTGTATCAGCGAAGCAACGTGAGAGCATACTGTCATCATATTCCAATTATGACAAATACAAGCTAATGATAGACGATCGATCAAATGGGAAGTGACATGTCACCTTTTTTTTTCACTTCTGCAAATTAGCACTTCTGAGGAAATAATGTAAAGAGTTTACACCTCAGCATGCTGTCTGAGAAGCTGATTCACCTAAATTTAAACTGCACTGTCAAGGTGTCGCCTAAAAAAGCAAAATCACCTAAATTTCAATGCAACAAGACTTCCTAATTCACAGACAAACAGACAGAGAGACTTTGAAACCAGTGGAAACAATTCCAATAGTTCAACTGCTGTTGATCACTTGCAATTCAGCAGTTCAGACTGTACCAAGTGGCAGAATAAGACCCAGTGCAACTGTCGGATTGTATCTTTTATTTGTTTTTTATCTAATTTCTAATTTTTGATTTCAATTTAGTTTAAGTTAGTTTGTGGTTTTCGGTAAGTTTTAAATAGTTTTGTTGTTTTTTACTTTGATATTATAAAGGGTTGTCAGCGGCAAATTTTAAGAAGATTAGAATAAGCATTGTAACAATAATGCATGCATAATTTGTGAGTGACTCAGAAAGATCTAGACACAAAATTTGAAGAATTTCTCTATCCATCAATCTATAACAGAAGAGAATTCTGACTTTAATCTCAGAATTCTGAGAAAACCTCTTTTTTTTCTTCTTTTCCAGAATTCTGAGAAAAAAGTCAGAATTCTGAGATTAAAGTAAAAAAAATCGTTTTTCTCAGAATTCTGAGAAAAAATAATTCTGATGAAAAAAGTCAGCATTCTGAGAAAAATTCTGCTGAAAGTCAGAATTTCTCAGAATTCTGACTTTTTTCATCAGAATTATTTTTTCTCAGAATTCTGAGAAAAAAGTCAACATTCTGAGAAAAAATAATTTTTTGAGTTTTTTCTTAGAATTCTGGAAAAGAAGAAAAAAAAAGACATGCCCAGTTTTTGTTTTTGTTTTTTCCCCAGTGGCCCTTCCATAATCTATCTTGTTAATCAGTTGTTGAACAATATCTTGACAACGACCATAGGACACAGGAAAATGTGTCTAAGTTGCAATCCCATCGCATCTATTTAAGACTGTATTTCCACCAGGCATGCATTGCACCCCATGACACATAAAATACTGTTTGTATGGTTTTTTTTAAACAAAGTTTGCTGAAACTGCATATAGAAGATGAAGAAAACAGTAAATAAGACAGCAGAAAAAAACTCCTATTTCCAAATAGTCCTCTGGTGAAACACCAAAGTATGATTTGAAACCATTTGAAGACAACAACAGGACTGTGTCGTGAACACACGAGTAGTTAATTTAGGTTTAGGATAAGTGAATAAAATGTATTATTGTTGTTGTTGCTTTTAATACAACTTTACCGGGTGTATTTGTCTTCCATGCATCTGACCGTCCCTGTCATCCATCAGCCAAGTACTCATCTCTCAATCTATCCATCCATGAGAACTTTGATGCCTCAAAGGCAAACTGTAAAACAGCCTCAACAATCCCCTTGGGCTATGAATTCTACCTGAGGCCCTTCTGGCTTAATGCTTTATCCACTATACTTTCATGAATACACAAGACCTCAGAGGGGGAACCTCAGGCATACAGTACACTATTGATGCTCACAACAACAGGACATGACAGGATCTCTTGGCACTGACTCCTAACTTGTGTGACACAAAGAGTCATGTCATGTAGCTTGTAAGACTTCAAAGCCTTTCTGGACTGTGTCATCTCGTAGCATCTTCAGCATATGCTCAGTCCCCAATCTCCTTAAGAGAGCTGGCTTTGACCTGCCCCATTAGTTTTCCATGGTAATTGGTTAATAATGAGACAGTGAAAGTCCCAAGGATGTCTGCACTGTCAAAACACATACCCAACTACACAAATCTGCATTTCCAGTAATTACTGCATATTTGAACAGAAAGAACTTTGTGATCCTTACAGTGACTTGAATGCTTGCCATGCACACACACATACACACACACATACACCCCACACCCTCATTCCCATCTGCTAACAAGCACCAACTTATTGTAAGCCTACTTAGTTCTCAAGGTGTCATCTGTTGAAGTGTCAGGAGAACATATAGAGATTGTCAAACAGTACACTCATTTCAAATTGTAATTAAACTGGCCATCAGGTACCTAGAGGCTGTTTAGTCAACAGCAGGGTACTAATTACTATAAGATGACCTTTGGAATAATATCTGGTGAATTATTCATAGTTGAGAAAATTGCTTCGGAGACATGCCAACGACATCCAAGGGGCGTCTGAGTGTACACATACTCAAAGATTTCAGGATGGCTATAAAAATAAGGTCACTAGCTGGATAAAACAAGAACTTTTTCCTCCGTGAAAAAGAGGTGTCTGGAATAAAAGTATAAGGACAAAATCCAACTTTTGAAAAGAGAAATGTTGGAGAGAGAATCCACTGGCTTATGTAAAGGTAATGTAAAGGATTTTGAAGAGAAAAGATGTCTGTCTTGGGACGCCTTAAGAATATTAACAGCAACAACAACAAAAGCAGTGTGCTTAAAAACAGAAAAACAACTTTCTATATTATTTGTTATTTTCTACCTATGATGATCTCCAGCAGAGACATAAGGTAATTAATTTAAGTGAAAGAAATCAACACTTGTACATTTAAATTAAGAAAAAAAATTAGAGACAAAAAGCAAAGCACTGTTAACATATTTCAACAGATGCATCTGCCTACGTGACAAAACCATTAAAAGCATCTCTATCATGCTGGAAATGTTTCTGTGAAGTATTCTGCACTGAGCAGATAGAGGTCTAAGATAGTTTCTTCCCCATCTCTGTTTAACCTTTAGGGACACTTTGCTGAAATTACTGCTAGGATCTCATACAGAACCCTTCACTTTATTTCTAGGTGGCATAAGTAGATAGCTCTGAATCTACAGTAAATGATTAGACATCTGTGGACTCTTTCTTTTCTCCTGTAACAGGGAAAAAAGAAATGAATTGTCTTTTCACATGGCTAGTTCATTTTTACAGTCTCTCTATTAGTAAAGCAGAAAAAGTCACCCATGAGCACCATGACACTTTTCCTAACTTTATGGGGAAGTTCTCTGAATATCTGAATTCAATATGATCTCAGTCGACTATTTGTGCGATGCTTTGAAAGAAGGTCAGAAACATGACTCTTTATCACCATCGCAGAGGATTCAAATGATTAGCCAAAATTTGTGGTAATTGGTAGTAATTAACAAGGACCTTGTTCTCTTGGACATTGGAGAGCTGCCGCGATGCCAGATCCCACCCTCTCCACCTGCCATTAGAGAGCAATTACTGATAGGAATCAGTACACATTAACGCAAGATAAAATGTGTGCAGCTGCTTGTGTGTCTTTATTTAAAATACTTGGCTCAAAAAACTTGGTCACATCTGAGAACCCACTGTCATGAGATCTAGCATTCGCATAGTTTTACAAGTTAATCCACCTATAACAATTTATTAGGAATGTACCAAAATTTGACATTTATTATTAATATTTGATATTTATTTATTCATTCATTTATTACATGTCACCCAGACTGTGCAAAATAATTTCTTTGAGATCCATAGCTATATTACAAATAATACCTATAGGCCTATATTCTTCTCATAAAGATACCCTTTCCACGTAAAAAGAAATTACATCGACAACAGATAACCAACAATATTCTCACACGTAACCTGCAAAAACATATTTGTAGAGCCTTCCTTTGAAGACCACAAACAATTGCACTTTTTGATGCACGTATCAGCATCAGTCCACAATTTAACCCAAACAACAGAAATACATCTTTGTTTAATCTCTTTTTAGTTCTTTTTATTAAGTTAAAATACAAAAATCTGTCAAATGACTTACTTACGCTCCTGTACTGAGAAAAATCCTAAATAACTTCAGTTTAGTGTTAAACATTATTTGCATTGTTTTAAAATAAACCAAATCATTAAAGTTCTTTATATGGGAGCTTGGAGACAGTGGCTCAGGGTGATCATAATAACCAGCCTTGTTAATGACCCGTGATATAAATACTGGATTTATTATTGTTTTAAAAGTCAATCCCCCCAATTCCACACAGTAAGAAAAATAAGAAAGTATAAGTGAACAATAAATTATATGGAAGGCATTATAATCCACTACATACTTAATTCTAACGTACTGTGGCCTCTTCTTCCTTGGTGCAGCATAGCTTAAATGAATGACTTTTTTCAGTGCCTGGTACTCTGTTTATTTCTGCAGAGAAACACTTTATCTGAACCCGGTATGCTTAGCATGTTATAGGGTTACCATTTAAGTTTACCCACTCGACATGCTAATATTTCCTAGTGAAGCACAAACTGCAGCTGCTGATGATAGGAATGTCATTTGTTGTGTAAGTATTTAGCAATGCGCCTACTGAGTCACATAAAATTCTGACCCCCTCGTAGGAGAGACGGGAATAAACGGAGGATTATTAGAATCAAAAGTCATCAGAGATCCAGGGACAAATGTGTTAAACTCTGGCTGTACAAATATAATGGAAAGACTTGTGAAAAGGTTTGAGGTTTTTAGTTTGGAGTAAAGCGTTTCAGATCATGCAGACCACACAGCGAATACATCCACAGCTTGACTAAGCTTTTAAACTTAGTTTTAAAAAAAATAAAAATGATTGTGTTTTTTTTCCCTTAAATTGATTAATAACATCTATCACTAGCGCTGCTTTTCTCAGGGTTGTGGCACCTAGCAGAAAAAAGATGTTTGAAGGGTTGGCTCGCCTGATAAGTAATGAAAAGAAACGAAGTTCACACTGTGCCCCTTTCGCAGTGAGGAAGTACTTTAGTGAAACTGCTTTTACTGCGAGTTCTTTGTGCGCATCTAAAGACAGTATCACAGCCTGACAAGCCTGTTCGTGTTCCGCACACATGCAGCTTTCCTGCAGTTAAGGCAGCAAGTCCCTGAAGCTCTTCCTCCATGGAGTTTATTGTCAGGGTCTATCCGATGGTAGGATGCCTCTCCCTCCTCTTTGAAATCCGGAAGATCAAACAAAACAACAATGTTAACGCAGGGTGTGTTTGAGGTTTGAATATATAATCAGTTTCCAGGGATAGATGTTTTATTTGTTGTTGCATTGCTACTGTATTACTAAACTGATAGTGAAAGCATTAATAGATTGTTATGTCTCTTTACTTTGTGTTGTATCTATCCATCTATCTATGTATCCTACCATGACATGTAATGGACTTAAAAAAATAAAAATACTACAGTGGGCTTGTGAAAACAGATTGCAGTAACACTAAATGTGTGTGGTATGTCGTAATTAGGGCCAAATATGCAAAAGCAATGATACAGTTTGTCCTTCCAAAACAGTATTATACTTGGCAATCAACCTTTACTTTCAAAAACATCTTTGGCACAATGGCAAGTGAAAGCATGGCGGGATGAAAAGAAAGAAGCAACAAGGAAAATCAATATAGCAATTATGCGTGCAGATAATGGACACCAGGGTGTTATTTCGAGAACCCAAAAAGGAGAAGTGACATAAAGCCGATTCGAATAGTGCAAACAATTCATTTTCTCAGATCTGGTGCTTCTGGCATATATTTAGTGTCACATGACTGCAAAAACGCAAGTTGTATTTTTTGTTGTTTTGCCATGGCTGAAATCTAATCACTAGGTTGTTCTTTATGTTTGTTCACAATCACCAGCCTCTGTTAAAACTCAGTTTCCCATTATTCTTTTACTGGTTACGAAAAGCCTAAAAACACAAGCAGCAAACCTGGTGATTAGATAATTGAGATTTTCGACAAAACAGTCACTCACACATGACATGCAAAGAGAGATTGGCATAGGGCAAGCGTAAAAGGAAGGACAGGGAAACCAGATAAACGCACACATTTATACACCTCCGCCACTCCATGCTTTTACCTGCTCGAAAGAGGTCACCTCCAGCTCTGTCAAGCTTTGCAGGTGGGTCAGAGATCTGGATTTGATAACTGGAGGGAGTTTAGAGAGCAGACATTTGACAAGCATGACAATGCTCTGACAGCCCTCATTGCGCAATGATTAATGACTGACATCCTTGTCGCCTGTCTCATACAGAATGCAAATGCAGCACTGTGAGAAAATTAGCCTAATATGTCCTATAATTGGATGCAGGATGTATCACATGAAGCAAGAACAGGGCAGCTTCTTCTTCTTTTCTTTTTTTTTTGCTCCTGAAACAAGGCTTTATTATTGAGAACACTACAAAGTAGGTGAGAGAGATGCTGCAGGATGATCGAAAATGACCGCCAGCAAATCCTTCTCATTTGTAGCAATTCATTGACATAGCAGTTAGTCCAGGGATGAGCAGATGCAATGTTTTGGATCTAGGCTTGAGAAGTCAAGCCTGGCTCTCTCATTTCATGCATTTAATTCCCCCTGGCTGTTTGGTCAGAATTTTGCCTAGTTACAGCAAATTTATAGATTGTAACATATACTATAAATCTGTGGTGTGCAGTGATTTTTACATAAAGGCAGACAGAGACGATTTGCTACATTTAAGAATTTAACAAGGCAAACTGTATCAGATCAAAGCACACCCTTTGTGCCGCTTGTCTGCGCTTTACATGGACGTCCTTCCTGGCTGAAGAATTGTAAAATTTTATTTCTGCAAATTACCAAAACTTATTTACTATTAGGTGACAATAGCAAATGCTGAAGGAATTTATTTGTTTTTATTATATTTATTTATCTGCTTATTTTAGCAGTAGAAGTAGTAAAACTTTAAGTATATAGTTCGACTATATTAGTGGGAAATTGTGCATGATGTATCAAAAGTCAAAATACGCACGTTTGTAGTGGTTGTGCTGTGAGGATGACAAATTTCTTGATTTTTAAGTATAATAAAATATGTTAATGACATCAAATCAGCTGAATTAAAAGGCTTGAGCAGTGTGTGACAGGCCTCTAGCCTGATGTACAAAAGGATTATTTTTAAAACAAAAACATGCTAGATGTTGTCCTTGAAAACTGGAAATCTAAGGCATTTTCAAAATATTCTTTGTATGTAATGGCGAGCTAGTTACCCACCACAGGCTAAATTCAACCCATGAAATCAATTAGCCAAAGAACTTGGTGAGCGCTGAAGAAGAAATACTTTGAAAGCATTCCTTGTATTTTGCTTTATTGTTAGTCCAGTGTTACAGTAACTTATTAACATTCTAATTTTTTTCATCAGTTCAGTTTATTTATATAGTGCCATTTCACAACAACAGTCACCTTAAAGCACTTTAAATTGAAAGATCAAGACCATACAGTATTCAAAAGAAACACCAACAATCACACAACCCCCTATGAGCAAGAACTCAGTGACAGTGGCAAAGAAAAACTCCCTTTTAACAGGAAGAAGCTTCCTGTAGAACCAGGGTGAGCCCAGGGCATCCATCTGCTGTGACCAACTGGGGGTCAGGGGAAAGAGGAGCAGGGAAAGAGAGACAGGACGAAAAACACATTGTGGGAGAAGAGCCAGAGTTTAATAATTACTAATTATTAAAAGGAGTAGTGGTGTATAAGAGAGGGATTTTAAATTCAATTCTCTATTTAACAGAGAGCTAGTGAAGAGAAGCTAATATGTGAGAAACAGGGAAATATGGGAGGTTTTTTTTCTAGTCCCTGTCACATCAAAAAAAAATCCACTGACATTTGATTGGAAGAATCATCTGTAATATTGAGATATTCAAAGCTGCTACTGAATGAAAAACATAGTCTTACAGAAAACGGGATAGTCACAAAATCTGTTAAATCATCTTAACAGCCTCAATTCTTTTCCTTTTTTTCACACGCGCACATACATCAGTATTCTGCAATGAATACAATTTCTTTTCAATTCTTTAAAAACTCAGGAAATAGTATCCATTAATTTGCTTTGATGGTTTACAATCTGGTGGAACAAAAAACTGGAAAGGCAGAAGATGATGGTGGTGGTGTAAGTTAATTATTGTTCACTCATGCCCCAGTCACATGGCCCTAGATGTTTTCGGTGACCACCTAACAACCACCAGTCAGAGTATACATATTTTTTACTAGTGGCTGGTGGTTGCTGGAGACAAATGTTAATTCTGCGACAGGTTAATGAGTGGATGAGTAATGAGTGAGTGGATCTTTCATGCAAACAGTGGGAAAACTGCTGCATGGCAATTTGCTAGCAACCAAAGCAAGGAGGGTTTTTTTTCTTCTATGCAGCATTCTTTCTGAGACAGCAACAGCCAGCAACCTCCAACATGAAATAAAGGCTTTTCCTATCAGTTGCCAGAGGGTTGGTATTTAACTGAAAATCTATAAAAAAAAAAAAAAAGAGTTTGATTAAGAGATTAACAGTGAGTGTGTGCATATGTGTGAATGTGCTTGTATAAATAACAAGGTTCATTAACTTATATAAACTAATACAATCACACATAAAGTCCAGGGTTCTTCAGTAAAGCTGATTCATTCCGACTTTGCCTCATACCACCTTAGTGCCTTTCTCAAGATTTGTCCTGAGTTACTTAAAAATTAGTGGTATGTGTTCAAAGTTACAATAAAAAACAACTTTAATTATCCACATTAAATTAACAATATTGTGGCAGATGTTAATTTCAAATGAAACTCTCCCTGTAATTTGGAAGATCAGAATTAGACATTAAATTGCAATCTGTGGTACCACGTTTTTACTTTATATGAAGGTGAAAACAAAGGTTACTGTACTCTTTTATTAACACTGTTGATTTTGTAGTTTACTTCTTCTTTACTTCAATTGTGCTGTTTAGTGTTCATATTTCTGGAGAGATACCAAATCAGCATAATGGCACAATATGACTCACCTATGCTAACAAACAAAGCGAAAACCACTCACTCATTTAGAGATGGGCGGACACATATTGGTTAACTCCATTTTTGTAAATTCCTAAAATGCAGTATAAAAACTGTATATTCTTACCTAAATAAATAAATAGCATATATTAACATTATTTTGCAATCAAGCCATTTCAAAACAAAAATCGTTCTTTTTTAAAATATCGTTATAATCTTACTGATGTTTTGAAGGAAATTCAGAGCAGTTGCAACGCTGAGGACAGAACCAAGTGAACCGTACTCACACCACATAAAACTAAAAATGCCAAAAGTATTAGCATTTTTGTAAAGGCCTGACATTGAGTAGGTGCTCTAGGTGCTCCTTTCCAACAGCTGGCTTCAGAGTTTAATGAATATGCATATCGATGAGTTTTGTCATTGAGTGTTTTGACGGGAAGTGCAAGTTCACTCTCCCTACTGAGGGTCACTGAGCTGTGATGCAGAGGCTTCAGACAAAAGAAAGTTCACTTCAAATAAAATGTGACTATTCAGAAAGCTATACAGTAATCCCCTTGTTGAATGCTTTACATCAAGTGAGAAAGTGCTTTAATATAAGAACTGAATCAAAAGCACAGCTACAGTACACTTTTCAGTCACTGCCAATCAAGTGCCACAGACACAAATCAAACCTGACATCAAAGGACGTTATTTTATACTAGAGATGGCACGATACCACTTGTTTATGTCCAATACCGATACTGATATCATAAAATTGGATATCTGCCGATACAGATATGAATTCGATATTGTGTGTTTTTTAATCAATAAAAATGTTTTTTTAATATCTTGCTGCTTTTTGTATAAGTTCATACTCAAGTTACAAAAAAACAAACACTAAAGCTATTCTGTTATACCTGTATGCAAAAAATACACTGCACCCAAAACATTTCATAGTTCAGCAATACTGATCAATCTAATAAACTTAAACCTACCTACTCCATCCTTCTTATTCTGGTATTTTAAAGAGTAAGCAACCTAACCAATAGGGCTCTAAAACTCCCAGCAAAAAAAAAAAAAAAAATAGGGAACCACCCCCCACCCTTCACCTCATGATGCTTAATCGACGTAATCAACTTTCATTTGATACAGTGTGAAAAAAAATGCACAGAACTCAATTATTTTTCAAGAATAATTAAATAACTTCAGCATCTTTCTTCAACAGAATTGCAGGAGGCACAGATGGAAAAAGTAGTATAGCTTACTAGGGTATATTAGACTTAATAGTTACTATATACAGTAATGGACTTCTATACATTTTACATCAGATTAAAACTTTGAGCGTAAGATTCGGATAATTATTTATTAAAAGCTCGACATTTTAAATGAGAATAAGAAAGAAAAGTCTGTCTTTGTGCCCCCCCTTTTCCCTGTTAATGCCCAACCAGACTACCAACAGGTCTTGCACGCCACAGCCGCTCTATCACGTGACGCATACTGCTCCGACGTGCTAAGGTTATGAGGCGAGTTACAGCGTGTGAGGTGCTTTTTTGATATTTAAGGGATCAGATTACATTTTTTATTTCTCTCCAAATCCGATCCAGTAATTTAGGTCAGTATCGGACTGATACCAATATGTAATATCGGATCGGTCCATCTCCATTTTATACACAAGGTATTTTATGTTCAAAACAGAAAATCTAGCATTAATGTTTTGACAGTCATATTTTAAAAAGATTCTCAACATATTTTCATCATTGAAGTCAGCATTAATAATATTCTGAATGGATTATTGACATAAGACAATTAAGGACACCAAACAATGCCAAAAAGGTAACAATAGACAGAACACCATCGCTGCGACCTTCAATCATAATCTCTCTTTGATCGTTTTGTTTGCAATTACAGAACAAACTATGAAAACCGCTCGAATAAGGGGGGAAATAATTGTCACGCTGCGACCTGATAATGCTACGACCCCTCTTCTGACAGGAAATTTATTGAAAAAAAAAAAAAGCTGCTTTTGAAGACAAAAACAATTAAAAAGACTAAGAAAAAAACAGATATGTACTGTAATGAGCTGGAAACTCCTCTATATGTGATTCCTAAAATCAGGCAAAAATGAATTTCTCTTGTGAAGCTCCTCATTATCCTGATTGTATAATAGATATAATCAAGCAACAGTGTCCAATTAGTAGTCTATAGGCTTGCCTCCATCTAAAAAATGGAAGCCATAAATGAACAATTGACACTCTAAATGTGTTTCTCCAAAACTCTGGGGTTGCTCCCTAATCAACGAGTTATTGATGAATCCGAGGGCTTAAAAGAAAAAAAGGGCTTTGACATATATCTGTGATATGATGGAGGTTGTGGGATGTGAACAAACAGTCTTTTCCAGGTAGTTTGAGTGATTGCCTAATCCCCTGTAGCTAGATGATTGCAGAGCAAGGTCAGTTTGAAGGCTCAGACTGATTGAGTGCTGTCTATAGATGGAGGCTTGCTCAAGTCTCTGATGTCTTTAGATGGACAGCGGTTGAAGATTCACTCTGGTGTTTTTTAGCTCTTGAACCAAAACTGTCCAAACTGAATGACACTGTGTGCCAGTAGTACTCAGAACATACTAACAATGAGAATATTATGAGTGTTTAGTTGTTAATTTGAGGAAGCAGACTAACTTGTGACTTGTAACTTATGAACAGACTTAGTAGCAGTGCATTTTTTAATGTATTTCAAATCACATTGTTGCACTCCACCCTATCTAGAGTACTAGCTTTTAAAAAATACTCGACAACCATGCTGTCAACCTTCACTCCCATATTTTACTCTTGCCTGAAATCTGTTTGCATGGCACAGTTATCAACAATTTTTTAAATTAGTCCTTTTGCCAGCATTGTCAAGATGCATTTTGTGCATCATCGACACCAATTTATATCTCAAGCTGTCATTTTGTTACTAAACTGGGTTTTTGGTAAAATTCGACACTTCCTGGGGCTGCAATTGGATCACCCCCTACTGCTATGTACATTCAAAATACCGAGGTAAAGCGCTGTTCTGTGTATCAAACTCCACTAGTCTGCAGCAGAAATCCTTTGTGCGGACATCTCTGTGACAGCTCCTTGGCAACTTGTGCGCCTGTGTGCCACAAGCTCCCTAAGCTGACTGTTTGGATCAAGTGGGAAGAGGCAGCAATCCCAAAGAGAACAAAATAGCAGATCCCAGCAGCTTTCACAGCCGATGCTATGAGATTTACTAGACTAGAGAGGAGGGTGTGGAAGGATGAGTTCGTGTGTGCATGAGAGAGAAAAGGAGAGAACGAGGGGGAGGGAAGTAGATGTACTTTGAAATTATTTGAAATGTCAGACAAATAAGATTCACAAGAGGCATTATGTTTCCATAACGATGATGTGGTGAAGCTTAGGTGTGGTGTCAACATGCAAATGCATAAGATAATAAAGTGGTGACATTTTTTTTTCTTTTAAAAGGCTTAGGAAATGGATGAAAGAATGTTTTTCTCTCCTTTACCATGTGCACTTTGAAGTGTCAAGCTTGTGAATTGTGGCAAATTATGAACACATCTGTGCTCAAAGCAAATATCCACAATAAAAAAAAGTATAAAAGGTAAAGGAATACAGTATGTAAATGCAGTGAAAGTACTTGATTAGGTCAACTTAGCAACTATTTCCTTTAAAAGTTCAATTCAGTGTGTAATTAAAACTGCCTTTTTCTTCTTTTACAAGAAATGAACAGTATTTTGAGATAGTCTATGATAGCTAATCTTTTATGACGGCCTGCCAGGGAGGCTGAGACGCAACATGAAAAACTTCCATCTTCCGACAAAAAACAATAACAAATAAACATCCAGATATTTAACAACACTTTACCAAATACAGGAGCATAAACTGACGTACGAATGAGCCAATACTAAGCGACAGACAAAAATAAGTCTATAGAGTCGTATTTGGCTCACTTCAGGCTTTACTTTTTACCAATCTATATCCTTGTGGTTACATATGCTATAGACCTAAGTAAAGACCAACAAATATGAAATCATCATCTTCTACTGACCAATCAAGTCTTTGGAAAATAATTTATGGTGACATTATCCAGGGGACTTTCTATAGAAAGGGAACTTCTAAAGGTATTTTGTACTTTGTTTGTGCCTACAGATTTTATCTTTCTTCATCTTTTTTAAACATTATGATCCTAAAATAGTGTACGTACATATTCTTTTTTTCCAGTTTTTTTTATATTCATTCTATATTTGCTTTCAGACTGTTAAAGACCACCAGTGCTGCAACCCAAAAATAAAAGCTGCACATCTAAACATTAAGTTAATTAAAAACAATTATTATTCACCATATTTTCCTGTTTCTTAATGATAGAGGCCTTATAATGATAAGTCTGTTTGAATAGCAGTGAGTATTTCTGTTGGCTTTTCTTCTTGATTTCAAATAGACTGAATATTATTAATATGGTAGGTCTTTTCCAGTCTTACTGAAAAAACTGCTTAACGTTCACACACATATAGGCAGCTTTAATACTCTTCATTTTGACACACACTCACACCACTGCTTTGGCTGAGGTAGCTTTGTTGCTTTCACCATGTGTTATGTACAATTATGTATAATTCTTCCTATTTTGTAATATTATCGATGTATCTTTCTTTGCAAAAGCAGCAACCCTGCTGTCAGTGGACGTCTCCATGTTTCCGGTTATATACTGTAAATGCCATCCCGTCATGTAAACACACTTGTGACTAGGTTGGGAAACCAGACTGTAGTTTAACTTTTTGAGCTGTTGATCACCTTTGGATGTCAATTTAGCTTAATTGCCTATATTAGACAAGGTGAACCCAGATCGTGGAAATATATCCAGGTTGAGGTTACGAGTATGTTTTCACCATAAAGGTGTTTTCCAATGAACTACATATGGAGTGTGATATTAAACATTTTGAGGACACTGCACAAAAAACTAAGGTGCATGAATAGTATCTGAAAGTCATGTCCTGAAGAAATAGGTAAGGAAAAAAACAAATACACCTGAGAGCTGCATCTGGCCCTTCAGCTGATCCATATACTGTTTCATTGAAGCCAATTCAGAAATGCAAGACTGGCTACCAGGAAGCAATTTTTAGGTAAGGGAAAAGGCTGCAATATGTTGAATTACACAAGAAGTGTACTAAAATCATTGGCTGCAGTTCTTATGGAGTGATGAATCCAAATGTAAAACTTTTGATTAAAATTGTTATCAATATGTATGGAGGAGGTCAGGAGAGAAGTACAACAGTGAGTGTCTACACCTATCTTTTAAACACAACGGAGGCCCTGTCATGGTTAGGGGCTGGATTTCAGGCAGTGGTGTTAGAGATCTTGTCAAAACTGTTTGAACTGTGAATGCAGACGAGTACTGTCAGCGTTTGAAAGTGTCTGATTGGTAACAGCTTCGTTTTTCAGCACGGTATTGATCCCAAACATATTGTCAGTGCAATAAAAGATTTAAAAAATGCACAATGAAACACTTCCAGTCGTAGTCTTGCTTCCCCAGAGAATGGGCCTCAATGTTATTGAAGCAGTGGACAATCATCTTGGGAAAGAACAGAATAAAAGGCAGCCACCATTGAAAAAAAAAAGTTTTGAATGACCTTCAAGAAGCCTGAAGAACTATTCATGAAGTCTACTTAAAGAAATTACAAGTAACTTTGCCTCAGAGAATTCAGTGGTCAAACTACATATTGACTTCCAAGTTAGTTAAATTATAAAAGCTCAATTTTAGCCTTTCTGTGTATGTTTGCACATCCCAAAAAACTGCATCAACTTCCCATTTCCTGAGCAAAATGAATAAAAAATTGAGTGTTGTTCAGCATGGTTGAACTTGCATTGTAGTGCAGGACTCAAAACCTTAGTGAAACAAACAAACCAAAACACAACAACTAAGCTCTGAAAGTAACCCAAACAAACCTGTTCAAAATAAAAGGCAGCATGGGTGGTTGTAAGGTGGAGAAGTTTATGAATCCTCTATCCAGATGGCAGCCCTATGTTGGCTTGGCTCCCTATGAAGCTTGCAGCAAATCATGTCTGAGCTGTGGAGTGCTGCTCCGATCAAAGCACCGGTTATACTGTCCCTCACTCCTTAGTAAAACACACTGTGCAGACCTTATAAAAAGAAAGAGAAATACATCAGCACCACATAACAGCACAGAAATTCAACAGCAGTCACAACATAAACGTTAGAAAACTAAATAAAAAATTGTGTTTTTAGCTCACACCGCGTCGTTTACATTTAAAAAAAAATCATAAGCATAATCACGTAAAACACCCCAAACCTCCTTCAGGTATGAGCTCTCTTACACTGATTCTTAGGTAACCGAGCCTTAAAGAAACGGGCAAAATTGGTTCCAGTTGGCCGGATACTACACATCATTTAATATATTCCAGTCTATTACCACTTTTGTTCTGACACCTCATTCTTTTCCACCAATATATGAGAGGGTCATTCAATAGCTGACACCTCTCTTCCATACCGTAGTCACATCTCTGTTGCTTTTTGAGCATGTGTCACAGCTGAGAGGCTTGAATTTCAAGAGATAGATTTGCTGACAGAGACATACCATCACTCCTTGCAGTGAGGCTAGCACAGGAAATGCTTCACTGTAGAGGTGCAGTAGCCTTGTCACTTTAATCTGAGGTAATTGATCATGGCAGACAACAGCTGATGTGTGCAAGTCAATTGTAAGGGGCAAAAGGATGCTGCTTATTCAGATAAAAGATCTCTAGCATTTCACCAGTCACTCCCATTGATACGTTGATAGCATGATTGACAGCAAATCAACCTGGCAGAAAATACATTTAAATGTTGGACAAACATAATCGTGGATATCGTGCATCATTTGTGACTGCATAACATTTCCTCATTAAAGCATGCAATCCCTAACCAGACACTAGACAGCCTTTGGAGAGTCATTTAACTGTCAGAGTGCAGGTGCACAGGGAAAACCATTCAGAATTTAAAAAAAAAACAACAACACACATACCCTGGGACTTCTCAAATGCCACTTAGCATTCAAGGACTTTGTGATTCATTAGTAGCAGCAGACTGGTTAGATAGAAGCATCTGTTATCTGGTTCCAGTCCTTATGCCATCAATGTCACAAATAATCACATACAACAGGCGGCTTGCAGCAACAGGTCTTCCAACATCCAGTAGCCTTGTGCATTGCATTATACTATTCTGGACTGTTTTCATACAGACCTTATTGGTGTTTATTTAAATGACAGTATTACATTTTTCTCTCTGTTATTTTTTTTTTATTTTTAGCTTTAATTTTTAAAGCTAAATATATAAGTACACCTATTAGAAGGAAATTTGTTTCAGTTTTCATTGGACTGCAACTCAAACTTTCACTGAAAAAGTTGCCATCAGTTAATCAGGATCTGTTCTGCACTTAATTAGCTGGGGGATGTTTGCTGAACACGACCAGCCGTCATACACTAGTCACTTTGGGTTTCAAAAGAAGATTTAACCGATAACTGCTCAATACAACAAAAGGAAAAGAAAGAAAAGGAAATAAGAGCTGCATTATTTGTGTCCCTCAAACCCCCAGTGCTATTGGAGGGGAACAATAGCAAAAAGAAAAATGAGAAGATTGTGAGCAAAAAATAGCATAAAACATCAAGTCAGAGTTTGGAAAATTAATAAGAGGCTTTTATTTTGCTAGTTTAAAAACATTAAAAATAGACCAAAGTGTATCAGCTTGCACCTTCTTCGGGGTGTAGAGAACCCTGTAGAGGACACTGGAGGTGCAAACTCACTCAAAAAAAAGCCCAGTTAAAAAAGGCCTTTTATTACCTTTTCTGGCTGGTGTTGAATATTCCTCTGTGCTTTTTTTGGTGATAATCCTCTTACTTTTTCTTCATGAAATTATATTTTAGTAGCTGTCTTTTAATTAATGATTAGATACAATCTGTGTATGCAAACCCTTAAAAACTAGATGCAACATTACAACTTTGTCTTTTCTATCTCTGTTGGAAGTATTTGCCTCAATACACAGCATGTTACACAACACCACAACACTAGATTTTGCAGAATTACAACCAAATATAATATGAATCCACACATTGCTGCTCATTCTCCATGACAACCAATTATGTATTGGACTAGAAACTACAAATTAGGATATGGCAACGTGTTTTGAACAGCCTGTTTATTGGTTATTGATTCCTCGGTCTCTATGTGGATGGTAGGGTAAAACAGGAGGTGGGGGGTTTCTGACCCATTTCAACATGCCTGTTTTCGCTGAGAAGAAACACCATAATTACCAGAGACTGTGAACTTGACAGTTGTTCTGTTTGAATTGTGGAAATGATGGAAGTGAGGATGGAAGAGCAAAGCCTCCTGTGGACATAATCACACTCTTGTAACTTAAAAATTATTGTGAGAACACACAACGGGCAACATGTGGTGAGGAATGGACAGCTCTTCTAAAATGGGAAGTAGGATTCTATTTTTACATAAGAGGATCATCATTATTGCTGAAGCCTTTTAGACACTTTCTCTTCTGCACAAAAGAAAGGACAATGCTTCGGGGTAATCTGTAAAATTGATTCAATTTAAATTAAATGTTGAAATATTCTGTTAACTTTATTTTTAAACAAGAGGACCGTTTTTTTTTTTTCTTAGTTTCCAATTAATCTTTTTTTTTCAGATCTCATCCTCTTATTCTTGTACTAATTCAACTGTGTTTACAACTGCTAACTGCCGTGTCAGTCAAGAAGCAAACTGTTCCACTTACGTCTATGGCTTTGCTTCACAGACACCCCCTCATCAGTCATAATTCGTGATATCAGAATTAAACATCTGGTGGTCCGCCCATCCAAGCTGTTTTCAGTGTTTTTGATGTTTCGCTTCAAGTATCTTGTATCATGTACAGAGCTTAGACACACCTTACCAGCTGATGCTTCTCTCAGAATCTCTTTGTTTTCCTTTTTTCCCCCTTCTGATCCATATAGTTACAATACAACTGGAATTTACTGACACATATAATTTCCCTATCATTGTTGTAGTTTCATTTTTTTTGATATTTGCTTTAGCCCGATATTACTGTAAATCTCAACAGGAGAGATGCTCATTTGTTTGTGGGTTTTATTTTCCTTGTTTTCTCACTCATTTTTAAATATGAACCAAAAAATAATCAGAAGTATTATAAATCCTACTTTCTGCAGGAGAATGAAGACAATGAACATAACTGCACAAAAAGACACATTAAAGGCTATGGGGCAAGATCTGATTTCCCAGATTTAAATTGCCGTGGACACAATAGCAATTTCATGGTTGTTCAAGTTGAGACGGTGCAAGAGATCTCTCAGGCTTGTCGACCTTTATCTCAGCAAACATCAGAATCCCTATACAAAAAAGCAGAAAATGAGCTATTGATTTTCCTTTTTTCTTTTGCCCCCTCACTTTCTCATCCCCCTCCGGTATTGTCATTCAATTCTCTAAATGAAGGTCAACATTGGTTTCCTTGTCACTGCCACAGAGACGTGGCAGAAATATAGCAATCTGTGTTTTTTGAAAGAAAAGGGTCTTTCAAAATAGGAAGGGGTTGCTTTTGTCTGTAGTGTTTAATTGGCTCAATAAAACTTCTCTTTAGAGCACAACAGTTTTCAATATGAGCAAGATGTGCGCACACACCATATGAGCAGCATGCCCGCATACTGGGAGAAAAGAGGAACTTTCAAAGTAAACCAGTGAACTAACTAACTAAAAGAAGAAGAAGTCACTGAAGACAAAATAAAGGTTTAGATTCATGATTAATCTAAAGAAATAATGTCTGGCAATGTCAAAGCTGGAAACAGTCAAATCATTTTGTACACTGGTGTTAATTAGTCAGGCTATTTTCTATAGACTATCTCTCTTAAATCTATGTCTTTGGAAATGCCTTTATATACGAAACTGCCCCAGGAAATACGGATAACACTAAAAATCAATTATAAACTTCTATATTCATAAGCCATTACGTGTATCTGGAGTTACTCTCCCAGCAGAGGCTGTCTAAGATGAAACCCTTGTTACCTGTCTTGTGTCATGTTGTGCATGTAATCATCTTAGCATCTTTGCTATCTAATATCACTTGAAAGAAAAGAACAAAATCTGATGTTTTCTCGCACTCGTTCGTACCCACAGTGCAAGCCAAACCACAACATCCTGTTTCATTTTACCCGAGATTGTTTTTTTGTCATCTGATAGGCGGTGGCAAGTGCTCCTGTCATGTTGTTAGGTACATCAGTGGGATCAAATGCTTCCTTAAATCTGCAGTGACATCAGTGCATTTGACTTGGCAAGCCTCTCTCATCTCAATTCATCACCTCCCCAAGGTGAACGTGCTATCTTGCCAACTCCAACTCAGCGTACAGTACAGAAGCCTTTTTTGCATATTCCTCACACTTGTTTATGGTTTAGTGAGCAGGTCACTTCCCCTGCTTGCTTGAACAGCTGCTTCAGTGATGACCTCCCTCTTCCGAACAGGGCTTGGAAGACTACTTGTGTGCTGCTCCCTGTCAAGTTCTCCTTTGCTTGTGAGGCCTGCAGGTGACCTCACGCACAGCATTTACTAGGGCCATATGAATAATTTATCCTTTGAATTTAGCCCAACTCTGACATTTCGATGTTTGATGCCCACAGGCTTTGGCATTAACAATATAGATAGTGCTCCTTTCCTCTGCGCACCATCAGATAGAGTCTCAAAGCACAGCCAGTGCGCTCTGTATCAGAACCATGGATATCAGGCTTGCTGCATGTTCCACACTCTGGATTCCCCTATTATATTAACTCTTACTGCAGTATCTCGCTCTATACAATGGAATTCTGTATAGGATTCAAACATTTGGAGTGAAAATATTGTGCCTTATCTGTGGGAAGACAAGATAAGACCGATGTTTTATAATTACCATAGGGCAACTTTAAAAGAACCAAAAAGCAAAATAACACATCTAAGAGGAATATTGATAAAAAATAAAATAAAATACAAATAGAGCAAAGCAGATAATTTAAACATCAGATACACAAAAAAAGCAAAACAGACTCTAAAGAACTGACTCTGGGTAGGTATGTATAAATTGTCTGAATCTGAGTCTGGCTAAATATGCAATAAGAGAAGAAAGAGCAGCGGTAGTTAAAGCAGAAATAAATCAAGAATTAAGAAGGAGCTGTCTGAGGTGGAACGGTGGGTGGCTGTGGCTCAGGTAGTAGACTGTTTGTTGGTGATTCAGTTCAACTCCTCCCAATCCTCATGCTCAAGTGTCCTTGAGCAAGACACTGCATCCAAAGTTGATCCTGATGAGCACCAAGCACCACACATGACAGCTGTGTGTAGTAGGAGGTAAAAACCTCTATTTCTTTCAATGCAGACTTTATTTAAACCGCTCAGCCCGTCTTTACAGCCGTAAACTGAAGTGCCCTGGGCTCAGTCGCTGGATTAAACATGAAGAGTAGTCTGTTCCATATACAGTAGCTCTCTTTTAAACTGCACTGCCCTCAGTCATACAATGTCTCTTTTTTGTTGACTCAGACTCGTATGGTGGTGTACACACACAGGTACTCGTTGGTCTGCAGCATCTTCACTTCTTCACCCTGAATGATGACATGTGTCAGTAGCTTCTCGGTCTGTCGGAAATCCACCACCAACCCCTTGATCTTACTGACATTTAGCTGCAGATGGTTCTTCTTACTCCACCAGACACCCACTATAACGAAATCATCAAAGAATTGCCGGAGGCTGCAAGATTCAGAACTGAACCTGAAGTCAAAAGTGCAACTAGAAAATCGTGAAGGAAAGTGACCCTTTTATATTTATGTGGGTAGTATTTGTTTCCTCGATGATCTCTACAGCTAAATGCAAATCAGACTGCCAATTAAAGTGCAACAGTGCACTGCAGATATTGCACTGTAAATTACCAATCTTTCTATCTTCGTCACAAAACTGCATTACTAATAATTTTTCAGTTATGTTCTTAATGTTTCTGACATTGCTATGGGAATGGTAACAAATATTTTTTTTATGATGAATGATTAAATTCATCTGAAGATGAATAAATAAGATTCTCCAAAGACAAGTGTACACGCTGCTTTTATTTGAAGTGGCAGAACGAAACACATTTTCATCAAAATTATAAAGTCTTACAGTATATACTTTTCTACACCCAAGTCTAGCTCTGCATAAATATAGAAGAGACACTCTTAAATTTACAAAGGTAGTTGATCAACCACACACTACATCTATAGGAGCTGTTCGGACGTGGAAACCATGCTATAAAGCTCCTGGTGAACAATTTGAATGCCAGTGCTAATGCTAGAAGAGGTTTGGGATCCAATTACAGATTGTTGGTGATTTTTACACACCATGCAACTTTATAACATTACAGAGTCTGCTCTTTTATGGCTGAGTTTCTGTGTTCCTAAACATGACCCCTTTATTGCTATCAATATCATTTAAAGTTGATCATGGAATATCTAGGAGGGAAGAAATTTAACAAATTGGCTCGTTGCAATTGTGGGATCCTAATACAACACCATGCTCCAATGCAGGATGATCAAGACATTCTTTCACAAATCTTTGTAAAGACCTACTATATGGCTAGGTGCAACTCCTGAACTAGATGTGGCCCAATACTTTTGTCCGTATAGTGTGTCTGTAAAGTGTAAAATGAATGGTAAATTAACTATTATTTTCAGAAAGATAATCACAGATTACAATTATTCAATGTGCTTCTACCAAAACAGGCTCACTGATTATTATACATTACTTGTACACTTATTTCTTTCTATTTTTCTTCCAAGGCACCAAGGTAGAATAATTACAATTTTATTGTAAGAAATTGCCATCTTTAAAACACTGTTGAGTTTCTGTCATGGTTTGTGGTGGTATTTCAGCCAGTGGTGTTGAGGATCTTGTCATGGATCCAGAAAAGTACTGCCAGATTTTAATCCACCACGCAATACTATCTGTAAAGTGTCTTATTGGCACCAGCTTAATTTTTCGGCATGGCAGTGATCCAAAACACACTGCAGTAAAAACATACCTGCATAGAAAACCACACATAGACTGGCTTCCCTAGAGCCCAGACCCCAACATCAATGTGGGAGAGAGGAAAACAAAAGTTGCCAACATCCAAAGAAAGATTTTGGAATGTCCTTCAAGAAGACTGGAGAATTTACAAGAAATTACAAGAAAGCTTGCCAAATAGAGTTCAAGCTGTGTTGAAGAATAATTGTGGTCATGCAAAATATTAACTTTCAAGCTTGTTGCAGTTTTAGAAATTCTGCTTTTGGCTTTTGTGTTGTATTTCCTTTTGTGTTTGTGTATGCTTCAATTAATTGCTGTATCTTTTTTCCATTTCCATTTCTTGTCTGCTGTTCCCCTTTTGCAGACGACATCAGATCTTAAATTCTGTTTTCTGTGCGCTTTGTGCATCCATCTTTTCAAAGTTTGAATGTAGCTTGGTTCAAAAAACATGTGACTGAATACTTCAACCAAAATATGGCAGAAATAAACACACTTCATTACTAGTCTTTTTTTTTTTTTACATGTACTTCACCTTGCAAACCTAGATTATTTTTATCAATCAAAAATTCCCATTACATACCCAATCTACCCTCTCATACAAAGATAGAATTTGATCGACTGCTTGCCACCTCTTAAACTAGCAGGCAATTGGGTGATAAAATGAAGTTCAGTTTGCTTCAAGTATCTGTCTTACATCAATAGCAGGCAGCCCCTGACAGGCTCACATGGATTCTTTTCTTCTGTGTTCTTTATATCTAATAAAACTCCCCCTCAGTTTACTTTCTGAAAAGACTTTGAGGGACATTTTCGAAAATGTTGGGCTCTGGCATTTTCTCAGATCCCCCACCACCACTATCTCCCGGCCCCCCCCAAGGACGTCTTCTCCTGCTGCCAGGACCTGTCAGGCAGGAGCATCTCAAAGTAAAAGGGTGAGAGGACACCAATTAGAAAGCCATCCTCAGCCAAGAGAGCCAGTGGCACAGCTTGCCACAGGAAGTGGGATGTCTGACTTCCTGCATGGGGTCACAGCTGTTTGCGGGGAGGTTACCGCTACAAGCCAATATGCGGTACAGTTTAGTGTCTGATGAGGCAGCCCTCATTTGAATAGCAAAGAACCATCTCAATGTCACCAATAAATTTACATGATTTCTGTCTTGCTACAGCTGGGATCAGAGTGGGAACTTTGCTGAAATTAGGAGAGCATGACAATGTCAAAAGAGCGGGACCAGTTCATTTCAAGTTGGCTAGTTTTGAGGTAAGGATTAATATGTCATTTATATATAGTGTATAGTAAAACAAAAATGCAATTACTATTGTTTCAACACAAGAATAGCATGTTGTGTACCTACTGAGTATCTATTATACCTGTAAAGCGGGAAATATATAACATAAAAAGCATTTACATGGAGTAGAGAGAATGGGAAGGAGGAGATGGTGTCCAGAGAATTAATGGAAATGTTTGCAGTAACATGGTATATGCACTCTTTTGTGAGGGAATTCTTTTCATATAAGCAACAAATAGGTGCTTATATTAATGCAGCTTATTTAAAGTAAATTCAAGTGCTTCAAAAGATGCTCTTTTTTGGTATGTGAAGATGTTTCACCTCTCATCCACAGGGTTTCTTCACTTTTAAAACAACCAACAGAAAGTCCCAGGTATGTAACCCCTTATGAGGGTTGCACCCTTGGAGGTGGTCCTGAGAGTTGCTGACCTACTATTAGCCATGTAAGCTGTCACATGATTCAAGTTTATCTGAAACCCACACACAGATCAGTACTTACTCTTCAATGCCCACCACCAACGACACAAATTCGGGGCGATCATGACCCAGCACCACCGGACAGAGACTACCAGGACCTGGGTGACTGAGAATCTGAACAGTCATATTTAAAGTACATACATGTACTGGAAATATTGTACACTGATGCTGCAAACATTATAAAACTTCCTTTAAAATATTATTTGTGTGAGTAGTTCTTTATAGTGGTAATAATCCCAGTGATTCTATTTCACAGTAGACGAGAAGTTTCTAAGATAACAGATGGTTAATTTTAGAAAGAACCTCCTTCAACATGAGAGTAATCAGAATCACAGTCTCAAGGCGGCTTCTCTACAGCATAAGAGAATCTCTTATCTTTACCTGAGTTGGTGAACAACTGGAAGCGTGGCAGAGATGAGATCCTGTGATTGGCTCCTGCTATGAGCAGCTGTCTAGAATGCCCATATTTGGTCTCAACCCAATTACATCCTCTGATCCCCAGTCACTGGGCTGATGCAGTCAGAACCATTAATCTCCCTGGCTGAGTACCACGCCATGTGTTAACAGCCAAGAAAACCCCAACCCCCATTTCATTGCCAAGCCCCACCACCAAGGTTGAAAGTCATGCCAGTCATATTGACTTTTCTGACTCTTATATTCCCTTGGGCTCATCAAGATTATGTGCGAACCCATGATGACTGTAAAAAAAACATAATGTACAGTACAAAGAAAACATTTCATTCAGCCCTGTCAGCCTTATATTAACGGACCAAAGTTCAAACAGGGGTTACAGCATGTGCTTTCAGAGTGTAGCAGGTGATCTGTGATGGAGAAGGAAGAAGGGAAAAACAAACACTTTTGAATCTGGGATGTTAACAACAAAATACCTTGGAGCTGTGTCAGAAACCAATTCCAGCAAATCATTTTCAAAAGGGACAGTAGTAAACAGTAGGCAGTTTTTTGCAACTGCCTAATTCAGAGAAACGAAAGAGCCATGGTCTACAAATGGCTCTCTGGACAAAGAGAAAAAAGAACAAAAGAAACCAAAGCATTTTTCTCTTTACTTTTTGCTTCTACAAATCTTCTATTTCAAAGACTAAAAAAAACCTCTGATTTTAGCTTTTGGCTGTCTGTATCTAAAGCAACCAATAAAAACAAATCTACCAGATTCATTGTTTTGACCACTGGTTGGTCTGTATAACTGTGATTAACGGTCTTAATGAGGGACTAGAAAGTAAGGCTAATGTAAAATTAGAAGAAGTGGTTTAATCAGGGTCTGAATTACATGGACTCTGAGTTCCAGTTTGGTGAGCTCTTTTTGTTCACAAAGATTAAGGGAGGAGTCAGGCAGGCCCCCATTGTTCCTTTGAGAAAAGAAACTCATTTGCTTTCAAAGATAAATGTCTTTCGAGCATAAATCATGTCTCCTAATCCCTTTACCAATGACACATAATACAAACTGTGTCTCATTCACAGATGAGACAAAAGAGACGCAGAGTTTGTAGCACTGTGCTTCCTGCTGAGGACATTCCCCTAAGATTGTAAGATTAACATTGATTACATCATGTATATTCATCTATCTGCATGCTGAATAGAGATCTATTCAGCATAAACATTTAAGAAGTGAGGGAAATAGGAATCCTGATTTTTTTTTCTATTCTATTCATATTTCTCATGGGACACTTAGAACTCGTTTTATTTTTACATTGAAATTTAAATTATTTTATTTTGTTTTGTAATTTATTGAATAAGAATAGAACACTTTTGGCCAAATGTTAGTGTGACACATTTTAATAGGCCATCTACCACCAACTTTAACTTTGGTCCAATGTGGGTCTATTAAACACCTTTCTATTCCAGTCTTCAAACACCATATGAATCAGTTACCCAAGGGAGGCAGTTGACATTTAGTTCTGTGCATGAGTGTGCTCCATTTCTATTCCCATGACAATGGTGACTTTAGAAAACATGCAAGCATCTGAATTTCTAAATGAAAACAGATATCAGCAAGGAATAAAAAAAGATCCCCTGTGAGCTTCTTCGTCAGTAGGAAGAAGCTCTTAGATTTATCTGGTTTTTAGAGCATCATTGTGTGTGGTGTGTTATTTCAAAAGCACCACAAACAAACAAGCGGTTATGTTTAGGTTACAAAATGGCTTTGTTAGGGTTGGTTTAAATATGCCCTTTCATAACATATGTAATAAATCAATATTTCTTAACCGAGTATTTTAACCATAGTATGATCCCAGTGGATACGGTCTAAGCTGGGGAAACAGAGCTCTGTACTCTAAAAAAATATCTACATGCCCATGGTATCTTTGCATTATTTGGATTCACTTATCGTAACATCAGGACAAACGATCAGTTTAAGAACAGACTTAGTCTTCCAACAAAAAAGACTAAACTATACTATATGAATAGGTTAAACATATCATATAGACAGAAAGCAATACAGCTGCTGCAGACAAGGCAGCATCATGAGTGTGTGAGAGGATAAGCACTATACTGTAGTTTAGTATTAAAAGCGCTGTATGCCCCTTGTTCCTTGGTAAGACTGGACATACTGATGAAGTCTAGCCTATTTGAAGCCAGGAAAGAAAGCTGGTAAAAAGTCAACTGTGTAAATTCACAACTCTGTCATTAAGACATGAGAAAATCAGATGGATTATAATCAAATATTAATTGAAATAAATATTTAAAAGACAGTTTTAGTTTTTATTATTTCAACTGCAGCCTTGGTGGTGTTTAAGGGTATGAGAGAAAGTAAAGAATAAGTATGATGCTTAGACAATACAAAGAAATTTGACTCCATTAAAAAAACTTTAGACTCTCCTAATATATCCATAGATGTCCATGTGGTGTTCCAGGAAAGGTGACTATGTTTCAGAGAACCGATTGGTCAGTAGTGATCTCATACCTGTTGAGCTCTAATCTTGAACATAACCTGTTCCAGAGAATGTTAGGTTAGCAACATGGCAGTAACAATGGCAGTATACCCCAGTAACAAGTGAGTGGCCTTCATACTTGAGAAACCTTGGGTTAACCCTGAAGTTATCTGGATAAGTAGAAATTTTGCTTTGTCAGACAGACCTCTGGTCTGGTGTCACACGGAAGTGAAATTTTCCTCTTTGAAGCTGTGTTAAAGATCAGGTCAGCGAACAAACTGTTTTCCGTCATGAATAATGCCGACCAACCTCTGCACCTCTGACAGACTGACTTAGCTTCCCCACCAGAGAGAAAAATACAGGAAATCTTCCATGCCTCAAACAATAACTGCATAACAGTGTGACCCATCTGTCAAGGAGAGAATCAGCTAGAGTTCCATTTTTAACATTTTATTTCCAGTTTATATTCAGTTTTGCATTTTTGATTTTGAAAATGCTACTTCAATTATTATTATAATATTATTATTACAGTACATCTCCTTGCTATTCTATTATTTGGTCTGTTCATAGTGTTGGCAAATTGCTTTACTTAATCACACTGAGAAAACTAAAAAGAACCATGGGAGTGGTAGATGCTGTTTACATTTATTTATCAATATGGGAGTCATTGTTAGGTTACGTACCACAAAATGTACTTACATCTGAAGAAACGACATGATACTTTCATGAGGTGTTCTAGGTACATACAGTAAATGCTACAGATGAGTCATTTTAGCTAGTTAATAGTGGTTGCTGGGCAACATGATGTCATCGTAATATGTGATATAGAAAAGAACCTTCAGCAGTCTAAGATTTACCTGTGTACCACCATTGGTTGCTCAGCTCATGTAGGAGGGGTTCAAGGGCAAACAAACAGACACAATTTAAAAAAAAAAAATATATATATATATATATATATATATATATTTATTTAAATTTATTTCAGTTTTACTTATATAGCACCAAATCACAATGGCAGTTGCCTCAAGGCACTTATTTATTTATTTAGATATTTTTTCATAATAGCTGCAGTAAAAATCTTTGAATTTTCTTTAATGCACTGCAGTGGGATAAAGAGAATATATCTTATTTATTTCAGTAGGAAAAGCTGTAAATTCAAATGTGAAGGTGAAATTAGGACCTGAGGGAAGTATTCAGCACTAAAATGTCTTTAATTAATCATATTTAAGGAGATGAAATATCAAATATGAAAAATGTAATGATTTTTAAAATTGCATACTGTTAGTTCGAGATTTTTCTTTAAACAAACAAACAAAAACAAAAATATGATACCATCAAAATAAGAATTAATTGTGATGTGGCGACTATAGATACACCTGGATGCTTGTCTGGATGTTTTCATGTGAGCCCTCCATCATTTGCTCCAGACTTAAACAATGACAATAAGAATATAAAATCAGTGTTCAATATATATTTACTCAATAGGAAATTACTGTCTGTAACCTGGCATGACCTTAGCTGTCACACTAAAATAAACACCACAAGGTACAATGATTTTATTGAAAGCTTTTTGCAATGTTATGTCTTTTCTGCTATAATGGAGCAAGCAAGTTTTTTGTAATATATTAACATTAGTGTGTGTTAGTGTGACTTTGAGATCTGTTTGTGTCTGTGTGCACTTAGTTAGTTCTGAAGGATCACATTGTTTTCAAAGGGCCCTGTGTGTGGTGACAACATCTGCTTTGAGCGGGTGATCCATCTCCGCTTAGCTGCCATATAACAAGTCATGAGGGATTTTATTTAGTGAATGCCCAACACAGGGGGCTCCATCATAAAATTTACTGTCTCACAAGGGCATTGTAGAGGTTGTGCTTTTTACCTTCTAGTGCTCAGCGGTATTACAACTTTTTTAAGTAATTGATGCAAAAAATGCAGCAAATATTTTCCATCTTGAGCATAAACTGTTTGTTTCTTTGTTAAATTTTGTACATTGTAAAAGCTGCATTTTTTCCCTTACAAATAAGATATTCTCTGTAGTATGTGGTAATAGCAAAATATCTCCTGCTGGTTATTGTCATTAGTGTCATCTACAGCTGGTGTACATTTCAGCATGTTTGCACAGAACATAATAACAGTGTCAGAATTGCACTTTCAACAGTGGTAGCATAGCAGGAGTTAAAAGTAAGCTTTCATCCCTTCTTTGGAAAGAAGACTGTTTTTTAAATGCCCCTGGCTGTCTTCCAAGCTTCTAGCCTCAAGCCCATGGGTCTAACAAGCATGATGCTTTGAGGATTGACTTGTGATTCAACCCAAATTTACAAGCTGATTACTATGCAGACACTGAGACAAGTCGAGTACAAAAATGTGCTCCTTATTTTTACCAACAATCTTTTAGATGTCCAGAGAATGAAATGGCGTGGATGTGTGTTTGTATGACTGCGTGTCTGCGAGAGCATGTATTTAATGGGCACCAGCTGAAACTTTGATGTAATTGATAAAAGAAGCTGTTCTCCTAATCCTAATGGCACAATTCCTTATGATCCTTTATGCACTGACTTGCAGAAGATCAAAGAAACAGAGTTTTGCCCCAGGCAATAAAATATGTATTAAAGATGGGTTTGAAGGATATATTAACAGGATATAAATCATGCAATTTATTCAATTGATAAGTTTGGCATTGCCTGTAGTTCTCGAGTTATTTTCCTCACACACACACGTACACCATAATTCTCCAATAACAACTAACCCAACTGCTCTTTGTTATACCCAGGAATATACACTTTTCTCTGCCTCTAATGAGATGTTTTTCAAAGTAAAAGCCACTGTAGGCGTAGGTCCATTACATCATTTGTCAAATGTTCTCAACTGCATGATATTTCTGGAATCCATAAGAACTACATGTCAGCATAATTTGGCAGCACTTTCTGAATGTGGTGTTTTTTGTCACCTAGACAAAGCGCAACATCAGACATGAACCGTAACCAATGATAAAGTTCCCAGCAAAGTTGGAATCTTCTCCCCAGTTAGGATCCATAACAAAATAGAAGCGTCAAGAAAATCTAAATGTGTCCGGATAAGTGCAAATATAAGGACAAAATCCCCCCAAATACAATTATGAAAGACAACTGTAACTGTAAACAAATTACTTGTTTGGGTGAAAGATTATCCATCCTCTGATTAAAGAACATAAAATGAGATGGGGTCATGTGGCTTCACTTCAAATGAAACTTGTGAATAAGGAAGCAGCAAAAAGTAGCAAATGAGTTAGAGGTCACTTAATATTCCTATATAAACACGATCTGATTATCAAGACACAAAAGTTGCCCACTGATACTATCCCCTACACATGCAAACACACACTACACGGGGAAGAGGCTTCTTCTTCCATTTTATCAGTGCTTCACTCAGACCATCCCACTTAAAACTCATTGATTCCCATGCAGCTATGACTGGGTTTAGAATAGAAAATGCAGCAAGAGACTGACAGTAAAAGATTTAGAGCTTTGCTGAAAACACTCAGGGTTTAAGCCCTGTAAGCCCGACCCTGGCATCACCCATGCTGTATCCACAAAAAAGTAGCTTCCATTAGAACTAAACTGTGTGTGAGGGTGAAAATCACGAAGTCACACAAAAGGCCCGAGTTGCAGTTTTGTCTTTGGTAGAGTGATTCTTGTGGCTGAGGAATAGAGTGAGACAACTCCTGGTGAAATAGGGTGCTGCTCCCTCACAGGTGATCTATAGTTTGTCAGCACCAATCAGCCCGGAATGGGAGAACAGTCCATTCATCTGCTCATGGCTTATTGAAGAGGGTGGGCTGCTTTTGAATGCCTCAAGCTCACTGCTCCTTCCAGAGGCATTATTGGATTGAGCCTATTTATCTTCCTCTTTATCACTTGAGAATGCACTTTTTGATTTATACGTCCATATGATTCTTTTCAATGTGAAGAATTCGCCTATATGCAGCCCTTGGGCTAGAGCTCCTGATCATGACAAATAGTTGCAATGAATATGTCTTGCTAAATATCAACAGGAGGTCTCCACAAAACAGATGTAGATGGCATCACCTGAGCAGTTGTTCCAGACTTCTGTGTTTAAGATATGGAAGACTTTATGCTAGGGAAAAAATAGTTTTTCTTAGATGCTCTGATATGGAAACATATCTGTATTACTTAGATTTGCATTAACACAAAGGTTTCAAGGTCAGCTGAAAAATCTGGTATAACACAGCGATAATAACCAGAGCTGCAGAGTGGTGTTAGAGTAGGTTTATTGTACCTATACCCCAAGATGCTTTAGATTACATGAGTCCTAGTTTTATTGTCCCAAATCCAGCTGTTCGCCTTTTTGCCTGAATGAACTGAAGCATGTTACCCATCTACATGTTCAGTCAAATAAAGCAACATCTTTCACCACGGGCAGAGTGAAAAAGACGTTAATACAACTTGAATTTTGCTGACTCATAATTGGTGGTTAATACACTGTTAAATAATGTGTAGTTTGGGCCAAGCAATTTGGTCAAAGATGTGCTCCGGTTGAGCCAATAATTCCCATAAAACACAGTTAAGCCATGCTTTATTGGTTTCCATGGCAATTCTTGTGGAAACCAGAGAGGATGTTCCTGTGGTCCTGTTTTTATATTATTAGTATGTGCTATCCTTCAAAAAAAGCCTTTGACATGGATGTGTTTTGACCCTCTGCATTAGTCACATGACTATTTGTTATAGAATAGTAGGATTTTTCTCAGTCTGTATGTAAGCCTGATTTTGATTCCAATTTAGAAATTCAATTTTCAAGAGGAACCTGCTTTTAGATTTCAAAGCCAACACTCAGATTCAGTTAAATGTAAAGTTCCCAGTTAAATCAGCATGTGTAACAACACGTAATACCCTCATGTAATAATGATTACACTTTCAATATAAAATTTGCTAATTCTAAATGTAAGCGTGTTTGTCTGCATACATCAACATGTATTTTTAATGCACAGTACATGGGTGGACTGAAAAACAATAGACAGCAGTAGTAAATTAGTGTTCAATATTATTGTTTAACTTTGATTTAATAAGTAATTCATTCACTGGGATTTATGATTCTTTCATAATGTGTCTCTAGAAGAATAATCGAGAGAAAACAAACCAGAGATGCTAAATAAATAAAATAAAATATAATAATTATAATAAAAGAAGACAAAGAGATTTATGTTAAAGTCAATATTCTGGTCAAATACATATTTTCTGACAGTTGAATTAAAACGGAGTCACTGTCCTGCATCTTTCTGTTTTTGATGTTTTCTTTCCATCCTAATAGTAAGTTGTCTAAACCACCTATAAACCTTTAAAAAGAAAACCAACAGAAATGCCAAAACTGCAGTTCAGAGTCAATCTCCTCAAATGTCCATGTTAAAATGCTTAAAGCAGAGGTGAAGTATTTATTTATTTATTTTGGGGAGACTCATTTAAACTCTATTAAGTCTCAAAGTTATGCATTATTAGAGATGTGGCTGCTAACTAGCAGGTGGATGCTGACACAGGCTATTTTGGCCAGTCGCTATCTGCTCTCTATCTTTTATTTACAGTCTGTACATGTTACTCATAATTAAGTGCACCTAATAAACACACACACACACACACACACACACACGCACGCACACACACACACACACACACACACACACACACACACACACACACACACACACAAAGCTATTAAGAGTGGTCTCTCATCTATTTATAGTCTTGTTATCTTCCAAATTTGGAATGCGTTCATTTATGATGTTAGCTAAACTGTCGTCAGTCCTCAGCAGGCATTTTCAATCCTGAGCCACACCATGGCAACCTTCATATTCCGCGTGTGCTTGCTAGAGGATGTTTCTAGGCAGAGAAAGACAACCAGTGTGTTTTGTCCATGTCATTTTCAAGTAGTCAGGGTAAAAGCATGTTCTTAAATTCAATTCAGCTGCTTTTCTGCTGTTGCAGATTTCAGTTAAATAAATTCCACTCTGCCATAGTTAACAATTACATTCTGTGAATCTGTCATTTAACCACTTCTCACTACACCACATATTTCTTTTAGTATATTCCTTTTGTGCAATTCAGCACCAACTTTTCAAAGTAATTTCAGATTCCATCTTAAAAGAGTGGAATTTACTGCAGTGCCATAAAAGCAAGCACTACCACAGAAGCACAATGCATGTTCAATAAAACAATATGAGATCATAAAGAGTGAGCATTAATGCATCTCGGAGGCAGATTAAATGAAAATCATGGAATCAATAAGGCTTGTAATAATGTACTCTGACAGGCTGGCTCTAAAATGTGGCAGGCACTTTTACATTTCAGCAAGGCATACCATGTGTTCTCAAGAAATAAACCATACAACTGACGTGACTTTAGATAACAACAGTTAGCAAAGAGATATGTTTGTAAAATAACAGCAGTCTGATACGGAAGTGTTTTCAGGTTTTTTTCTTTTATTAATTTTTGACATGACACAAATCTAAATAAATGTTACCAATATCAAGTTACTTGCAACAGGACAAAGGTTCTATTTTTCCAGTAACGCAATGCAGAGACTACAGAGAAAGCCAATGGCCAAGGCCTTAGTAGGGCATTATGTGTGCAGTACATACAGAACTTTCAGTAAAATATAATTACTCAGATGAGAAAAAATGTTTAACTTTATATTCAACAGGTTTGAAGGTTTCTTTGTGGATGACAGGAATTTAAATAGCCGCTCTTTTCTCAAGGTGCAGAGCTGAGATAGAAATCCACAAAGTCTTTCTAAATCTTCATCATCTGATGCCAAGAGTTATCAAAGCCCTTTTTTCCGTTGTCATGGAAACCTTTTACCCTTTACATTTCCTATTGTCGCTTGTGTTTTTGCCCTTGTCCATCTGAATAAGGCAGAGTTCTGCTGGTATTCACCATGAAACTCTTACAACATGTTTGTAAGAGTTAATGAAGTCTTAGACATACAAGTGGGACCTTGGATAATCTATCTATCTATCTATCTATCTATCTATCTATCTATCTATCTATCTATCTATCTATCTATCTATCTATCTATCTATCTATCTATCTATCTATCTATCTATCTATCTATCTATCTATCTATCTATCTATCTATCTTTCACAACTCTCAAAAAGCAAGAAGGTGCCAGGTACTTTAACATTTCAGCAAGGCTTACCATGTGTTTTTTTCTTCTCAAGGAATAAACTATACAACTGAAGTGACATTAGATAACAAGAGTTAGCAAAGTGATATGTTTGTAAAATAACAGCAGCCTGATAAGAAAGGTTTTTTTTTTTCTCTTTTATTCATTTTTGACAGAGCACGTGTATGGGTCAGGAATTTAACGTATAGAAATCCAAGTATATGTTACCAGGCACTGTTTTAAAAGAATTATCCAGTTACTTGTAACATGACAAAGGTTCTGTTTTTCCAATAACACAATTCAGAAACTACAGAGAAAGCCGATGGCCAAGGCCTTAGTAGGGCATTATGTTTGCAGTACATACAGAACTTTCAGTAAAATATAATTACTCAGATGAGAAAAAATGTTTAACATTACATTACATTCAACGGGTTTGAAGGTTTCTTTGTAATTGACAGGAATTTAAATGGCCACTATTTTCTCAAGGTGCAGAGTTGGGATAGAAATCCACAAAGTCTTTCTAAATCTTCATCATCTGATGTGAAGAGTTATCAAAGCTTTTTTCCGTTGTCATAGAAACCTTTAACTCTTTACATTTCCTATTGTCGCTTGTGTTTTAGCCCTTGTCGATTAACTGAGGCAGAGTACTGATGGCATTCAACATGAAACTCTGACAACATGTTTGTAAGAGTTGATGAAGTCTTAGACATACAAGTGGGACCTTGGCTTAGGTATCTATTTATCTGTCCAGCTATTTATCTATCTAGCTATCACAACTCAAAAAGCAAAAATATGTTTTGTTGAACATTTGTATTGGCATTTCTCTGCCTTGGAAAGAAAAAAACTCTGGGGTTCAAAAATCTATGATCACAATGACATGAACAATAGTTAAGCTGAAAGACAAATGTAACAATGATTACATTTTTTGGGAGTAATGAGCTAATGCTATGATTCATGGCACGTCCCGTGGAGATACATTTGCATCTCACACTGTCTGAATGGTGTTAGCTGCCTCAGTTGAGAGGAGGTTATGACTGAACACAGAATGGCTGCTATGTATTATATGGACATCAACACCCAAATTGGACCAGACAGCTTTTAGCTATTCACTGAGATGTCATGTATAAACTCACACTGTGTGCTAAAGTGAAAAAAAATAAGATTTTTGACATTAGTTTGCAGACCAGTGTGTTTATTGCTGAATTTACAGGTTTCCAGAAAGAAGGCTAATGAGACATCCACTTAAGCTCCAATGACAGTAAAAACTAAAGCCTCATTGATGTCCATTTGTTTTTCAGGCCTACTTGCCCTTCTGGCCAGTAATTTTCCACACAGTTTTGTCAAACTTGATACCTCTTGGTCTACTTGAGCAGATTGTTACGAATGCTGATGACAAGCAGTGGAACTGTAAGATCTGCACAGTGTTGATTTGCCACTGCAATCAGTGCTCTCCCAATTAAAGCAACAATCCCTTGTTTTAAATGTGGATTTAAGTTAGAGGAAGGGTAAATTAGATCATTTTAATGAAGGTATGGCAGAAGTAAAACATGGGGATAAGGAATGTTTGAGGATAAGAAGCACATTTTTTTTTCTAAATTTCTAAAAAGACTTACCTTTACATAGACATCATCCATGCTATGGATTATTTTTAAATAGAGTAACGGAGAAAAGTAAACTCTAAAATAATTAGTTCATTAAAATCTCTTCTATATTATATACAGTGAAATATATAAGAAATAAAGAACTAGTACATGTGAACTAGTACATGCCAAATGCACAGCAAGACAAAAATGCACATGAGGGATGCTTTGGTCTCAACAATGCTGATTTATATCCGTTCTCTGCAAAGGAGACACATGCTGGTAACAGGTGGATACAATGCACTGGTGACCTACTTTTCTCCTAAGAAGGGGGAAAAAGTCAACATTAAAAAATTCCACAGTAATAGGAATTGGTTACTTTGGTCTTCATCTCAAAGCTTTCTGTGGCTGCACCTTTTGTTCTATCCCACCCACTACATTTTAAAACTGCTCTACCAAAAGAAAAGAAAAGAAAAGAAAAGAAAAGAAAAGAAAAGAAAAGAAAAGAAAAGAAAAAAAGAAGATATTGTCAAAAAAGGCTGTTTTTATGTTGACTTTATGAACTGAATGATTGTACTCAGAGCTTACCAGACAGTGACATTTACTTTAACACATACTAGAAATGCTACAACAAAAGCTACATATTGCTTTGTCAGTTAAAAGCTTTGGATGTGAAAAGTATAGCAGATACTGCATTTGTAACTTAGCCCCACTACAATAGGAGAGTGGACAGTAAAAAGTAATATAAAACTCACAGCAGTACCACTGAAATAAATCCAAAAAACTTTTCTTGTAAAGCCTTTGTGCACATGGGCTGAACGCTTTATCCAAGTGCGTGAATGGAAGACTCTTGTAAAATAACATAAAGGTCTAATCAACAAAATGTGTTTGATTCCATGACAACTTTATGATGTTAGACTGGATCCTGGTGCTAATTTTCCATTTTGTGCAAATGAGTGTTAATCAAAGTTGATCATGTTACAGATTTACAAGTCACAGTTTTAATCTTAACCAATTTTTGATAGATTTTGTTCATTGCTTCGTCTGTGAGATAGAAAAAGAAGGTGACTATAGAAATTGGGTACAGGAAAAGCTTTGGAGAACTCAGCTCAAGGGTAGATGCAGACCTGGAGATAGTTGCAGGCAGGGGGTCTATTAACACTTAGGGGAGCCAAGCTTGACAGCTCCTTACTCATCTGGGCCCCACAGGGAAGCTTGTTCTCGCCACAGCACTGTTGTGATGGTCAATACCAGTGCTTCCAGGGACACCTGGATGTGGGCTGGGATGCTCGGTCACTGTTATGATCCTGCTCCATCTGGGATTTGAATCAGTACTGGTGCAGCACATTATTTTGGTTTTTCTTTGTTTCTTTCGTGTATATTTATTTGCTGAGTTCAGACAAGTAAAGGAATCAGCCTTTTGATATAACACCACCAACAATGCGTGTAGATTTGTGTTTGGCTTAAATGAAGCCTGTGCAAAGTAATATGCAGTAATTATTAGATAATCAAGAAGATTGTCCTCATTGTGCAGATACTGCTGGGGGCTATCACATCATCAATGCAATAATGTCAGTGTCTGCTAACTCAATTTGCTCATTTTGCCCGGTATATTACAGATGTGAAGGGAGAACAATGAGGTAAGTTCTTGTTGCTTGTTACTGTACAAAGCAATGCAGCCCTAATGAAGAAGGATTGATTCTTGAAACATCTTTGCATGAGTTTGTTTTTGTTGCTTGCTCATGTTTGTCCAACTTTGTTAAATTTTTTTTATTCAGATTTCCCACAATGCATTTTTAAAAATATCTATGCTATTGTCGGTTTTTTTAGTTTGATTAGCTAACATAAATTCTGAATTAGCCAGCTTGATGCCAATGGATGGTGAGAACCGACAGTACAGTTTAAAACACTAGTTAAGGTTCTCTAAAAACAATTGGGGTGCTTTGATGTAAGACAGCATACTTTAATCCACACATAGCATCTTTGTGTTTTACTATTTCTACTTACTTTTGCTTTCCCTTGCAGCTCTACTGGCTTTCGCCACTGCAAATCACTTGGTTAGGTTTATGAAGTCATTATGGACTGGCAAATAACACCAGTTTATAATGTTAACCCTGCATGTTGTAACATATTGCTTAAGGGTACCAGTGCTTTAAATGTCAAGTGTCCATATGCGATAAGTTGGCTGTCAGACTAGTCTGACTATTGCCAGTGCATCAGAACACCAATGCCAAAGGACACCTTGTGTGTACTCTGTTGTGTTACTGTGTAGTGGCAAATGTGTGATGGTAGGACATGGTGTCATGCAGAATTCTGGATGTATGTCTGCCAGTGAATGTCATTTGGGGATACTGGAGAAATATATGAAATAATCAAAGATGAAGACTTTACTTGGTCACATTTATATTTTAACTTTGCCTGTGTGACAGAAGCTATAAAGTACAAAAATGTCTTTGTAGCGGAGTGAAACTCAGTGATATATATAATAAACTATTAAAACTGCCTGCTGCAGCCATGCTTGGTGCTTCCCATCTGTCTTTTATCTTGGTTGTTTTTGGTGCTTCTTCCATTTCAGTGGGGGACTCTGCATTGTTCATTTCATTTTCTCATTTTTAACCAGTTGCTAACAAAGTGCAGACGACCACTGGGCTGCTGGCTTGTTGGAGAACTTATCAGTAACTGTGCAATGTTTGAATTCCCATGAAATATTTTTCTGTATAGATGGAAAATTACCCACACTGACAACAAATCAAGTTTACAGTTTTTTTACAGACGCTAGGACACACGTCTCAATACTTTTGCAAAACACTTCACACAATCCTCCTAACTGACCGTCAGCTTGGCAAAGCAGTTCATTTCACATTCAAAATGCACTACAACTACCAAAACACTTCATTCAGGTCTCAAATAAACTCATTCTTCCAGAACACTAGCAAAGGTTGACAGCCGACAAACACACTTTGTCACCCACAAAACAATGACCTAAAAAACACTAACAACATGTAGCATTACACAGTGTTTTCTTGTGTAAAACAAGGACACATCTCTGTTTATAATTTCAATATATGTTACTGGAATGAATCAGACATCATGCTGAATTCGTTAATATTTGTTTATGTATTTTTATTTTTTTGCACTAAGTAATCCCAAAATACAAGAATTTGTATACACACCATCCACTGATACACATACAATAGTAATGCTATTCTACTCGATCTTCTCCATTTGGCCACAGGTTCTCATCCACATCACATCTTATGTCATCTAGGGCGATACACCTAGGAAAGAATCTTCTGGCTGCCAGAATTGAAGGAGTTGAAAAATTGAAGGAGTAACACCTGTGTAGATGTTCATCTACAATGAGGATCAGCTGTGGCTGGTTAAACTGCATTTTTAGATTTAAAATATGTTTCAATGAAATATTGCTGTTGGATTTTGCTGTCTTTTTAAGTTTTGCATTGTGTTATTGTTTTGGCCATAAGTTTAACAGTTTTGAAAACAGTATGTAAGCACATGCAAAATGTCCTGTCCGTACAAAGATTTTTGGCAGTTGTTGTGTCTGAGTGAGAAGATAATTCATGAAATTTGAGAGATGTAGTCATTGAATGCATTTTGTGCCAAAACAATGATAACTGATCCTCAGTTTAGCCCACATAGACTTCTGTTGTGCTCACTGTGTGAGGAGTTTTGCAAACGTGACCTAAGTATTGAGAAATGTGTCCTAGCGTCTATAAAAAACTGTAAGACGACAATAGGTTTGACAAAATCTGAGTATTTGATGACTGACATGATATATTTTCATGTATATGCAAAATACATGAAAGGGGTCCTAATCAATACTGTTGTTGCATGGCTACATTACCATTAACTTGATCATAGGACATATTCAGTAGTATACTTCTGGCATGTAAAAATTGTGTGTGCTGTGACAAATGATCAAAATTCAGTGTGCTGCCAGGGATACATACACCTTTCTACAAATAAATAAATCACCATGGTCATGATAAAATCAGTTTAGGGCATGGGTCCAAGAAACTTTTTCTCATGTCTTGGGAGATGAGGGTATGAAATTCAGACACTTAGATGACATTTTGGAGGTGGTACCTATGAAGACAGTTTGCCAGACCCATGGCATGAAAGGTGCGTGTCAAGTTTCAGCGCTTTAAAGTATAAACACAAAGTACTGATGCCATTAAAACCGTAGGAGTAGATTGAAAAATTACAACCCGTAGAAACGGCAAAAATGGCACTAAAACCACCAATAAATTACAAAATGTGGACTTCCTGTTTAGTTTAGGGCATGGCTCCAAGGTTTTTTTTTATAGCATCTTGTTACGTTACACATGTGAACCAAATTTCATGACACAAAAACACAGCAGTGGGGTTCGTCTTTTGCAACTTTTATAGGGGTGCTACAGAGCCGTTTTGCTCCATCCATGTGCGAGACCCATAAAATACTGAAATTTACAACAGACCTGGATTGAGTGCAAAAAAGGTTTAATCCTTCAGATAAGCAACAAATTTTTGTAAATAATAATTAGCAGTGCAGATACAGTGGGTCCTTTCCAACTGTCAGTGCTCAGACCCTGAATAGCCAAGGTATCAGCTAGCCATATTTTCTTCTACTGTGTCTCATTGTAAAGATAAGTGTGTGTGTGTGTGTGTGTGTGTGTGTGTGTGTGTGTGTGTGTGTGTGTGTGTGTGTGTGTGTGTGTGTGTGTGTGTGTGTGTGTTTTTCTGGACATGTATGATATTCAAGCGCATATACGTGTGGGCGATATTTTACCTTGAGCCAGTGTTGCAGTTCCCAGTCCCACAATGCATTCGAAAGGGAGTTCATCCTAGTGTCATTCCAATCTATCTCACCAAGCTGCTCCAGGAAAACTGATATGCCGATGAATATTTGCTCCCATCCTTATGTAGATGGGTCTTAATGGACCCTGACAGCTGTGTGGCCATTATTGATGTCTTTGTGAAGCATAATGAAAGTGAAATCACTCCTCAACAATAGGTGGCAGCTAAATGGTGAAAACATTCACCCACACTGACAGGTTAACGTGTATAAAAAAAATCACCCCACCATACCTGGGCTGGAATCATTAGTGAACTCGGAGCATCAAACTCATTTTATCTGAGGCGCCTTATGGAGATATCAATCTCATATGTGCAATGAGAAAGAAGATTTTTTTTGTTGTCCGGGAGGATTCTTAATGGCAAATTCCTGCACAGACCTTTGTAGCTGAATCTTGCACTGAAATAAACAATAATGCTCATTTGTAAATTTCCTCCATATTTCACTGGAATGCTGGTAGCAGCATTGAAATTCTGGACACCTCCTAGCTATGGTCATTGTTAATTAAGGCGGCTGTGTTCTGACTTATTGACCCCCTGTAGCTCAGGGGATTTTGATGGGTTATGGAAGAGCTCATGGAATCTGGCCCGTGGCCCAAGTTCTTTCCGTTTTGGTCAGCGGCAGTGTTTGATGCATGGCAATTTAAATCCTCTCATCTAATTAAATGTGATCTGCACTTGTGCTAAATGACTTTTTTTTCCACTCGCTGAGAGATATCAGCTGCCTCTCACACAAGGTGACATTCCACTTTTCCATTATGCAGGATTATAACAGGTAGGTAGGACTTGGAGGATATAGTGTATGTAGAGAGACGCTACCACACTGGAAGCCCCGTTTTTATTTCTGGTGAATAAGTAATGGTGATGAGCAGACTGCCAGGCAGGGATTTGGGGCTTAATTCAAAGCTTAGCTTCCCCATCTCTCGTGTCAGCACAATGCAAAGTTCAGTGAAAAATCATTAATAAAATAATGCCATCAGTCAGTCAACAGTCAACTTAGAAAAGCGGAATTCTAATACCTTTTCCGGTCAATATTTGAACTTCAAGACCCAGCAGAGAAGACAGAAGTGTCAGTGTTAGTGACAAATGTCTGTATCAATATAAAGAAGTTATTTATTTATTTTAGAAATAAACCACAACATTCACATAATACCTACATTAGATTAAATTGCCTATGTTAACTATTAAAATAAAATGCAGCAACCATTATCGATTAAAATTTGGCTGATCTCCCTCCCTACTAATAAACCATGCCTACCTCTCAAGAGTTTCCTGTTGTCTTTCGGCCTTTCTATTCTCCCTTCCTACTTGCACTTGAAATTCATGGGAGACCGCATTCAAAATTGGTTACTATCAAACTTGAATTTCATCTTTGAGAAGAAGACAAATTCATGGGGAGCCAAATCTGCTGAGGAGGGCAGGTAATGAGGGATGATTAGATTGGTAGAGATTGGAAAGATTAGGTTGGACCTTCCACAGATGTCTCAGGACATTATAGTAGAACTCTGCTTGTGTAACGTCCTGGGAGACAAATTTACCATACACCACACTGTAATCAATGTTGAAAAAAAAAAACTGACAATGCTCATATTCACAGTCCTGACCTGATTCCCCACATTAGATTTTTTTTATTGAATTTATTTTATTGATTTTATTGAAGACTGCTGTTTTGGCCACAGAGCTCTAGCGACACTTTATTGGTTGACCGATGTGTTGTGTCTTGTGGGGCTTGGGGTGGCTGTAACTCAGGAGGTAGTGCAGGTCATCTACTAATCAGAAGGTTGGTGATTCGATCCATGGCTGCTCGAGTATGTATGCCAAATATCCTTGGGCAAGATGTTAACCCCAAGTAGCTTTCTGATGCTCCACTGGAGTATGAATGTGTGTAAATGTTAGATAGAAAGTACCTACATAGAAAAAGCATAGAAAAAAAATGCTTGTGTGAATGAGGCAAGTTGTATAAAGTTCTTTGAGTGCTCAGAGTAAAAAAGTGCTATATAAGAATCAGTCTATTGGGCAATTACTAACTAAAAGCATGATTTTATGAAATAGCACACAGTTATGACCTAGAGGGTCTAGGGGCAGAGGAGGCATCATATAATTAGCAACTTAGAAAATAACCGGGGGTTGAAAGAATGAGTCGGAACAACAACAACAAAAAAAAAAACTTGGTTTATCTCAGTCGTTCAAACTAACTGGAAACTGAAGATGGGTCCCTTCTCAGGAAAACTGAAAGAAGACAGTGAAGGCAAGTAAACTCTGAAAGAAAGCTAAAAAAAAAAACCAGCAAACGAGCGTCACTCTTCTTGCATCCACACGCAGCACGCACACTGCCTCAAATGGTTCAACCGTGTTTGCTCTCTCCTCTTTTAAGTTTCTCTTAACTATAATTAATATAATTCCTCCCTCTGCGGACAGAGGGAAGAAAAGAAATCCTGCAAAGAAAGAGGCAAGAGAGAAAACCACACAAACACACTACTGGTGTAAAAAGTTTGCTTTCTCAGATTGAGTTTGGGAGATTTGGAGTCAACCATCAGTGGAGCGGGGGGGGGTGGCTTACTGGGCTTAAGCCCGGGTCATTTTTTCAGAAGCCGGGGTCTTTTGGAGTGTAATTTGTTTCATAGTTAGATGCCTGACTGACAACTGTATAAAACAAAAACTACACACAATATTTGAAGCACATAGCACACAGTCGTAAATTCTCCTAATTTTGGTATGATCCGAGCTCAGGCACGAGGTGACTGAGCAGCACCTGAGCGAGGGGGGAGAAGCTGCTGCTGCCTGCGAGTTTGCTGCAGACAGAGGAGAGCTTAAGTTTGACCAGGTACCAAAGCAAATCATTCGTACTGTACAAATAATGTAAATATGACGGTGTATCACAAAAGATTGATATCAAACTGATCACTTGACCCATATTAAGTTACTTGCTCTTCGAGTGAATCAACGAAAAGCCGAACAACAACAATGCTGTTTTTTTTAGAGAGTCTTAGCTTACATGTGTGTTTATTTTATATTTTCAGTTGTTATCCTCCACTAAACAAAGCACTCTAAACCTGTTTCAGTAATGTACTGATATACAAGAATGGACATCAGGGGCTTCTTTCAAAGAAAAAACCCAGGTAGATGTTATTTTATATATTATGCTTTGTATGTTGTTCAATATATTTCTATGCAAAACAAGAGGAATACACAGCAGTATATTCACAGTTAAAACCAGATATTTACATACACTTTAGGGAAAAAACAAAAACTTTTTTTTTTACTGTTAAACATCAATTTAGAGTAAACATGTTTTGTTTTAGATAAATAAATATTGAAATATCTTTTGAATTAGTTAAATGTCAGAATAAAGAGAGAGAGGGAGCTGTCTATTTTGTATCACTTTCATCAAATTTTAAGTTTAATGTTAATTAATAAGAAAACTCCAGACGATTCCATTCTGAGCTTAAGAAGCTTCTGATAGTTTTGTAGGGACCGCACGCTTGAAGTACGCATTTTGAGTGCGATTACGTCACCGCCACACGACGACGGCTGTCCTAATTCGAAGTGTACTTCAAACGCATACTCCAAATGCGCCGTCGATTTCCCCAAATATCAAGCGTGGTCCGGTGCACGCTTCGTGGTCCCATATATCCCACAATCCATAGCACGGCGGTGGGTGTGGACAGGGCTGGACTGGGACAAAAAATCGGCCCGGGCATTTTGACTAGACTACCGGCCCACCAAAAATGTGATGTCATTCAGGGGTAAAACCGCAAAGGATTCTGGGAACTTGTGGCAAGAGGCATGCAGGCTTTCAATTGAACTCAGTTACACAGCGATAAAAAGAAACACAAAAAATGCCAAGAAGCTGTTGTATTATTAACTGCAATAGCCGGTGTTGTGCCAAAAAGTGATTGTCTGCCAAAAACCGATTTCCGGTATTTGCCAATAACTGATTGCTCGTATTTAAATTGCTATAAGTAACTTGTTGGGCTATAATATGTGAAACATATGTCAAATGCATCCCTCATGGATGACATAAAGTCATCTCTCCATCTCCATCTCTCTCTCCTGCTCTTTTATTTCTCTCTCTTGCTCCATCTCTCTCTGCTGCTCTTCTGTCTCCTCTGTCACAGACTTCTCCACTTTTGGTGATAAATCAGCCTGGTGCAACATGTAAGGATTGGCACAATTTGTTAAGATTTTGAGGAGTTTCAGAAACTAACCTTAAGCATAAAATAAAATTTACTATCAGTAACTTCATAGCACCCGCCCAGCAGTATATAAACACCGTCATGCTAGCTAGTATGCAGTACCAGTTATTCTAAGCGACTGTAAAAAGCCAGCACAACGAAAACAAACTACAATTAAACTTGGTTTATATCTGACACAGATAGACAGCAGGTCATAACTTCTTACCTGAAGTTCAGTTCCTCTGCCACTATGACCGGCGGCCGCCTCGGGTCTCTCCTCCTCTTGCCTCCCCTTTCCCTTATCCACCTGCTGGCCTCCACCACTTGCTGATGTTGCTAAATCTGTGGAAGCTATGCCATAGTTATTTTTACACATTTGGCAGCGTCTGCCTGAAGGGCTTGTTTCTTTTTGGCCCTAATTTTTTCTGCACCTCCTTTCCTTTTTTTGCTCTCCATTTTCTTTAGTTCGTCTATAAGATTGCTAAACAAGGGGGAGGGTGCACCCGACCTCCTCGGCTGTAATTGGTCCAGCCCAGAGTATCCATGACACACAACGTAACGTTCAATAATGTGTCATGCGCAAAAGCATTAGCTCTAAGAGCCGTGCTTAGAGAGTGCTTTGTAGTGAATCAGAAGAGTCGACTCCCATTGAGCAAGAGCCGGCTCCTCACTTAATTTCCTTTCGCTGCTCAGCTCTCACACAGTGGCTCAGCTATGCTTCAATCCCTCCATATTGTGGCCAATCACATGCGAGGATATAGGATAATATCGTTGTGTGAAAAACAGAGAGGGTGAGAGACAGGACAGTCAAGTGGAGCGTGCGTCTGTCCTCTCAGTAAGTGAGTGAGACAGTAGACAGCGGTGAGGAGGGCTGTGCGAGTGCATCGCAAAAACACATAAATATGCCTGACATCCGTAAACGAAGCAGCATCTGGCTGCAGTTTAAAGACTTTTTTGTCTCGGTCTTGGTGTTGGTCTCGTATTGACTTGGTCTTGGTCTTCTCTTGGTCTCGATACCCTCTGGTCTTGGTATTTTCTTGGTCTCGGTTTAGACGGTCTTTACCTAGACTACAAGTCTAGGTAAACCTACCCACAGCTCTGTGTGTGCTTGTATTTTCATGTATGCTGGCAGACGGTTCCCTGCCCATGGCGCAGCTTTATATTCATCTCCAGACCACAGCAATCAGGATTTTCTTTTTCTTCTTTTTATTTGTGTGTGTGCATCCTTTTGCATCACAATCATGTCAATAGCTAAGCTTTAATGACTGCTTTTCTTGATAATGGGACCATAGTGATGCTGAAAACACTTGGAGGTTTTCAGGGTTGCTGCAAAAATAACTCTTGGAATTATTAACAATAACTGTTTTCTTGTCTCCACATATCAGCAGCAGGTTGACTGGCATGGCCTTCTGAGCTTTCTCGCTGTTTGGCCTAAGGGGCAGTGACCTTTCACAGTATACCGGTTCTTGTTGCTCTTTTGGTTTGGCAACTGAGCAGAAAAGAGTCGGCTACCTGGCTTGACCCAGCTACCAAAGACTCTTCTCAACACAAGTCCACACCCACTAAAAAAAACCCCATAAATGTAGAGAAAATATCTAACTTAACAATTATTAATGCATTTTTAATTTGTTTTTATTTATCCTGTTTTAATCATAATAGAGATTAACAATACAAAGCAGAATTTTTCACCATCCTTCTGTTTATTTACATATACACTCATCTTTTTCCAATATGTTGTAACAAAAACCATCACATTAAATCAGGTTCAGGTTTTAATCTCTTGGAAAAGCTTCAAAAGTATCTCTATGCAGTAGTATTGGCACTGCAACTAACCTGCCTTACCTTACCTTTGTAAATGATCTTAATATCTTATATATATATATATATATATATATATATATATATATATATATATATATATATATATATATATATATATATATATATATATATATATATATACATATTTATATTATATCTTAATTTTCCAAAATCAACTCTCATTTCAACTGGTGGGTTGAAAGTGGACTTTTTTTCTCTGAGCATTAAAATATACTTACTGATATTTGAGTCACTAAACTAACAGACACACAAAAAAGATTTCATTTCCTCATATATGCATTGCAATTAGTTAACTCACACTACTAACCTGTTTCATACAGAAAAATTAGGATATTTGAGTTATGTTCCATCTGCAGCCTCCTCCTCATCAGAGGCATGGGAGCTTTGCAGGAGCTACTGCATTCACTGTTACTTGTGGCCATGTCTCCAATTACATCTCCATAGCCTGAGCTAAAAATCTGTGCAATACTGCAACAAAACACCCCCAAAAAATTCTTAAGACAAATTATAACTGTGTGCACATTTATTGGGGGTTTTGTTACTTTGTGTTTGCATCATGTTGTCCTTGCAGATGCTTGTAAAAAGCCACTGCTGTATCAGCAGCCATGGAGTTGTTTGTATCCTGGTTGCACTTTGCACTTTACCGATGCGCTCTTGTCCTTTTGTGAATAAAATGAATTAATGTTCACATCTGCTCTCCTTGAAAGTTTAACACCACTATACCATTTTCCTTCTCCCTGCAAACAAACTGAGATCACGTAGTTGTAGCTCAGATGTGCAATGCAACATATGCATCTTCTGCTGGGAGAATAAAATAGTAAATTTAATTAATATTGCCTTGATGGGGCTTTGGCTGCCAAGAAAGTTTGTTAGAATTGCTATTTAATTATTATAGGCTTTTTAAAAGAATTTCAGGAGAAAGTCCTTTCACATTAAAGATGGGATCAAAAGGGTTTCTACTGTCATGGACCATTTCTCCTGAAAGAAACTTAAAATAAATTAAATAACTGTTTAGTTCTAGAGACATCAGTAGTAAAACAATACGACAGTTCACTGGATATATATGTAAAGAATTTAATGATTTAAATTAGGAGAATTAAGAGGCAGTAGCCAAAGTCCTTTGGTGAAGACACTGTTTACTGCAGCAAAGACAGAACAGGAGCTTCCTAGACAAACACATCTGCAGATGTCAGAGCCTGTAACATCTCTTCAATTTTCTGTTTTTATACAACAACCATAACAATATCAAAGTTGTCATGGTGACCTAATGGTTTTCCCCTAACTTCTCAGAACATGTTTCAAAGTGTTGCTGGCTTACAGTTTTTTACAGACGCTAGGACACATTTCCCAATACTTAGGTCACTTTTGCAAAACACTTCACACAATCCACCTAACTGACCGTCAGCTTGGCAAAGCAGTTCATTCCACATTCAAAATGCAATATAACTACCCAAAACACTTCATTCAGGTCTCAAATAAACTCATTCTTCCAGAACACTAGCAAAGGTTGACAGCCGACAAACACACTTTGTCACCCACAAAACAATGACCTAAAAAACACTAACAACATGTAGCATTACACAGTGTTTTCTTGTGTAAAACAAGGACACATCTCTGTTTATAATTTCAATATATGTTACTGGAATGAATCAGACATCATGCAGAATTCGTTAATATTTGTTTATGTATTTTTATTTTTTTGCACTAAGTAATCCCAAAATACAAGAATTTGTATACACACCATCCACTGATACACATACAATAGTAATGCTATTCTACTCGGTCTCCTCCATTTGGCCACAGGTTCTCATCCACATCACATCTTATGTCATCTAGGGCAATACACCTAGGAAAGAATCTTCTGGCATGCCAGAATTGAAGGAGTTGAAAAATTGAAGGAGTAACACCTGTGTAGATGTTCATCTACAATGAGAATAAGCTGTGGCTGGTTAAACTGCATTTTTAGATTTAAAATATGTTTCAATAAAATATTGCTGTTGCATTTTGCTGTCTTTTTAAGTTTTGCATTGTGTTATTGTTTTGGCCATAAGTTTAACAGTTTTGAAAACAGTATGTAAGCACATGCGAAATGTCCTGTCCGTACAAAGATTTTTGGCAGTTGTTGTGTCTGAGTGAGAAGATAATTCATGAAATTTGAGAGATGTAGTCATTGGATGCATTTTGTGCCAAAACAATGATAACTGGTCCTCAGTTTAGCCCACATAGACTTCTGTTGTGCTCACTGTGTGAGGAGTTTTGCAAACGTGACCTAAGTATTGAGAAATGTGTCCTAGCGTCTGTAAAAAACTGTAATACAACCATGTCCAAACTGGGCGTGCGGAACCCTACCTCCCATATTATCTGTCTGCACCAGAATTCTTTCCTTTCTGTGTATGAGTGTGTGTGTGTGTGTGTGTGTGTGTGTGTGTGTGTGTGTGTGTGTGTGTGTGTGTGTGTGTGTGTGTTACCAAATCTACTGCTGACTATATATGGTGATATAACATCCAGCTTCAAAACACTTACTGTAAAGTGCAACCCACAAAAAAAGAAAAAAAACCTTACTGAGCGTGGTCAAGGGAAAGGCTACAAGACCTTCTCCAAGCAGCCTGGCTTTTCTTTGACCACGGGTGGTAATATTGTTAACAAGTTTCGAGTCTGTGGTACCGAATTAACCTTCAGGTATGTGGTTGCAAGAGTAAAATTGACCTCAGATTGAACAGCAAGATACTTCAAATGGTAGAAAAAGAATGAAGGAAAACTTCAAATCTAATAAAAGATGACCTCAAAGATCAACTGTGGCCAGTTGCATTGTATGTTGCTTTCTGAAGGGGACTTTTCTACATGGAAGGCAATTCAGAAAGATCTCTTTAAAAAAAACGCAGAAAAGGAAACATTAAACAAGCTCAAATCTACTTTAAAAAAGTCAAAAGATTTCAGGGAAAATGTCCTTTGTAAAGATTAAACACAGATTGAGTCATGGTGAGTCGCTTAGCTTTATGTTTACAGCAGAAGAGAAATCATCTTTCGAAGGAAAAAACAGGATTTTAAATAGAGGACTTGCTTAATATGAGATTCTGTGACTGGCACGGAGTATCTTGAAACTGTGCTGGGCAGGATGAAATCAGAGGATTATCGAGGCATTCTGGGGTGATACATACTGCCCAATGTCAGAGAGCCCTGTCTCGTTTAGAGGTCTTGGCTACTACAAGAGGATAATGAACCTAATGAAGATACATCCGAAAACATCCAACTCTTTAACTCTTTTGAAGTGGTATGCGGTCCTGATGTTAATCCAAATGAATATCTGGCAACAAGCTGAAATTTGCTGTTGGGAAAAGGCAGTTAGCTAAAGAAGACTGGACTAGATTACCAGTTGACAAGCATTTGATTACAGTGCTCAAAAGACTTGATATTTTTGTTTTTCATTTTCTTGTGTTGTTAAAAATTACATTTTTATTTTCTTTGTTTTTAATCAGCATCTGTTATATTGAAAAAGGAATGCACACTGACGGAAACCTACTTCAGGAGAAAATTTGGAAATAAGTGGAACGGTACTAAAACATTTGGACCACATCTATTGAAGAACAACCAGCTTTGATCTTCACCACAAGGCAAGATGCAGGTTAACAACAAATCAGTGAGCCTCCCAAACTTTCACTAAGAGCATCCTGCAAATGCCGAGGATCAAGATAAGGGAGCCCTTATCTCCAGCGTGACCAATTAAAAAAGACACTGATCCTTCCACCTTTGACCTTTCAAGCCTCTTGGCGCTCAAGAGCCTGCAGCCCAGAATGTCTGGTTCACATCCCACTGTGGGCTCCATCAACAATGCGGATTAACTTTAACCCTCTCATCACTGACCTTTAGAAGTCAGTCAGCCACTATGTTTGGTTGCCATCAACTTTAACCTTGAATGGGATTGCATGCAAGAGGCAATTCACTTAACAGCCATATGTAAGTTACGTCGTCATTTTTTACAATTTGTTCTCGTACTGCTAAAGGCCTCTGCACATACCCAGTGATTTCCCTGTCAACCATCATTAATGGGGAAGTGGACATCTCAGGCTCTGGATGCAAAGATAACCTTAATATATATTTCTCACCCTGTAATATGTCTGTCAACAACATCCGCCGTTCCTATTGGTAGCCACTTCAATCGCTGGCCCGCCGACTGAGCATTGGTAATTGTTATTTTGCCTGTCAATGCTACAACTGAGCCACCACATCACTGCCACTCTTTCTGTGTTTACGCTCCTTAATACCATTTAAGCATCACAATTCCTGCAGGCCCTTTCCAGCCCATTTGACACATTTCTCAAGTCACTAGCAAATAAGATGGTGTGAGTACTTGCTTTGCCCTCCACAAAGAAAGAGTATTTCGTATACCTTTTGTGAAAGAGCATCATATTGAAAAGGGGAGGTCTAAGCAGTGCCTCAAACAAAATACAGCCCTCCTTTACCTTTAGCTCTAACACAGCTACACAATGCAGTCAATCCTCCCACCTAGAATTGTGACAGGGACAGTGACAGAGAGGTTGTATAATTTGTGCCGGGAAGATGGCATATCAAAATGGGATACTCCTACAGTTGTTTGTGCGCTTTCCTCAAGAGGTGTTCAGGCCTCAAGTATTATTCACTGCATTCCGGGTGGAGGAGATTTGTGGTTGATTCCCATGCTGAATCATCAGCCTTTACCTGCACAGTGTACCACAGCTTCTAAAGGGCTGTGCTTAGCATTAAAGGATGTCAGTGAGAAACTTGGATGAGAAGCTTTCTGTGTTAATGTACTTTTGAAGGTTCAGAATACTGGCCAAGACTGGGCCATCTAGTTCTTGGCCAGCTTCTGCTAAGGAGAGGATTGGAGTGACAAATCATTACTGGCTAACCTAATGCTCTGTGTCAACTGGGATTTGATGCAATGTGTGGGGTCAGGAAGCCCCCTTAGGTATAGCAGGATAGATACTGCAGATTAGAGTATCACTGCAGCACTGAATGAAGCCAGTGGCCTCAGCCATTTAAAGAAGTATGATCCTATTAAAGGCTGATGGCAATAGTCCTAGGGTGTGTTCAGAAAGAGTGCAATCTGAGTGTAATGTTGAAGCTAAGACACATGTGAATGTAACCAAGTCATATTTGCTTTGGGTGAACTGGGATGAAGACATATTTAAGGTCATTTTTTGTTTCACCTTGAAAGTGAAACTCACGTTTAACCCAAGGTTGCATGACATTGTATAAATACATGGAAATAAAAAGAAGAGCAAAGTCCTTTAGAGAAAAGTAGAACAGTTTGACATCAGTCTGAGCTGTCTTAATAACACGGTCAGGGACAGTGTGTAGGTTAGTAGGTAGCTTCAGCTGATTTTCTTACGATTAAGTTTAGTAGGACAATGCTTCACTTTGTTAAAAGGCATTAGTTCTCAAAGGCAATGTAAGTGTTAGTGTCAGTGTTTGGTTATATTTTAGCTACATGCTAAAACAAACATTGACAGAAATGTTTGTGTTTAAAAGAAAATCATACATTGTAAAAAAAAAAAAAAAAGGTATTTCTTTCAAAATTTAATTCAAACTTTCACATATTTCTTATTCCTTACAAGCAAATTGAACTATTTCAACCCTTTTTGATTTTGAGGATTTTGGCTTAGATGTAGCTTATGAAAATCAGAAATGCTCAAATTAGAATATTTCAGATCATTTCGATTTTCATTTTTATTCTCATAACTTGGTTGGAGCTCCTTTGACACAAATTACTTCTATGCAGCACGGCAAGGAGGCAATCAGCCTGTGGCCCTGCTGAGGTGTTACTGAAGCCCAGGTTGCTCTAATAGTGGCCTTCAGTAGTTTTTGGTTGGGTGTTTCTCATCTTTTTCTTCACAATAACTTGGAGATTCTCTGAGGGATTCAGGTCGGAGGGGCTGGTTGGTCAATCAAGCACAGTAATAACATGGTCAGCAAACCATTTTGTAGTAGTTTTGGCACTGTGGGCAGGTGCTAAGTGCTGCTGGAAAAGAAAATCGGAATTTTTTTCATAAATCTTGCCAATAGATGGAAGCATGAAGTACTCCTGGTAGATGGGAACATTGACTTTGGACTTAATAAAGCACAGTGGACTAGCCACCATCAACACAGGAGATAACATGCTACTCCAAATCATCACAGACTGTATAAACTTCACACTGGACTTCAAACGCCTTGGATTATGCACCTCCTGACTCTTACTCCACTAAATCAGAACTCTAGGATCTTGACTTCCAAATGAAATGCAAGATTTCAATATGTTGTCTTTCCTTACTTTGGACCACTGAGCAACAATGCTGTTCTTTTTCTCTTTAACTCTTGTATGCTGTTCATATTTTCATTACTCAGGAAATCTTACTGCCTGTGGTGGACAAATCAATGAACCCATAACAATTTATATAAAAATACTTAATACTTCATCTTCGCCACCATTTTTGGGGGCCTGGTTGCACCACATTAGCAGTCACACGAGGCGGCTGTAGTGAGAATGCCGTTCAGCACCACCAGACTTTAAATTGATGGTGCCGCTGTAGATCACCTGGTTGAGCAGGTAAGTCTTCACTACTGAGCCTAATTTGAATCTGCCCTATAATATTTCCTCTGTGCCTGTTCTTCTCACTTTCACCCTTTGTCTGTTGTCTGCACTGTTCTATCAAATAAAAGCAAAAGGCCTCATGCTCTGAAAAATCTTCCAAAAGTCCTCTCTCTTCTAAAATCACTGAGGTCCTCTAATCAGAGAATCATTTTGTCATGCTGATGGACAAGGAGCCACACATGCAAAGCTATTTATTCGCTGTGTCCACTACTGATTTGCAGCTGGGATAGAGAGTGAGAAAATAAAGTGTTTCCCACAAGACAAAGACTAAAATGTGCGGTGGAAGCAAGCGGGTGTAGGTGCTTGAAATTTAACAATGTTGGAGACTTGCGCAGGAAAAAAAATAGAAGAAAGTCAAAACACACCTACACACACGTGCAAACAAATACACACTACTCACACGGCAACAGCAAGGCCTGTAGCAGAAGGGCAGAGTAACACAGCATGTCCATTATTTAATGAGATAGATGTCCAGTGGACCTAAACACCACATGTTTAATATCAGTGTGTATGGGAGGGGTTACAATGTGAAGACATTGAAAATATGTTGTTTTAGGTTTTCTTCACAGAAAATGAACCAAAGGCAAGGAGTCTGAGGGTTTAAATAATCCGGCTCTTAAGTCTAACGTCATTAGCCATTTCAATTCCTAAATTCAAATAAACACTGTGGTATAACTGTGAGGTTCGAATGGCCCAAATTCTTTCATCTCCAATAAAATGTTCTGTGTGGCTGCTCTCCCAGCTGTTACAATAAAGTTTAATGACCAGGCATCCGTGAAAAAGAGGATTTACGAGTTTAACAGAGTTTGAAGTTAGCAGGAAGTTAGCTCGCTAGTTTTTAGCTAAAAATTATATACCAAGTTCTTACCAAGGGATTTCTAAAATAATTTTAAAAAAAGTACAGTTTACTTTATCACTTCAGACATAAATGAAGACAGAAAACAAAACAGCAGCAGTGTTTTTAGGGTTATTGAAGTTATAATCCTAAAAACATATAACTGTATATATAGCGCTACTTGATGGTTAGCTTCAGAGCTATGGTTAAGATAATATAAACAGATTAGCACAGCGAAGATGGCGAATGAACATGAACTTTTTCTGCCTCAATAATAGTTAATATGAGGGTGCTCAATGGGCAGAGACGAATGCAATCATATGGCAGGGAAAACATGATGGAAATGGACCAAATTTCAGTCAAGAGAACACCTGTGATGATTCATCAACAACGTGAGGTTAGTCATTAATATGCTGCTGCATGGTTTGGATTGCTTGCTATGAAAAATCGCTGATCCTCAGCTTCGTGTACCCTTTCAAATCTTATTTATCCTCAGAGTGGTTAGTTCTTTTTTGAAGCATTCAAATGTTTGGTGTCTGGCAAACTGTGAGCTTATTGGCTGTAGTTACATTGTAAGGTTTTAAAAAGTGAGCTTAAAGATGCAATGCACTTGAACAGTGCTAATAAAAAGCCATAGACTCCTACAAAGAACATGGATTATTTTTAGAGGCTTGTTTATATTAAATAAAACAAAATACAAAACCGTTACAACACATTTAAAAGACAACAAACTTAGCAAAAGGAGAAGGAGCTTTGACTTGAAAGCAGGGTTGAGATGTGATCACTTAACAAGCAATATTAAATTTCATATTTTGTCTTTTGGTAAACATTTATTTATCCATCCATCCATCCATTCGCTACTGCTTATCCTTTTCAGGGTCGCGGGGGATGCTGGAGCCAATCCCAGCTGTCATAGGGCGAGAGGCGGGGTACACCCTGGACAGGTCGCCAGTCTGTCGCAGGGCTAACAAACAAGGACAGACAACCATTCACACTCACATTCACTCGCACATTCACACCTAGTGGCAATTTGGATTATCCAATTATTTATTTATTTATTTTTTGTTTCACACATGGTACAGCAGTAATTCATTTCCCATACACAACCTTCCTTTCAATTAAAGTAACACTGTTTCCATGCATGAAAAGAGCAGGAAGAAGAATAAATTCTTATTGACACCTGCCCCCTATCTGTGATAATACAAGTAGGCAACCAAAATTACACTCTGACAATATTCTGCACATAATATATGTAGCTGCCATCACCAGTGTGTGAATGTGTGTGTGAATGGGTGGATGACTGGATATGTAAAGCGCTTTGGGGTCCTTAGGGACTAGTAAAGCGCTATATAAATACAGGCCATTTACCATTTTTTTTTATAACAAAACAAAACAAACCAAACAGAAAAATATACTCAACAATGAGCAATACCACTAAATCTCAAACTAAAAGGATCATATTTCTACAATTAAATTCTATTATTTTCAACTTCTTCATATTGGTTTATCATTTTATTCTTATAGCAGATTTTAAATTGAGAAACATTTGTACAACACTGAAGATGATCACTGAGAGAATTCCAGTTTCTTATGCCTATGTCTGTTGGACACATTTGCCTTTGTGTGGTTCGAGCAAACCGGTGCTTAAAATAAAACTTCCTTCTGCCGTCCCCATTTTCTGAACACAATACTAATAAACTTTGTAACTTAAGAGGTAGTGTTTTATTTTTTGCCCTAAACATAATAGTTAATGTCTGTAATTTCACTATGTCTTCTAGTTTTAATAATTTCAATTTTATAAACAAACTATTAGTGTGTTCTCTATATTTAACATTGTGCATAATTCGAATCGCTCTCTTCTGTAATAAATATAATGGTTTCATATTAGTCACGTATGTATTCCCCCATACTTCAACACAATAGCTCAGATAGGGTAGAAACAATGAAAAATATAATATTCTCATTGTCTTGTAATCTATTATATATCTTACATTACCCAGGATATAAATACTTTTAGCCAACTTTTTTTAACATGTTCAGTATGTGATTTCCATGTTAACTTGTCATCCACTATTACACCCAGAAAACGGAATTCTGTCACTCTTTCAATTAATACTCCCTCTATAGATAATACTATCTCTTCCTCCTTTACATGGTTTCCAAATATCATAAACTTTGTTTTTTCCAAATTCAGCGATAACTTATTTACATCAAACAATTTTTTTTATTATTTTCATTTCAATAACCATCATTTTAGCCAATTCTTTCAAGCTTTCTCCGGAACAATAAAAATTTGTATCATCTGCAAACAAAACAAAATTTAACATTTTTGGCACATCACAAATGTCATTTATATATAAATTAAAACAGGTCCAGCAGAGTGGAAGACCACAAGGGTTAAGACACTGGCATCACCTGGAATACAACAGTTACATCCCTTTCCCCAAGATAGCTGCAGATGTACTGATGCTCTGTCTGAGACTGTGCTTTAGGAAGAGCCTCAATCAACTCCTCGTGATGCTCTCCCAAGTCCTTGAATTGCCTTTTTTGACAGTCTACACAAGGCCACCCTCATCCCTGTAGCTCGTGTACCTTTTCCCTCCTTGTCAGCATTAATGTTTTGATGCAACGCTCTGTGAACAAACAGGTTTTTCACCAATAACCTTTTTTGGCTCACCCTTGTTCTTCTGATGATCATTTTGCAAATTTGGTGCCCCCCCCCCACCCAAAAAAAAAGCAATAAATCAAAGAAATATTGTTGTTTGGCATCTTACTAAACCTTACTCTAAGAGTAAAGTCCTAGTCCTAGACCCAGAGTCCTAATCCTGTAGAATCAATGAGTTGGGGTCTTGGTGCTATTGCCCCACCAATAAACACTGAACTACCATCGGTACATTAATGATTACATAAGAGCTGTGATGCAGAGAACAAGTAATCTTTTGCATTTTGATGGTCATTGTTCAGCAGTACACATTGCAGAGGCATATATGTGCAGTTTGTTCAAAGACCAGAATATCAAAGCTTGTTGGAACCATGGAAAGGGTAGTCTTTGCCTCACAACACCCGTCAGTTGCCTTTAATCTATTTCAACTAATATTACATCACAAGAAAACATTTTGAAATAGACAAAAGGAAAAATTTCAGTGAATACGTCTCTGTTTTTTACAGTTACGGTGTATTATTTGATGTGGCACACCTTTCCTTTTCTTTTCCTTTGGTGCTTCCTGTCACTGTCCAGCAAAGGAAAAAAACAAAACAAAACTTGGTTATCTTGATCATCCTTGCTTTTTTCCAACTTTACATGAACAAAGAAGATTTTTATTCTCTTAGGGACTGAAATACGCTGTCAGCGACAACAGAATGGTTACCTGATGCACAAAGCTCTCTGTTGTTATAAAACCATTTACACAAAGCAAATGATGCTGACTAAATGGAATGGCAGTGTAAGACTAACTCAAAGGAGACACATCAATTGAGTCAGAATGTGTTACTTTTTAGCAGCTGTACATCCGACCAAAAGCACTCTTAGCTTGAAGTGTGCTTAGTGTCACTGCCAATTTCGAAATGAATACCCTCTCTTAGCGTCCGATACCAACATTAGTAGGCAATTGGCTAGAGTAAATGGGAAAGTGGATAAACATTATCTATTGCTTTTATACAAACATAAACAGTCTGTTCACATTAGTGCTACAGCATTTAACAAGACTACTTCTCTCAAACTAATACCTCTGAATGTTAAAAAGAGGCAACACCGGGAAGAAAAAGAAAACGGAATTATTAAAATCAAATTAGTAATTTTAGTTATTGCTTGGACTTTGAATGACACTTGTTTTTTAGTAGTTAATGTCATCCAGACAAATGGAAATCAATTTTAATGAATGGTCAGGTTAATTTTTCGCAGAGAACCTCTAAAAACAAAAGCATTGGTTCTTCACGTGGTTTGATTAAACTTGGCTGTCTCTGAGCATACTAATGTGATGAAGTGCACCAAAAGTGTCTATGCTTGATTGCAATGCACTGTGATTATTTTTTAATAGATTTTCATCTTTTACAGTTGAAAGGGGAAGTTACAGCTGACACATATTTATGTGATATTGTTGGTATTGTTGCACTTAAAATGGTCCTGAGACGTTTTTGGAGGCAAAGGATTTGAATCAGCACAGAGTGCCCAGGGAAACAAAACAAATGATCCTAATTCTAACAAATTGTTGTAATGCCAGTGGGCTTCTTCCCAGTGGTTCTTTTTATAAATTGGGACATAATGCAGCAGTAAGTCAAAGCATCCCTCATTTTTTATGGGACAAACTCGATGATCTGTGTGCCGAGTGTGGGCTTGAAGACACACACAAGTACACTCAGACTCTTGCAGGCACATGCAGACACTGCACCTGCAGAATTGTAGGACTAGCTCACTGGCGATAGTGGGAGGGGATATAAATGGCCCATAGCGGACCGTTCCCAGCGGGCAGATAGTGATAGTCAAGCAAGTTCAAGGTATAATCTCCGTTGGCCCATGAGGGGGACTAATGAGTGACTGGAAGAACGGGGAGGAAGATGATTATACTTTACATACTAACCTTGGCAACTGGGCCTGTCCTTTAATGACGGCATAATTCAGCGTTCACCTTGGGAGACTGCCATGGGTTTTGGTTTATGAGGTCACCCAAGTAACCTCAATCATTCAAGTGCACGCTCTGTCTTTGCTTCAGTGACTTCCCTCAACACACACACATACCAAGGCACGCGCACTGCCCCCGTGTTAGAGATAGGCTGCCTGCCGCCGCCACCACCAGCGGCAGAACAGGTTAGATCACAATCGCGCTTTACTATACCCTCGGTCTGATATCCTTGTGCCGGGCTGACTTGTTGTTACGAGTGGATTGACAGATGCGCATATAACTCAGGATTAATCTTCCAGTAAAAAAGAAAAGAAAAAAATGAGAGAGAGTTTGACTGTGTATGTGTAAGTCCACATGTGCCTCGTATAAGTGAATAAATTTGTCAACTAATTAAATGTATCACATTTTACTTTTACTTGCTTTTTAAAAAAATGTTATTTGTGTTGTTTCTTTTGTTTTTTATTTTGAAAAAATCTCACAGAGTTAAGATAAAATGCCAACTGTAAATAAATCCAGTGTATTTAATCACCGGATTTATCACTATACTCCAGTCATTTGGCATTTTGCGTCACCTTTTCAGCTGCTATCTTCTTACATATGGAAAATTCTTTAAGCACAGAAGATGTGAACAGAAAACGAGGCAGCTATACTTCCTTTGATCAATAAAGAGGTTTTAGCTGAGCCACAGCGAGCTGACGCCATAAATCTAAAGATTTCAATATTGTGCTTTCTAAATGGTACTTTTAAATCTTTATTGTGTGATTTGTTTATTCTTGGTGCTGCAGTGATTTTACTGCAATTTTATTTACCTTTTAAGTTACAATTTTTCTGCTGCTAGATCTCTACCCCCGACCATTACTAATTGATACTAGATCTTATTACATATTGATCAAAAAGAGGCTGTGCCACGTCCGAGAACATCGTCTAATTAGATGATGTATATTTCATATGGCTCTTTTGCAATACAATACAACATACTGATGTATTAGAATATCCATTATTCATACAGAACGCCAATACATTTGACATATTTATTTTTCAGTCTGCCTTGGCAGTCAAGCTATTTCAGAAGATGCATGCATTTGACTCTAATTTTTGGATGCATTGTGCGGGTGTGGCAAAGTGGATCTCTTGTCTACATTATTAAAGGCCTCAGATGTGTTTTTCCTGTTTTCAGCTGATGGAAATATATTATCATGAAGCTGTGGAGAGCTGGAACGGCACATTGTATTAACAGCTCCCGACTTGCTCTGGTGCAAAGTACAGGATGAGTATGCTTGACTCTACAAATATTGCCTGTGCTCCCCTTGTATACTGGAGAGGAGGCAATGCTCGCATGTCTGTGTGGTGATCAGAGCAGAGTTTATATTTCAAGTGTGTGAAATCATCATTCGCACTTGTTATGTTAAGTCTGTGACGAGTGCAGAGATTCAAATGACCAGAGGGTTAACATATAGGGGTAAAACATACATTTAATGGCAGCAGTAAAATGAGGATTTAGTCAGCAAACAAGGCGGCTGTCGCAGCAGCAAAAAGCACAACGAGTATATTCTGCAATAGCTTGGATAAAGCAGGTTTTCGTGTGAAAAGTTGCAAAATTGATCTAGACTGCACTGCTCAGACTAAATTTTACAGCTGTCGACCTTTGTCCAAAGTACAAAGGTTAGATTTGGATTTTATTTCAGTTTTCAAAAATCCTCTTATGTCTAGCATAAGTTATGTCTAACATGGTAAACAGCTTACTGGCTGTGTAACTTAGGAGTGATGTGACTGATTACAGTCACATCGTGGCAGTGCATGACAGTAACACTGATGGCATTCTTTGACAATGAACATACTGTACAGTGACAGTGAGTTTTGTGAGAAATTACAGCCACTCTATCATTCAATCTTCTGCCTTCTCAACTACACTCACTACTTAGTCTTGTCAGATTTAGCCATGCAGAGTCTCTTTAATGACGACTTTTTGAATTTACTGTGAGCTTTGATGTGAGTTGGCAACTCAGACTGCATTCAAGCACCTGTCACTATTTCACATTCGGAAGAGGGAAGATGGGGAGACAGACAGACTGAGAGACCAGCAGGTGTGTGCTAAGCCTAGCAGCGTAGACAATATACTGTAGCCAGACAAAAGCTTGGAAACCGATACGGGCAGCCATCGACAAAGATGTTGTTATTATTATTGGCAAGTGTTAGTTCTCAACCAGAAGTCGTACTTTTATTTGGCCAAGGTTTGGGCAAAACAGTGGAATTGATCTGGAATTGATCAAAATGCCTGTATGGCTCCTCTCATCTAAAGGGGATTTCATTGATCTGCCAAAGTCCTTCTCTATAATTGCTTCAGTGAAGTGTAGGAACAGCAGTTTCAGGTGGATAGGTATCAGAGGAAAGAACACAGCTTGGACAATTTACAGATCCTTAAACTTAAAAAAAAAAAAAAAAGCCCGACCCACCATCCCCACCCACTGCAGCCTAGACTCCATCCGTTAGAGGCACATCGGTAAATGCTGATCTATAAAAAGAGAAACTTGATCACCACACTTAAAGCACCCGAGATGAAAATAGAATTTTTTTAAAAAACACAACTTTAAATTATATATTCTGATACAGCTGTAAGACAGACAAATCTTCTTAATCCATATTATCGCCTCATCTCTCTTATCTAGATGTATGCATGCAGGCTTATGTCAGTCCGTAGGTTTAATGTTACTAGACTGCCACCTAGTGAAGGCTCACGAAAGGTCCCCACACTTTCCACAAGAGAAGTGAATGATGGATCGATTCAGCTGCTTTGAGCAAGGTGTCAAAGCTTGTCTTTTACAGACTCTTTTGATGGCAACACATTTAGGATCTTAGTAGCAGTGACACAGTGAATGATGATTTGCATAAATCACTAACAAATCCAGACACTTGGTTTCTTTGTGATACATTCCAGTTATTATAAAAACTGAACAGAGAGTTTTTGAGTAATTAAAACTGCAGAATGCTGGTAATTTTTCTGTCATTGCAGATTAATCAGAATATAAGTTATGGATGTAGACATCTCTATTTAATAAATAATGGACGTCTGCAAATCTATGATCCTCTGCACTCAGCTCTCCCTTCCTCCACTTTCCAGTTTTTCTTCCTCCTTCCAAAGAATGCCAAGAAATTTACTGCCATTAGGGCAATCTGCAGCCAGTGGATGAGTTGTCTAATGTAGAAAGCAGAGCCAATGGCTGTTGTTAAGTCTTCAGAGAAAGTGAAACCCCTCAATTACTTAGCATGGCTTTTAAAAGGTACATAAACCTCAGTGATTTGGATTTCTCATGTGTCTGAATCGTTTTCAAAATACAAAGATGAAGGTTTCGGCAGTTGAATGAAAGAAGGAAATATGGAGGAGTGAAATGGAGCACCAATATAAGAAAGGTCACAGACACTGTATCTCCCAGTGGAACTCTTACCCCTCGTCTAAAGCAGTGCCTTTTTATCCTTCCTCAGAAAAGAAAATGCATGTAAGAATTTGTATGAACTAGTTTATGGTTAGTTGAGCTTTTTTATATCAGAAAAAAAGGGAAGAAAATCAAAAAGAAAGGAGAAGACAGAAGCAAGACATTGTGATGATTTGTATTTTCCAGCCTGTCCCTGCCACTTGGCAGTGCAAACAGAGATTTTGTGTTTTTTGGCCAACATTTGAGCTTAAGTTGACAAGAAGAGAAAGAAAGAAATAATATGTAGGTGGTTTCACCAAGAGACGAGACCATTTTCAGTCATGCTTGAGGAATTTGGAAAAAATTTTATGTCTCTTATTCTTCATCAGAAGCCATCAGATTTGGATCGTTTTTATCAGACCGTACATTATGTCCCCCAAATATGCAGATGGCAGTCCCTGTCTTGTAGAACTGAGTAATGACTAGGCTGGGTAAGTATTGTTAAGGGACTGTTACAGCAAACCCAATGAATTGCACAGTGGGGGCTAATTGAGAGAGAGACAGACTGGGGCATGATTGCTGCATTCTCCAGAGATGGTTTTGTCTGAGGCCAGGCGAAGGAGAATGTCGCCTTGTCTTTTCTGTGATTACCATGCATCAAAAGCAGATTACACTCATAAGTATTAGTAGGTTACAGATATTATTTATTCAAAAGCAACACTGCCTGGCAACTGGATTATTCTCTTAAGACTAATCAGACTTCTTATTCATTTACTATTCATCTTAGATTCTAAAATGGATATTAATAATAGATGAGCTATAGAACGACAAAAAGAAAAGGAGAAAATAACAGTGAACTGTCATAGCAGCTCTGGTTTTTCAGTGTTGTGCTGCAGTGATGGGTTATTTGTGCAGGCAATGGGTTATTTTTGCAGACTTAAATCAATTAAAGCGCTTTAAGGGATGAATTACCCAGCTTTTTACTGTAAGCATATATTCGGGCAATCTATTGAACAATGACATTTGTATAGACATAATTTAATGAACATCTGGTTTTCAGTGGATGCCTAATGATTTCACATTCATCTTCCACTAAATGGCTAAAGTGCACACAATTACGTTTTTAATTAGCTGTGAATATGTTTCTGTCAATTGGAGTGATTCATCTCTGAAACATGAAATGAATCACGTGATTTCAAAAAGACTGCATTTGTTCTGATTTTGGAGCACTAGAGTATGTCTTCTGGGTTAAAAGTTCTGTCGTTAAAAAATAGGTCTCTTTAATAATTCTTGATATTGCTTTGTTCTCCCCTCTGCAGAGGAGACAAGGGGATTATCTTAAAGCAATATTCATTTTTCTCCCAATTCACAACATGAAAAATTTGAAAAGAACTCACACATATATATATATTTTATCATTGTGCTTTTCATCTGATAAAGAAATGTCCGGCTCCCTAATGAATACTGTTTGGCACTTCCCAGTCTGCAAGACCTTTTAGACTCCTCAGTGTGCTGCTGACAGTCATTTCATCTGGCCCGATCACTAATTCCTCATTAGAAATGATGAGCTTCTTCATCACCTCTCTTTGCAAAAGGTTAGCCCTGGGCCCAGAGGAGGGGAACGGAGTCCTTCACTCTGGACCTGACGGAAAGCTTCATAAGGCTGCAGCTATTGATTGGGGGCTTCAGGTTGCCTCTCCACCAATGTAGGGGCCTGCAATGCAGCATACTAAGCTGATGTGTAATCAATGACTCATACCACAGCCGCCCTCTGCACGGACCCGTCAAATTATACAGTAGTCATCCAATATCTGACACAGTGTGTTTTTAAAACTGCCTTCCGGAAGAATGACACACCAACTTACACAGGTAACTGCACACAAGCTAAAGCCGATGTGAATACGTGTACAAAATCGTGCACACTCTCAGACACAAACAAGCACTGAGTCCTGCAGGGCTACTTTTGATTTTTTTTTTCACTCTCTCTCTGTCCAGATGAAATGTTTATCATCTCAAATACTCTGTGAAAAACATATACAAGTTATAAAATCCAACCCCCTTTGGATACGGTTGCTTTTCGAGTCTAATAGGCAGCTGTGAGATGTGGCCTGTCTATGCACTTGGCCTGGCAGCAGCTCCAATGTGCCCTCCTCCTCCTCTTCATGGGGTTTAATGATATGCACAAGCACACTCCGGGGCCAGCTTCCCAGAGCATTTAATCCACAGAGATATGATACTATGCTGGATGTTGTGTCATCTATCAGAATCTCTCTTCTTTTCTTATTCTCTTCACTTTTTCCCTCTTTCCCTCTATAACATCATGCAATGCTGAAAGAGTTTGATCAGATGTCTACGATATATTGACCTGTACAACTATCTATGTGTTTTCAGCTGATAAAGTAATGTTACTCCTTTTAAAGTTTAAAGACTGTAGCTTTTATTGTATTGTTTTACTTTGACTCTGTATTCAGTGCCAGTGCTTATTGCTGAGGTGCTACTGAACTAAGCTCCCCGGAGATACCTTTTAGTAAAAGAGTGGGCTTAGTTCTGTTATCTCTTCTCATTTATAAAGTTTAAATGTTAGTATGTAATTTTCTTTTCTTTTTTTTCCTTTTGTCTACTAAAGCTTAGATGCTCTCACCGCTCATTATAGCATGTTAGTTCTCAGTTTTTTCTCAGTTTCTTCTAAACAAATGTTGGGACCAGTGTAAAAAAACATCCCAAACATTGCCTTCTGTGCTTTCACCTCTTACATTTGTGGTGTTTTGGCTGGAACACTCTAAGAGCTCTCAGGTTACCCTAATATTATGTACTGTTAATGAGTACTAAAACAGACATTTATGTCTGAGGAAATATCACTTATTATCACTTTAGCTCTGTGCTACTCATTGTAAGCATCACAGAAACTGCATTAGCTTCATGCTGTAAAATGCTTTTACATTTATCAATATAAATTCTCCAGATCAGTTTTGTTAAGGCAAGAATGCCCATCAATACCATTCTTTATCCATTACATGGTCCATTACATTGTCCCTATGGCTTCCTAAAAAGCCATTAAGTAACAAAATCTCATGGAGGAAACCTAATCTCTCACATCACAGGGAGTTCAGTTTGGAGCCTTTATCAGAATATGTTGCCCTACTTTCCCCTAGGTTTTACTTAGCAGCATGCAAGACAAATGGACAGCCATTAGCTGTGTATTAATTACATGTAAAGAATTACTTTGTTAATCAATCACACGATTTTTCCCTTCACTTGTCATATTAGCTGATGACAAAAACAATAAAACCTGGAAGGCCTGTTCTGTTCTAATCTCTGTGTAGTGCAAACAGGCTGGAACACTGAATGCATCTGCTTCTTGTTTCTTCTGGAGATGCACGGTGCCGCGCCACCCTGCCGAGCAAAGGTTCACAAAAACACCTCAAATAGAACAGACACAAATTATCATGTCAAGATAGATTAATTGCAAAGATTGCTGAAAGACCAATGATTACCACTGTCAGAATGCATAGATGTGCAGACACAGCAGCATAATTGCTTTTTAGCGTGTATCATATAAAATTATCTGTTCCTCTCTGCAAGAATGAATATCAAAGTAGCAACGCATCTAATCCAAGTACTGCAAATGATTAGAATGTGTTCAGTCGCTGTCGCAGAATAATGGGACACTGGTGACAAAGTGTTTCTAAGCTCTTTTTATTCAGTTCAGTTACTCATAAAGTGATTTACACTACCTTCTTTCTTAGCATACAGTACATGTGTAGTAGCTGATTTAATATAATCATCATTGGGTACATCCGGTATGGCATAACAAATATAACTAATATTCATAAAAGTAATTGATGTATTGAGTTGTGTTGGGGCAAAATGTTGTTATACAATATATATATTAGTTATATCAAGATAGTTATATCAGGATACTCTGGAAAGGAAGAGATGGAAATAACAATACAGAGTAAAAAAGTGATCTTGAAGAATGTGAAACGGTCAAACATTAGATGTCATCTATCCAATTCAGTTTACTTTAATCTCTGTTGGTCTGTCTGGCTTTCCATAAACTCCTCCTACATAATCAGGTGTTGAGCAAACAAACCTGACACACAGGTACATCTTAGACCTCTGAAGATTGTCATCAATATCACATATTATGACGTCACCTAACCTAGCAACATACCAACAGGCTAAGATAACCCACTCTAGCATCTATGCAACTATGACACCACTATAGCATTGTGTTTATAATGTTTATTCCCTGACAGTAACTTCTAATTTATTAACAGAGAACTCGAATTATACATGATATATCATGTTGCCAAGCAACCATCTATGATACAATAACGTGCTTTTTTCCCAACTATGGTGTCGTTTATAGTATCTATGATAGTTTACCTTATTTGACATATTGAGAATTTCATCATCCCAATATTTGCATCATTTCTATAAACACTGTTACATTTCTTTCGATTGCATTTAAAGCTTTGCAGAATAGTAAGCAGAATATTGCATTGTCTCTGCTGGGGTATGAGTAACTGTGGTGTAGGCCCTAAGGCATGGGTATGACAACAGAGGTAAGAACAAACATTTTTACCTCCTCTGAGCTTATGCACTGCATCCTTGGCCAGTTTAGTGCGTGCAGGGCCCCCTGTGAATACACCGTGTGATACCATTGACACAGATTATGGATTTTACCTGCTTAAAAATATGCTATGTGGAAGCGTGGAAATGTCAGGGAAGGTACCCAGGCTCTGCGATTTAGTGGGAATTTATAGATCACCAAATGCTGCTCTCTAAGGGAAGAGGGAGGGAAAGTCCATGCAGAAGGCTCGTCAGAATGCAGCCACTGTTTCCCCATTTCACCCTAAGCAAGAACTGATATCTGGTAAATTTGCATATACATGTATTTGCACAGATCCAATCAAACATCAAGGTGCTGACACAATTCCAGGATTCAAAGCGGAATACCAACCAGTGTTGCGGCTGTAACTAATACCCACTGCCCAAGGAAGAGGAGGGAAGGGTGCATTAGCTTTGGAACAGATAACATTAAAACTACAGAGGAGTTTTAAGGAGACGGCATATAGCAGCACAGGTCAGGTCACTTGTTCTTGTTACAGCTGGAGTGTGTCAAGCAAGTAAAATGGATTAAAGGTGGACAAGCTATCCTGTCATGTACCATTCGGTTCAATGGGGCATCTGTTACACATAGTGTGAATAATTAATTATTTCTCTCAAAAGCATCTTATGTCCATACAGTATGTCTGGTAAACATAATCTTAACAAACTGTCATGGTAGATGTGTGACCAATTTTGGATCAAAGGTTCAAGGTTACTTGGAAAACTCTGTGGGCTTATTGAGATAAGAGATTTGTCTGCATAGAAAATTTCAAATCCTGTGTTGCATTTCGTGTTTTTGTGCTCATATATCTGCAGCCAGCGAGGACTAGCGCGAAACCAAAATGCATCAAACCTCAAGAAGTCAAAGTGTAATGATTGCAAAAAAGAGTTTTTTCTTTTTCTTTCTCTTTTTTCAGAAATGCAGTTAATGAAAGTGGAGAAACACAGTGGAGGAAAGGAAATAGAACAGAGGTGTTTGAAAGAATATATTAAGACCTGAATGGAGAGATAGAGGAAAAATATTCCTCATCCGCAGTCCTCAGAATGTGTTATTAGGGAATGATTTCAACAGGCTCTTAGTAGCTCTCATTAGATGGTGTATCAAACCAGAACAAAACTCACTTCTCCTAACTATGTGGAGGAAGTGGATTGGAAAATTAAATGGGGAGAGGAGAGTGAGGCAGCAGTCTAGGCCATGCTCTTGTCACCGTGCCCCTGCTCCCACTAACAAGTCCGCTCAGTCGGCTCGCGCTGAAAGTCATTCACATGGTCTTTAATTTCACTTCATTGATTAGAATTTAAAGCCCCAGAATATAGCAAGGAAGACATTAAGATTATCTGTTCCCTAAACCGTTCACTGAACATTTGTTTTTAAATTGTGGCACAGTATGGCTGAAATCTTGTCTTTTGAGTTTGTGGCCCTAAAACTTCAGAAACTTTCCAAACTGGGCTTGCGTTCACAGTTGGGCACTATGTGAGTGTGTTTTCTAAAGAAGTATATATTTATATACTGCATGCAGTAGATCAATAAAAGTAACATTTCATTAATCTTGACATGCTGTTCCTGCTTGATGCCAGATGCTGGGGACACAAGCTGTCGAAACAATAGACATGCTCTTCAGTGCTTACTTTCCCCTTCCCTGTTTTCTTTGTTTGCACCTCCAAAGACAGCATTACATCTGTCAGCAAGATATGATTTACATAAACATCAAACTATTCTACCGAGTATCTGTCAGGGAAAGTCTTGAGACTAGCAAAATATTAGCATTTCAAGGTTGTATTTACACCATGTTCATATCTATTTTGCATGTACTATTTTTATGTGTTCTTAATTTACACTTATATGGTTTCCTATATCTCTGACCAAAGCCAGAGGGTTGATATTTTATACATTAAAGCGCTTGGACATTAGATAGCAATAACATCCTTTTTTGACAAAAAAGGACAAAATACACAAAAAACCTCAATACGTGACACTTGTGAAGTAAGATGCAAGAACAAAAATAATCATGCAATCATGCGGTATCATGATAGTGATGAAAAAAAGTCACTCGAGAAAAGAATTACAAATAACTTCAGTTCCAATTTATTCAGCAACTGTATGTAATCACATCTCTAAATGGAAATTATATGTTGGACAAGTCCACAGCTATTTTACAAGGCATTTTTACCGCTGATTGTACACCAATCATGTCCCGCGTGTACAACAGTTTGTACGCAGTGGAACTGCTGTTAATGTTAACTCTATGAAAATTTCCTGATGCTTCTCGGTGGTATGTATGTTCCTCTATAAGCTTGTTTTTGGAGTTGTGAAGAAGAGTGTTTGCTTGTGTAAATGCTTATTTTGCGCGGACACACTCAAAAAGAGACCAAAGTGGCACTCTTGATGCCATTTGCATGATTAGTTGTTATTGCTTAACAGGGCAAAGCGTTAGCCTGAAATTACAGTTGTAGAGAGTGAACCAAACGGCCAGTTTGATTGGGGGGTTTTGCACCTTAGAAGAAAAATCATAATAACACGATTTATATTTCTGTAAACTAATGATCTCTGTTTGTTTACAAAAACTTAGCTGGTTTTGCTGTTATTTTTCTCTACAAAAGTCAGAGTCTGTATGCTTCTGTGCATAGAAATAACACACATGTAAATACAGACCTAATGTCATTGTTCCTGTTTGAACTAAAAAACCACGTGAATGCACTTTTTTGACTGTTAAAAGCTTCTTATTTAAAAAAGAAAAAGATATAGTTTGTATGTTGGTAAGTAAGGTTGGATGATTGCAGTTCTCTTTAACACTATTTCCAATCAAAATCTTTCAGATGTGACTCAACTATAAAGAACTTTTACAGTCAAGGTGTTTTTAATGTTAACTGTTACCCTATAATTAGATGACTACCTAAACAGATACTCCTTCAGTCCAGGAGGAATCCAGCATTATTACCGAAACTATTAGACTGAATATTGTTGTAACAATACAATATGCATTAACCTGGTGGTTGGTATGAGCAATTGGGATATATTCCATTGACAGGTGATTTTAAAAACACCATTATTTTGAGTATGAAGAGCAAATTAATACTTTTCTAGGATTGAGCATTGCTGGAAAGATCTGCTATAATGTAAGAATATAACTAAAAAATACTATATAGATAGATAGATAGATAGATAGATAGATAGATAGATAGATAGATAGATAGATAGATAGATAGATAGATAGATAGATGGATGGATGGATGGATGGATGGATGGATGGATGGATGGATGGATGGATGGATGGATGGATGGATAGATAGATAGATAGATAGATAGATAGATAGATAGATAGATAGATAGATAGATAGATAGATAGATAGATAGATAGATAGATAGATAGATATGCAGAAATTATTTTCTTTGCATCATTAAATGATTTCAGCTTCTGATATCTTTGTGGACCTGCAATAAGCTATATAGTCTTCTGAACTTGCACCTTGTACTTCAGGTAGTGTATAGATTAATACTGCCTGCACTATTTTACTTTGCTCAAGTGTAAGGATCAATACTCTATGAATTTCTAAGCTCATCTTGGCTTCGGGGATAGCCTGTAACCTGTGGCACTGACACTCTCATCTATGCCTTAAGTCTTCTCCAAAGCTCTGAATTTGTACTACAAAACTTCTCTATTGATGAGCCACAGAAAGGTGATCTGCAATGTGTTTAATAATGGACACAGATTGTCCTGCCTTCGTTGTTGCTTTAAAAAAACTGCACTCTGTAGGCATTGTACATACACATAAGACCACTGTATTCATTACGTCAGCTCTCCCCTGTGTTCAGACTAATAAGTATTAAATGCTAGAGATGGATTTGTAAAAAAAGCTGTAGCACTTCTGCCAATAATTGAAAAATGGCAGTGCAGAGGGTTTGATTTAGTTTTACGTTGTTCCAGTTTAGTAAAATGAAAAGTGAAGCATTATAAATTGCAGGTGTAAGCTTTAAAGGGCATTGGAATACAGTAGTTTTTCAATAACATACTGGAGGTGAAATCTTTTCTTGAATTGTTTTAAATGCTGACCACTGCAGATGCACCTTAAATTAAAGTTTGGCAAGTGTAACAACTTACAGACAGCAACCAGCACAATTGTGATGTATTTTTGGACCAACGTACACAAACTACATAATTAGCTGCTTTGCATTTTTTGTAATTTCAGTTTGACATCCTCAACTCTACACATCGAACTCACTGCAATGACACTGTTTAGCTATGCAACACGAACTTTGAATGCTGGGAATTACTCTTCTAAACTGACATGTGATACAGTGAAAAGAGTTCTTTCATTATTGAAGATGAAGATTAATAATGTATTTTCTATAAAATTTGTTGAAGTTTCATCTAATCTTTGTTTAATAAATCACAACATTTTAAGCTGTGGAAAATGTAAAAAATGAAATAAATAAGATTATAAATATTAAACTACAGTAGAAAAAAGTAGTCTAGATATGGTTTCATCCCAATAATACATTTTATAATTGCTAACTGCAAAGTATCACATGGTCAATTTAATTTGTTAATTTTCAAATATAATTCTGTTTTTGCAATTTGTCGTGAAAAGCCCTCAAGTTACCTCGAGGCACTGGCAAAAGAACCTGCCCCTGATTTTAAATGTCATGCAGCAAGAGCTAGACATAAAAGATTTAAATAGGCAGCACAGCTCTTAATAAGAATAATTTTGGATCGGTTTAAAATTAATGAAAGTTAAACTAAGCATTAACGCCCTAAGTCTGTTTTTTAAAACTTTCAGAACAGCTGAAAGTGTGTAGATATTGAAAGTCTGCCTGAACACTAACAGCATCAGAGTTTTGTGATAACTTTGAATTCCTAGAATGTGACACATTGTTGATGCAACAGAAGACCAGAAGAGCCAGACAGTTCTTATTCCTAGGGTGGCAAATACCACCATTTCATCAAAGGAACTAGTGTTTCAAAGTTATGCACAAAGAGTTCTTTGGCTTTTGTGGCATGATTTACTGGGACTAAGCTCTAGTGATGAGTGTTTCGCTCCCAACTTCTCACAATTTATTACTTCTTCCACGTAAAGAAGCTTTTTACATTGCATTTAAATGCACTGAATAATTGAAATTTTTCAAAGTCCATATAAAAGTTGAGAAAACAACAAAGCACACGAACCATCTATGGTCAAACCTGAGACTTATCTAACCTAAAGTAAATGTTATCTCTCAGTGTCTCAGTGTCTAATAACACCATGGTTTCTTTCAGATGCCTGTAGATTGCAACAAAAAAAGCTCTTGTAAATTACTTTTTAATTTACTTTGTTAATTAAGTCGACTTAAAAGAGAGGCACATTAAGCTTAATGCAGAAAAAAGGAATACAACCTGTGATTTAAATGCTTTAGCACATTCATTACAAGTTACATCTTGTCTCGTCAGACATTGATTTTTGCAAATATCACTGTGGCTAAGCTTGCTTTCTTAGTGTTGTGCTGAAACATCTTATTGGCACCCCTCAATAATAAGCTGCACAAGCTTTTTTTTTGGTAAATTCAATTTTTTTGCTGTTCCAGAAGTCCTTCTCTACGGCTCAGAGGCCCAATGCCAAAAAGCAGTCTTATAGTGCTGATGTTTTCTTAAAAGCCACCAAATTGTATCAAGGCAATATTATTTATACTCAGCTGAGCTGAAGCTTAACTTTCATCCTGGGCATGTCAACATCACAAATATTTTTGAGGCAGTGCTGCCCCAGTACTAAGAGCATCAACGTTTTTGCAGGGTATGACTGAATATTAAGTTTCATAGAACATGTACATGCACAAGAAGCACGGCCTCAAAGTGAAGAAGGTAAAAAGCACAAAGAAAATCTGAGAGGTGCAAAGATAATGATAATGACTCACGAACCAGCAATAACTCGCATAACCATTTTTTTTTGCATTTCATGTTACAGTTCTTGTTCGTATTTCACTAATGGCAGTAATCTTTTTCTCAAATCTCCCATTTTCTCAACCACATGTCCATCTGGGGTCACGGGGGGGGGGGGGGGGGGGGGGGGAACCGGAGCCTATCCCAGCTCACAGTCTAAGAGATACAAGGTACACTCTGGACAAGTTGACTGTCCATTGCAGTAGTTTCCAACACTCTTTAGTTTTCTTTAGTTTTATTATTTTCATTTTATTATAACTCACCTGTAATAATTCAATTAAAATCCAGCTAAAATTGTTTGGTTACTGCTTCATGTGAAACCAGAGAATAATCAAAGAGTCTTCCCCTCCATCTCGTGTTTGAGGGTTTTAGTTGGGAGAAACTGATGTGGTCAAAAATAAGATCTACCTCTCAGAATTTGATGCAGTCTGAATTTCATCTGACACACAAGTTCTAGTCCTTATCATCAGCTCAGCCTTCCTTAACTTTCCTTGCTGGAGAGAGGTAACACAAGCTGGAATGGGTTGGACTGTAATCCCTGCGGATACAGTGAATCTACATTGGCAAAAGGACAATAGTAATGATATTCACCTAATCTCCGTTGACAGATTCAGGACATGCTTTTCATTAACACAAAAGTGGATAAGAGAGCAATAAGCACTGTTTCAGAGTTTACCTAAATCCTTTAAAGCTAACTGAGATTCATATTCTGGTGTCACCTGTCTCCATCTGCTCTGTCTGCCTGGGCTTAAGCCAATGCAGGTATCATATTTACTGAGCTCTTTGACATACTTTTTCAGCTGTATTTTTCAAGGAGCGTGATTTCAACGATCACAGGGACAAAGTTAATTTCACCGCCAGCCACATAAACTTCAACTACATCAAGAGTTACTAAAATAAGTCAGATGCATGTAAGAAGACACTGTGCCTCTGTTTTGGGTTTAGTGAGTGCTTTGACATTTAGTTTAAATGACCCAAAAAGTAGTTACTTTAAAATCTTAACTGTGAAGAGGATGTAGAAAGCACTTCAAAAAAAATTTCCTATTTCCTAATATGCTAAGTGGCTTCGTGAAAAGGTCTTTATATAATCCAATTGTTCATGCAGGAGAAGTGTTAAAATCCCAAAGCATTCTAAACATATTGAGGTGAGAAAAGCAGTTATGAGCTGACTAAACCCTTTTTGTTTAATTAAAATACAAAAGTTCCACTGGAAGCGTATCTGCTTTGTCAACATCCTTCTTTCTTGTATGAAAGACAAGCATCAGATTGTGCTGTCAGTCATTTCAATAGAACAGGTGTTTTTCAAACGCCGGCTATCTCACGCTATAAAGAAACTTTTCGTCTTGCCTAGTGGAGAGATCACTGAAGCAAGCTCACAAACAACTTTTTTCTCTCCATTTTTCATGAAGTGAAAGCGTGTCAGAGGAGTTTCTATTCAGATTGCAAAGGAGGTAAGAAGAGGGAGGATAGCACTTATTTTTCTTTTTAATTAGCTTCATCTGAGGAATTATCCAGCACTAATATAATGGCTCGATTCATCTCCCACACCATCTGGTCTGAGAGTGGTGAACCTCTGGAGCTGATTGCTTTCCCCTGGTGCTGTGTCGGGGTAATAGGCTGTTCAAAGGCTGCTCTGGGCTCAGACAGCTGAGCAGAGGTGGGGCAGAAGCAGCTGGCCTTGGCGCCATCACCTGCTGCCTGTCAGAAGGCTTTGAATATGGTCCATCCATGCCCTAAGTGTATGTATCTATGTGTGCGTATGCGTCTGCTTGTGTACGTGTGCAACATAACTGAGAGTCAACTTGAGACAGAGTATCAATTTCATCGTCTTCCTTAAAAAGCTGTAGAGAGAAACAGTGAGAGTGCAATCACTAGAGCTCACGTGAACATCTGGAAGAGGTGAGCCACATGACGAATAAGGAATAGTGAGTGGCGATTATACCAACACTTCAGTTGGTTTCTGGTTCTGCACGACATACGACACCATTAAGGAGACACATCGTTTTCTGTATATAAATTGCTTTTGGATAAACTGTACACAAGCCTAAATCTCTGCAGTTTTTCAATCATTTTAATTATATTTTAACATATGCGCCTTAATTTTAAAATCATATCACTGTCACTCAAGCTTGAATCCAAACACTAACTGTCAGAATAGCAGGGACTCATTTGGACAGTTTGACAACATATGGCTTGACACACGTCCTCCAAGACCTTACACTACAGTGCACCGAGTCCCTGCATAGCTGACACCTGTTGACTGTGACCTATTTTTGGCAGTAATTTTCTGTTTAGAGAACATGCTGTGGTTATAATGGCACCTATCTATACTGTTAAACAAAGAATATGAAAATATTAAGTTTTTAACAAACAGAAAAATCTATTTTGAGTCTGCAGCATATAATAGTAGCTAGATATTGAGTTAGATTTTTACAGTTCTGTTTAACTACACTGATTTTTTTTTTTTTTTTTTGTGAAAAAGCTCTGACACACTCTGTGTAACTTACCAGGTCAGCACCAAACAGCTGCCAGACAAATTTCGTGACTTACATTTGACAGCTAGTCAAAAACTTACTGGCACCTCAACTCTCCAAAAGGTCACAGACTCAGTTCTTAGAGCCAGTTATGCATCCAGCCATTTGGCCCACCTTCAGCTCCCTCCCTGGCTGCCTTTTAGCTGAGTCATTCCTTGCACATTCACCAAATGTGTAAATAAACCTTCTTGCCTCTCTGATTTAGTCTCTTGATTGATTGAGTCTCTTGAATGGGGTACACTATTGACAGTTTGCCAGTCTAATACAGTGCTAACACTTTGTGACAGAATCACACACTCACTCAAACATAAATATGACAGTCAGTGTAGAATCATTTAGGGATGTACACATCTAGTAAACTGTATATTAAAACATTACTGCCCTTGCTAGTCGATGCCAGAAATGCCAGTTGGTTAAATGCATTATTTTTATTTCATTAATATATCACAGCTTTTGCCAGTTTAAAGCTGTTACAAGGCTACCTGTCACTACCATTAGCTGCAGCCCTGAAAGCCATAACCCTGCACCTCTTTCTTGCTGATGTTGTTTGAAAGAAGGCAACTGGACTTTTTTCGGTTTGTGAAGATGTTTCGTCTCTCATCCAAGAGTCCTGGGTAATTAACTCTTAGTAGGAGCAGTCCCCTTTAGAGGTTGTCGTGAGGGTCTTTGGCCCACTAATGCTCATGTAAGTCGTCACATGATCCAAGGTGTCAAAAAAGCATGGGTATGGGTCATTGTTACCGGAGTGAATGGTTCGAACCTCTGTGAGACACTGAGGTCACATGAGGCAAGGTGTGAGTCGGAGTTGAAAGTGGAAGGGATCTCAAGACTGCATTGTTGCTGGCCAATAGCTGATGTTGTAAGTCACCACCTCTGTTCAGTGGTCATTCACAGTGGACATAGATGGCCTCTGAGAACCAATGGTTTGAGTTCTTTTAAAACTGAAAAGGTCTTGGATGAGAGATAACTGAAGAGATGTGTAAACAAGAAAAAGGAAACCTGCTGCTAGCACAGCTACGGTTAGCTTGACAGAAACATGATTAACAGTTTCATATAGTTACTTAAATACAACAGAAGAATTTGGTTGGCTGATGGTTAAATTTGACCATTTGATGTGTTTTCAGTTCTACATGTTTCTGAAGCTTTTCTTTCTGTTAGACTAAATTATTCACAGGAAACATCCCTAGTTTGGACTGTGTGAGGAAGCCGGAACACATGTACAAGAAGGCTGTGTAAACTTGGTAAAAAAAAATGGCCCGAGGCAAACATCTGATTCGAACCAAAAACCTTCTTTCTGTGATGCTACCGTTCTAACCTGTTCTAACACCATGATGCACTCACTTCAAGTCAGTTTCATTTTTATTCTGCTGCATTACGTTTTATTTATATGCCACAGTTTTTGTGTTTGGCTTTGTATTGTAAAGTATAGCCCTACAACAGTGGGATGGAACATCTCATTTTTAGAAGACCTCGACCGTTGATGGAGTCCAGCTCAGGCAGGGGCAGCCGGAAGACAGAAAAGAGCAGCATTTAGAGATCACAAACAACATAGGTGATAAGACAACGGGTGGAGAGCTGTGTCTCCAACTATGCAGGTTTTTGATCACTCTGTATGTGAAAAGGCAGGGCCATAAGCTTTTTCTACCTCCTTTAGGGCAACAGTAGTATTCTTGAGTAAGCTTTCTGGAGTCCTGATGTCTAACCACCAAGAGGTGTTTGATTGACCAAAGTCACCAGTGCAATTCAAGACATATAACTCCATATGTCTATAGTGTTTGTTCCATTTTATTACAATATTTACTCTCTGTCCTAGCCCTTGCTTTGTCTGACCAGTAGGCCCAGCCAGATTCTCCTGACCAACTTTTCTTTGTTCCTCAGGTGTATCGTTACATTGCCCCAGTCTTCAATAAACAAACAGGCCTTGCCATCTGTGACTGCACTACTGACAGCAACAGCAATTACTATGTTATCTACACCATATTTTCTATATGGCAGCAAAATTGCATGAGTGGAAAATACCCCTTGAAGCATTTTGGGTTCCCTGTTTGTATATGATATGGTGTATGAATTTGTCTTTGTGTCCAAATCACATTTTGATCTTTTCCCAGAACTTAGAAGCACACGATCATGTTTCCTCATTACAGTTCTTATGTTACATCATTGTAAAGGGCCGGGTATTCATCTTACTGGGTTGATCGTGACCGTGTGGTTCCCTAAACCTGCCAGTGATACAGCAACAGATCTGATGGCGTACTAGGGAAATATCTGGTTTTTCTTACTCCAGTGTGTGTTTGCTACAAATAACAACCCAGCCTATACCTGGGCTTTTAATTACACTTACAATGTTAACACTTTCATACTTGCAATTATTGATCATGTTTTCAAAGCTACCCATTTATTGCCATACCCCGTTAGCTAGTGAAAGTGTGGGCCTCTGGATGAATCATTTCTTCCAGCTTTGTGAGATTTTATCTGACATAGTTTCTGACAGAGGTCCTCAGTTCTCTTCTCATGTCTGGTAGGTGTTAAGTTCAGCCCAGGGAGGCACAGTAAGCCTCCCATCCTCAATATAATGGCCAAGCAAAACAGGATAACGAGTAGAAGGAGGATGCACTGTGCACAGTGTTGACTGCATTACCTCTGATAATCCTTTCACCTGGAGCTGCCAGTGACCCTGGGTGGAACATATCGGTAATACTCATACGCTCAGATTCCTTGTACATTTCACAATTTGTTAAATAGATCTCTCACTCAAGTCTATCATATAAACAGTGTAGTTTACTTTTTCACAAATGTCGCTGTTTACATTTGGTTAGTGTCTCTCAAAATAACCCTCCAGCAGCAAAAACTGAAATTATAATTATTGACTAGAATCAAGGGTAACAGAAATAAAGCCCTCCAAGAAATCCAGGAATCTCTGTATGTCTGTCTATGTGATGTGCATATATGTGTGTGTTTTTGTCTATTTGTGCAGCCCACATAAAGTCTTGGCCGATGTATTGCTGGGGGCATAAGAAAGCACAATGTCGACTTTGAGGTCATAAGCTGTAATCTTATTTTAGGCATCTTTTCCCTGTTGCTAGGCAGTCACTATCAATCAATACACAAAGCATGTCACTCATTTTGCTGGGTCAGAGAGTCAATATAAAGATGGACATAGCCAACCTTGACATCATCAACTGGTATGCCAAGTCCAGTTTTTGACGCTTCAGGCTAAAGCCATCACCATCCTAGGTTTTTCAAATCTAGTGTCTCAAGCATACCAGAATTTACTTATTAATACTTTTGTATTAATAAGACTGAGCCCATAAACTCAGCAGACCGTCGAGTGTCATTTTCCCATAATAAGACTTATTTTTGCAACCTCAATAATCATCTTTCCATTCTTTCATGGAAAGAACGCAGGTTTAAGGCACTTCTTCGTGGGCTTTACTTTTCAGACTTGGAAGCTACATCCATGTTTTATATACAGATGTACTCTGTCTCTGTCCCTTGCGCTGCTGTTTTCACTCAGTTTATTTGACACTAAAACGCAAGGATGCCATCTCCATAAAACCTCTCTTGACATGTCTAGATGACATTAAAGCTTGGTTGGCTCGAAACTTTTTAAATTTTAATAAAAAGAAAACAGAAGTGTTGGTGTTTGGACCCAGTGGTCCCTGTGAGTCCTCCTCTGTTGTTTTAGGATCCCTGGAAGTCTATTTTAAATCTGTTGTTACTGACCTTGGTTTTAAGTTGGACAGTGATTTTAAATTGGACAACCAAATCAGAGCAGTGGTGAAGTCCAGTTTTTATCATTTAAGGCGACTGGCAAGACTAAAATCTTTTCTTTCGAGGCAGCACCTTGAAACAGTGATCCATGCTTTTATTTCTTCCCGCCTGGACTACTGTAACTCACTTTATGTGGGGGTCAGTCAGTCATTGCTCTCACGTCTGCAGCTGGTTCAAAATGCGGCTGCACGACTCCTAACAGGAACTCGAAAAAGAGAGCATATAACCCCCGTGCTGGCCTCTCTGCACTGGCTGCCTGTGTCTTTTAGAGTTAATTTTAAAATTCTTATGTTTGTTTTTAAATGTCTACACAGTCTTGCCCCGCCTTACCTCTCTGAGCTTCTTCATCCCCACATACCCTGTCGGTCTCTCAGGTCAGCTGACCAGCTGCTCCTGGAGGTACCGAGATCCAGGAGGAAGTTCAGAGGGGACAGGGCCTTCTCTATTGTGGCTCCAAAATTATGGAATAATTTGCCCATGCATGTTAGAGAGGCCCCTTCACTGTCCACTTTTAAATCACGTCTTAAAACCCACTTTTATTCCTTGGCTTTTAACCTCAGTGAGACTTAGTTTCTTTTTTAATGCAGTAGTTATTTAATTAATGATTTCACTCTTCTTTTATTTGTTTTTTATTTATATCTCATGTAATTTTATTTTACAGTTCCAATGTACAGCACTTTGTGTCAGCTGTGGTTGTTTTAAAGTGCTTTATAAATAAAGTTGATGATGATGATGATGATGATGAATATGCTAGGATTTATGATCAAAACATCATCAATTGAGTCTTGACATCCTTTGTGCAGAATTATGTTACAGTGATGTCTAGAATTTAGAATTAGGATGATGACTGAAAAATGTCACAGGGATATTTGAGAATTTTAGTTTTTGGTAGTTACTTTTAAGATGTTTAAAAACATAGTGTTTACATAAAGTTCACAGTAAATTAGAAAAGATACGTCATTTTCTCTTGTAATTAGAGTTGAGGCTAATTCAAATGGCTTGTTAACTGAGCACATAAAAACAGCAAGCTCAGTTTACTACGCTTGATATTAGACAGTCTGTCTTTGCATTTGTTTGTTTGTATATGCTGTTGGTGAGCTGTCACACCAATCAAATGAGATGTTGGGACCAAATGTAAAGTTGACCTTGTAGAGTGAAACCGCAAGCTGCGGAGTGACGCTAGACGCACAGCAGATGTACGGGGTGAGCATTGTCAAAGCTGCCGGAGAATATATGCTAATTAGTCATGGGCCAATGTTGCCTACGCTAATTAGTCATGTAGAGCTATGGTGGCTAATGCGGTTAAAGCATGCTAGTCTGGTTTATATTGTTTAGTAAATAGTAATGTGGAAATACATCAGAGGTCTATCTCTCACTCATGATCTAATGATAAACATGGGATAGTGGCTTTGGCTTTCCCATTTTGTCTTTGTTTTCTTTCTCATGCGTGTGGGTGGGTATCATAGCTTGTGATGCTGTGATTGTTATTAGACTACACACAGACCCTCGTAGTTTTTCTGTCCTTGAACACAAAGCCTGCGTTCATCTTCTTGAAAACACAAATGACCTTGTGTTTTCCTTAACGCTAAATGACATCTGCATTTCCCAACTTGGAACTGTCAGGCGCAAGTTCATGCTGGGACACTCCCTCCACATTTTCTATTACAATATTATCCATGATGTCTAAATCACATGCATCAAAAAATGCAGAGGAGTAGATTGAAAAGGCAACAAGCCGGAATATGATGAGTTCTCTGCTTGACTGACTGAGCTGAAAATAGTAGCATGCTAATATGTATTTCTGACAAGTACTTTTGGAGACACTTTGATTCGCTCCTGAGGATGTATTTTTGGGACCGTCAGCCCTTTTTTATTCTCATGCAGCACCAACCCTGCTGTAAAAGGACTGCATATCTACATAAAGGCATTGCTCTTAATCAAGGAGACTTGGAATTCACAACATGGAGAAAACATGTAAAACAAATGAGGACATACCTCGACTTAACAGCGTGTACTGTAGAAATTAAGAGTGTGTATGACTGCAAGGGGGTGGAGGTGAGGAGGGGGTTATTGAGGGTATCTTATCTAACAGTTGAGCAGGTTTATGGCTTCTAATAGGCACCCTGTCGGATTGAATTGTAAATATGGAGCACCATTGTGCATTCAAAGGTGTGTACATCGTCTGCTTCATTTACCAGATGCTAAGTCATGACCAGCTCGTTTATTACACCGTGCAATCCACAATTAAAATGAAGAGAGGCTCACAAGTAAAAAGTCATTTACCTCAGCCCACGCTGCACTTACACACCAGACACAAATTTCACTGTTACTTGAAAACTTCCCATGCATGGAGCACATTATCATTTGATTTCCATCCAGGGTTCTCAATTAAAATTATACAGAGGTTGCATTTCATTACCTGAGCTCGGGGCAATTTGCAGGCCATTAAGCTTCTACCTGTATCAGTGGAGATGTTTTTGAGGTGAACATCTGGGGTTGAGGAGGTAGAGCATGAAATGAAATGCCCCTGGCTATCTGCTCTGCTTTTTGTCCAAAAAGGGCCAAGGGTATTAGAACGCCATGCATAGTAAAGAGTGTGTTTCTATGGACTGCAACAAATTGGTCTGGGATCTGAATAGAAATAGAAAATCAACCTTGAATGTTTGGCACCAAGTTTGTCAAAGCACTTTCACAGAAAAAGTGTTTTGTCGTATACTGTTGGATGTCTTTTTTTTTTTTATTATTATTATTATTATTTTCACTTTGAAACACATCTCATCAGTGAACCTTTTTTTTTTTTTTTGCTGTCAAAATCATCGAGCCCTATAAAAATGCAAGGCACTCCTTGGTGAATTCCCCAAAAGGGATCGTGATTCTCTATAAAACTGTAATTGATTTTTGTGCCGTGTAATAATAAAGACTTACCATGAAGAAAAATACTCTTATGAGACCTTTTAACAACCAGACCTCATTACACCTTGGATCTAATGTTTTTCTTTGTTTGTTTATTTGTTCATTTTATTTTTTTGCAAAACCATAATTTAAAATGCAAACTGCAATTACGCTGCTTAATTATATAATATAATTTGATTGGTGATGTACTAAAAATTATGGCTTACAACAATTATTCTCTGTAAATCTCTGTTGGAGTGCTGATATGTATTCTGTGTTGTCTGTGTGCGGATTTTGCTCGGATGAGATAAGACTGAAATATGTCCACAGACTACAGTGGTAGATAAAAATAATCAGATTTTCATTTCAAGAGATATAAATGACATACTCATGTGAGTTGTATGAGCAAAATTTTGTTCTTAGATGTTCTGTTTATAGAAATGCTTTAACCATTTGCTTTAAGGCAGCAACGTGTTCATCAGTTTATTACTGATCATGTTACTGTAGCAGACTTTTAGAAAGAGCTGCATATAGTGTGGCATCTAAATATACAATATAAATCCACGCTGTGATCACACATTGGTATGTGTATTGTATTTCACCTGAGTTAGCATTTCTCTTTATATTTGAGCGTACGCCATTACATATTTAAAAATTGCACTGTTTTATATGTAACAAGCAATATCCATGCTTTTCAGGCGTTATCAAGTTTTCCTGTGCTTGCTATAGAGTCCCGACCTTTAATCTTCTGTAGTTGAAAGACATGAAAAAATTAAAAAGCCGGTCTAATATCTTTCATGAAAAAATGAGGAAAAAAAAAGATCAAACCCCAAAGCGAAACCTATACTTAGTACGGGGCAGCTTTGGTGTGTCTCTTTTCACACTGTTGTGAATAATGACATTTCTTTGTTGGGGATTATAGGTCCTTGCAACAGGGTATTCCAAACAAATTTTGCTTGTGACAGCCTGAAATGGCTTTCAGTTTGTCAAATAACTGCAGAGTTGCTGTCTAAGTCATGCAGTGAACATCAGTTTCCTTAACACTGTGAGGCAGCTGCGTTAAGAGAGCCCCAGCACATACTAGCTTTTCATTTCTGTTATCATACTCCAACAGTATGGGGATCTCGCTGGAGATTTGTATGGTACAAGTTGTATTCTAGATGATATGCAGTAATCAGGCCCTTTGAGTCTCCTTCTGTCTCTCTCCCTGTCTCTCTCTCTAGTCTGTCTCTCCCTTTTTCCCCTGCCCTGACTAAAGCTGGTGAGCGTGGAAGTTTTGCAGTGTTTTAGCATTACATCATTCCACATGGCACACTATTAAGCTTTTGGGAACTGGGAAGACAGCCCAGGCCTTCAGATTTGTCATAGCATTGAGCTCCATTGTTGCCCTGAACAGATGAATCGCATGTTGACCAAACCAGGACTGAGCTGGAGGAAATAATTAATGCACAGTCCTCTTTGTTTCCCTCAAATGCAGTGCATGAGCAAGTGGTGACTACTGCTCAGATTTTGTCCCTTTTGTGTCAACACTGGGGACACATATTTATTCTGCGAGAGGCATGGCCTCTCTCCATCTAGCCCTCCATCTGCCCATATGATATTCCATCCAGGTACGATGTCATGGTGACGCTAAGTTATGCAGTGGAATTTATTGTCTGCACTGCGGCAGATTACCGTTGCTTAACATGCCACACAGGAGACTTAAAGAGGCAGCACTTTTTGCAGTGTTGCATCCCGCTGGCAACTGTATCCTGGAATGGCTGAGGCATGCTGGGATACCTAGTTTCCTATGCAGTGCAGGACAAAAAGCATACAGAGCATGCAGTACACTGCAAGAGAGGACAAGGGAAATTAAACACAACAGTGAATTTTTATTTTACCTGTTAACTACATTTTTGCTTTTAGTTTTTGTAACACTAATGCATGCACTGACATATTATCCTGACCCTTTTGGCAATTTTTGTCAAATATCTGGCATGTGCACTGACTATTAGAGCTATTAAAAACCAACTCACACGCTCACTCTCTTCACACTTTCTCTTTCTAAAATAGGTTGTGCTTAGGGGCAGTCAGGGGAAACATTAAGTTATGTAATGATCAGGTGTGTAAACCCACTGTTTACAAGGACAATATTTTGTATTACATTCATTCCAAGTGGCCTTCAAAGCTGGTAACTAAGTATTAGTTAGTATTCCTTCCAGCCCCATTCTAAAATAAAATACAGATTCAACCCTAAATAATTTAACACCTCTGCATTTCAAACAGGGGTATCAGGAATGAGCCTCAGGATGAATTTGAAGGGAAAGTTTCTTATGAAGCTAAAGGCTATGTAACAAAAGGCTTAAGCTACTTTGAGAACAAGAAATTTTCCTGTTAGAAAAATGTCTAGTAAGAAGAGAATTAATCTTTTGAAGTTGTTATCTGCATACATACGCTATCAGATTCAGACACCAGGCTATAGGAGGATAAGAAAGGTTCAACTTTTGTCCACCGTGGGCAATCCTCCTGGCAATATGACTGCTCTGTGGGTTTTACCAGTATGATGCTTATTGCCTTGGGTTAAGCAAGAAACAAAATGTTTTAAAATTGATCAAATCAACCCTGGTATGCCTCTGCTCAGACCCCATCTAGGTTCTTAGGAGTATTCCCTACAGCTGAATTACTGGGCTTTGCAACATAGCTTTACAGCACTTGCACAGTGTTGTTACTTTAGAACTGTCACACTTGTATCACTTTCACATATTTGTCTTTTTCAGTGCCCATATAATGTGTTATGTTTGTACTGTAATATGTTTGTATTGTATGTTTGTATTGGGGCAGGGATAGCTCAGTAGGTAAAGTGGTCGCCCCATGATCGGAAGGTCGGCGGTTCGAATCCACTTAACGGCTACCCTGAGGTACCCCTGAGCAAGGTACCGTCCCTACACACTGCTCCCCGGGCGCCTGCTTAGTGGGCTGCCCACTGCTTCACTGAGTGAATGGGTCAAATGCAGAGAAAAGCAAGTAATTTCCCCATGGGGATCAATAAAGTATCCATTATTATTTATATATGTGCAGAATAATATGTATATAAGGATAAGGTGCATCACTGTTATTATGTTATTTTTATTTAATTTTATTTGATTACATCCTGATGCCAAACAGTCTATCCATCATTTATCCTTTTACAGCTTGTCCTGTTTTTCATGTTGTGTGTGCTTGTCTTGTGCTGTTGTTGCTTTGTTAAAATAAATAAAATAAAATAAAAAAGTTACAATTTATGTGAAAATAAAATGTAATTTATAATTTATAATTTAAATAAAATGAATTAATTTATAGATAGATAGATAGATAGATAGATAGATAGATAGATAGATAGATAGATAGATAGATAGATAGATAGATTGATTGATTGATTGATTGATTGATTGATTGATTGATTGATTGATTGATTGTGTGCCTGCATGGGTCTGATTCTATGTGTGTGAGCCATGGAAAGGCAAAACAAAGACAGCAGCTTTAGCCACTATTGTTGAAGGGAAACAACATCAGCTTTTATACCAATTTCTTACCCTCCTTCAAAGAAAAATATCTGGGAAGAGTTGCAGAAAAACACAACAGGCTGGTAAGAAAGATGATACCAGAAGAAAACATCACTAACAAGTTGGATATGTCATGTAGGTTTCCACTGTAAACTTTTGTTTCTCAAAGATGACTCGCTGTGTTGCCACACACATGAATTTCTACAACTTGCGCTTCCCCTACTGTCGTGATATTTATGTCAGGAATTATATCGGTTCCATTTAGACCGAGCAGCAAAGCAGGAAGCATTCAGTTTACAGCATGTTTTTTTGTACCCAGTAGCTTTTCATCTTTGATATATCTCTAAATATAGGAAGGTGGTATTAGCAGCACAACAATCTGTGAAGAACTTACTATTTTTAAAACTAATATTTAGCATTTTATTAATATTCATTTTGAATTGTTCATGTTCAGAAACCTTTTGTGGATGTTATGGGAGTTAAAACCAAGCATTAATATCATTAATAGTTTCTTCTTTTATACTTGCAGTGAGGTCTGTTCAAGGCATGCTGCACATTTCCAAATTATTCTCCATGCAGTAAAGAAGCAATTTTTAAGATTCACTTATAATACATTGTAAATATAATTGGTAAATACATATTATATAAGTGTTGAGTATTAAGGAACATGTGATTTTAAGGGAAACCAGTTTAGAAAGGCTGCAAGTTAATTTAGAGTAAGAAAACATATTTCCAACAGTGTTGTTTAGGTTAAATCCTATCAATAACTCATTACTTATCACTGACTTGAAGAGTAGTTGACTAATTACTCTACAGAAAACAAATTAGTTGCCTTTTGTCTCCAAGGAAACAGTGACAAAGATGCCTTCAAACAACTCTAAAGGCTGTAGGTAAAATGTATGTGAATTAAGATAATGGGGTTTTAAGAATTAAGATCGGGATTCAGATTCTGGGAGTGACATTTTTCTTTTTTTGACTTTGATTGCATCAAAAATACAGACTGTTAGCTAAACTCTGAGCATACAGTATTTATCTGTTTAATTCATGGACATTTCTGTTGTGTTGCACATGTAGAATTGCTGCACAATTGCCACCTCCGTTTTTTGTTTGCAGTTGGCCACATGTTTTTAACTGAGTTTTGTCAAGTTTTTGTTATAATCTCACCCTCTATTCTTCAGCTCTGACAAACCCACATAGGCCTGACCCAAAGTCTGCAGGGTGTTGGACATTTGTTGGCTCTTTATCCATTCCAAGACTCTCCATTATGGCTCTGGATGACAGATGAAGATATGCCGATGTTCTCCCTCAGGCTGTAAAGCATAAGGTCTAACCTTCCGTACAGCAGAAGTAATGGTCCACACCTTTAATTGTCGTGGGCTGTTCATCTTCACTAACAATAGCAGTAAGCAATGGGTCTGGGAAAGAAAGGCAGTCGTGTCTGACAAAGGAAGTGATTTAGTTCTGGAGGCAATTCGTAAGCGGTCGTTGCACGGGCAGCAGTAATGTGCAGAGAAAGATCATATAGGGTAAGAGGCATAGCAGACACAAGAGTGGCACACAAGCAATGCTAGATGGTTTTTTTCTTCTATTGCAAGGATTTATAAGGAAAAAAGCTGTTAAAATATATATTGTGTGTGTCCTTCAAGGAGCTATGCTTGTGTTATTGAAGTGGACATGATGTTCTCTGAATTATGGCTACTGCAAAGACTTAGAAAGTGAGTTGGACAGAGCAACTTTGTTCTCATGTCTGTATCTGTCAGAAAACAAACAACACATCTCATTTAAAGAATTGAGCTGCTTGCGTATGTGATCTTTTTCAGGTCTTGATGTTTTCTCATTATTCCATTTGATGTCAAAACACCATTTGATGCTCAACTTTCAAAGGTCTGCGTTAGGTTTTGTATTTCTTTATGCCATACGAGCTTCCGAAGAAGCAAAACTGCTGTGAAAAAAATGTGCCATTGATGGGTGACTAGTTTGCTGTCTGCATTAGACACATAAAATAAGGAATATACAAGTGCAGTTACCAAATTAAAGTGTGTTCCCTGGGAAAGTTGAGGCCCATTAAAATGATAGATTGCATGGTGTATGCAAAGGGATGCTTTACACCCACAAAACAGTCTAATTGCATTCATTCCTGTGAGAAGTCCGTAAATGTTGAATCTAGATTCTCAGGCGTATTGGCAGCAAGCTGCTAGACAGCAGATGACTAGCTTCAAACGAGTAGCGAGGGGGAGGGTTGTAAAATCTTGACAAACAGTGAGAGCCAGCGTCCACATCATCTCTCGCCCCTGACAGGCTTCCCCATGCATGAATTCAAAGCTGGTAAAACCATGGCTGGATTCATTTTGATCTGACATCCATCATGTAGATCAGTGTTGTGGTTTCACTGTACTGTGTCCACGATAAGATGTTTTGGCAATCGGCCCATGACATCTGTTAGAGTCAGTCAAGAGAATCTGGGACCAATTTGGCATTTGTGTCAAGTTATTGTTGACTTTTTGATTTGAGTGCCTTTCATTCATTATACAATAGTCACCAAGGTATGCGATCTAGGTCTGATTGAAAAACTTGCTTAATTTGAAGATGTCATTATCTGTCCATGAAGCTTGTCGCTGTGTCCTAATTCTCCAACAATTATACACACACATATATATATATATATATATATATATATATATATATATATATATATATATATATATATATATATTAGGGGTGCAACGATACACAAAATTCACGGATCGGTTCGGTTCGATACTTTGGTGTCACGGTTCGATATTTTTTCGATACAAAAAAAAATGTTCATGCCTTTTTAATTTGTCATTTATTAAAATTATAAATATATATTTTAACTCAAAAGTACAGTTTTTAAATTTAATGTTTGTGAAACAAAAAAGTAATAAAAAAAATAAAAATATCTCAGGGCTTGCAAAATTTCAAAATCCCTGATAGCCCTTCGGCCAGGGACTCTTCAGTTTTTGGGTGTCCAAAATAAATTTAAGTAGCCCGAATAAAAAAGAGAGCAATTTTTTGATTGATGTTTTGTTTCCTGTTTTGTTTCCGTTACAATATTATACTTTAATGTATAATATTGTAACGGAAACAAAACATTAATCAAAAAATTGTTGAAACACAAATTACAACATTGTATAAAAATTACAATCATCAACTCAAATACTTGGTTCTAATTGAACAGAAATTTCTATGAACTTGTAAGAACTGTGTAGGACATGAATCAGTCTGTGTCAGATCCTGAATTTGAAAATTCCACTGAAGTCACGGGTAAGAGGCAAGTGGAACCAAGAACTAGGACATTTGCTGGACGGCCAACACGTTAACGAGCTAACTGCGCTAACACACTAGCTCCCACCCATGTAATTGAGCATTGCGTGGCACATCCAACATACTGTTTTACTTTAGTCCATGACGCGCTTACCTTCAGGGTCATACGTCACATGAAAGCCAAAATAGTTCCAAACGCCAGATCTGAATGAGGGTGGGGGAGGTTCAATTTGCCATGTTGAAAGGAGAGCTTAACTTCTGTCTCACTAGCTTGCCCTGCGCTCAGTGAATCTGCGTTCGACTACTCCGCCTAGGCTGCACTGTCGAGCGCAGATCCACTGAGCGCTCAACACAGACAGCATCGGTCAGAAGGACAGTTGATAACATAAATTAAAAATTTTGTATTGTTTGATACATATGCGTACCGAACTGAAAGCACTGTATCGAACGGTTCAATATCGATACGAATATCGTTGCACCCCTAATATATATATATATATATATATATATATATATATATATATATATATATATGTATATGTATGTACATGTATACATGTATACATGTATACTATATATATATATATATATATATATATATGTATATGTATGTACATGTATACATGTATACATGTATACATATATATATATATATATATATGTGTGTGTGTGTGTGTGTGTGTGTGTGTGTGTGTGTGTGTGTGTGTGAGTGTGTCTGAATTAGGAGGGCCTGCAGGAGGGACTGGCAAAAGTGTTATTTATTGGAGGTAAATGTGTTTTGTCTTTCATGTACTAAAAAATCCATTAAGAAGTAAACGACACAAAATGCTACAATATCAGTGATGGTGTGAGATGCACCCTAGAAGCATTTTGAAGAGTCAAGGGCTCTTTGATGGTTATTGCTGTAAAAAGAAAAAAAAGACACCCATGAAAGTTGGTGGACTGAGACAGTTAACCATGCAGTGGTTTCCTTAACAGCGCTGTCCAAATCCACTTAGAGAACCCGTCTCATATCTGCATTATAGAACTATAGCATAACAGTACCAGCTTGTATGGCTAAAGCATGGCAGCATGTGTGTGGAAGGCGTTAGGCAGATGGGATGTGTCTGATATTTCTCACTCAACATAATGAGACGGGAATGCGCTTCACCAATTTTAGGGCCCGACTGATGGCAAGAGACACAGTGCCCACTCATACGGGAGGGATCTTTCCCCTCTTCAAAGATAATGAGATGACAATGTATTCAACTATCATTAGATAGAGACAGGGTTTGGGGGGAGGATAGAGGGAGAAACGTTCTACAGCACTTGTCTGCTGCCTTTGATCAGCCTGAAAAGCAACTGTCACTCTCTGTATCAGTGCTGGACTCATAAAAGCTCAGCTAACTACTTTATCACTGTCAGCGTCACTAAAAGGCTGTAGTTTGTAGCGTACGTGCATTCTCGAGCGGGTGATTTTTCAAGCTCACCTGGATTGTTATCTGAAAATGAACACACATCTCAGCGGTTAGATATTGTCCTGCTGCCCGTGTGATGTGTTAAATACATCGTCTCTTGCTGAATTCAGTCGTTTGACAAAAAATTGTTGCAGTGTAAAATCAATTTGCCATCACCTGGGAAGAGAAGGCATACCATTTTGCCTGACATGGCACTCCATTGCAACATGTCAAAAGTGCCATGTTAACAGGCTTATTTAAGCACGCTTGACGGGACAATCTTATTCTAAGTTGACAGTTTGTTGTGGCACTTGTAGAGGGATCCATCTAGTCTTTAGTCCCCATGGTGAAGATCTCTCGCATGCTGTTTTTTTTTTTTCATTCTCAGTCTTTTAAGAACACTGTGTTTTGACATATAAGCCGTCAAAATCCTTTCTTTTTTTCCCAGAAATTCTTCATTTAGTATTAGGCTAACTGATTCGTTCTGAAGTTATCAGACTATATTTTGACAGAAAACAATTATGCAGTAAAATTATTTCTCTGGAGAAAAATGTGTTTGGCGAAATCCACAGTTCTCTCTGTGTAAGATTTTATGTTTGTGATGCAGTGGTTTATGACTTACAAGAACTCGAATGTCCCCTAAATCCAAAAAATACTTATTATATAAGAAAGAAACTTTGTAAACATACTCTGTCTCCGCAACCAACAATCAATATAGTAAAATGTTTGCAACTCATGCTGTGTTGTTGCATCTTTCTCCCATCCCTTTCCATCTCTGTTTGCTGTCACAAAAAGAATAAAATATGAGGGAAAGCTGCTTCTTCAGTCCTAGAACTATATATATATATATATATATATATATATATATATCCCCCAAAAGCTAGGCACAGACCTAAAGGAAAAAAATAGAACAGTCTGTCAAGCTTTGTCACACAATTATGAGACATTGTTCAAACTTTTGTGAAGCCAAAATCCTTTTAAAACCTGACAAGTCAGAACTCATCTCGTTCAGAAGCTTCAAGCTCCCCTTAAAACTCAGCAAAACGCTCATTCGAAGGTAAGAGAACAAGTTGCCTTAACATCCAATTTCCAAACATTTCATCATCATGTCTCAACAATTATGCAGGGTTATTAGCTCAAGTATTTGTCCTTGGCATCCTTAATGCCGGTTGAAATTTATTATGAACAGTAATGGTATTGGAGATTTTGATTTGCCATTAGCCTTAGTAAGTAGATCCTCTGCAGTGCAACAGCACCCTCTCTTGATAATTTATGATAGAATTACCTCACCGTACAAGAGCCTACAGTATGCGTGCAGGATACTGGTGGAACAAAACTCAAGCAAGGGATGCATATTCCATATTTTGTCTCTAAACCTCATTGAGAAAACAGTGAATTAAATATTGCATTGCAAATGCTTTTTGGAACATGTGCACTGCAAACTGATCGCCCATTACTACCTTGTGCTGTGCTTTCTCATGGTGCATACAATCCACTTGTCTTTTTCTCAGAGTTTTAAGCACATTTTATAAGTCATACATGTTTTATCGGCTCTTTCGCAATGCTTCAGAAGCAGAGGAACCAGGCAACAAAGCATGTATTCGAGTAGAGTCAGCATGGAAATGTGCAGCGTGAAAATGCTAAACATTGCATTTCAGCTAAATGAATGCAGATTTAAACATTTCATTGTTTAAATCTGCATTGAAATCTGCACGAATCTCGGCTGAGCTCAGAAACAGTCAAGCTACTCCACCCATTGGGATCTTAATATTTTATATATTTTTCCAGAGGTGTTCAGCAACATGTTGTGGCACAAACACATTTTCTTGGGCCCTTGAAACTAGAATTAAATTTTGATTTGAGGCAGTGGATCTTAGTTCAGTCACGTAGCCAATTCAGTGTGTATCCATGTGTGTACTGCAGCTGTTAACCTATTACTAGATTGACTTGGTAAAGCAGCTTAGTCTGACGGTGCTGTTAAAGATTAGGCAATACTGAGGTAAACTATGAGATGAGTATACAGAATTCTGTATATTTGCATCTTGTTGCAATCTTCGCAGGACCAAATTGAATAAAGTAATTCTAATCATCATGGCCCCATATTTCCACAGCACTGCATCTCAAATTAATGTACAGATATATACTGAGGAATTCCACATTTTACTTTGAGAGGTGAGTTTAGATCAAAGCTATTATCCTTTTATTGATTTCCCTCATGAGCTCTGGCAGGAAAAGATGCAGATAAACAAAAATAGAAAGCTAGAGAAGACGATTAATCTTTACATTACGTGAAAAAAAGGAAAGTGCAAAAGGGATTTTTTTCCTGTTATGTGTCTAATATGCTGTGTATTTTAAAATCACCAACAGGTTCCTGAAAATTAAAAAAAAAAAAAAAAAAGTGCACACGTGGACACATAAGCCAATATTATGTATGCGAAAGTGATTGAAATCTTACCAAACAAGCTAGAGGATGGTGGGTTGAAGGGACTATTTGAAGGGTAAACAATGGGGAAAAAACAAAGGCAAGCAAAAGCATTTGGTCCTCATTCTGTTGATGGGAGATTGAAAAAACACAGCAATATCAACAAACATGCTTGCTTGATTTAAGAAGAGGGCACTGCAGCGAAAACAAAACTAAGGTTAACGCTGACAGACATCAAAGCAGCTTCCAAGCCTGTTTAGTCAAAGAATCGGTTATGTTTACTTGAAGCAGAACAACAAGAGTAATGAAAATGTGCCCGGTGTGGGGCCACAACTCTAAACATGGATTTGATCATGCAGAGAAGACTGAAGTCAGTTTATTTATTGGTTCTCATGCTGTACAAAATTATGATAAAAACATTAGCATTTGGCCCCAGAACGTGTTCGAATTACAGTTACAAATTATTAAGAAGAAGGTCGTAATGTTTCGTTTTTCTAAACAGATATACCAACTACAAATGTAAAAATTCGAAACATTTGCAATAGTGAAGTGCTGTGGCAATCAGGTTTCCTAGTGCTGCAGGTAACGTGTAAAATAAAAGCTGTCATAGATTCACATAGCTGGTTTAGATGCACCTGATTCCACTGCAAGGGTTTGTGATGAAAAAAAAAAAGATCTATGTAACTCAGAAGGTCTTATATCCTTAAAAATACAGACAGGACGGTAATGATCGTCATATATAATATTATGTAAATCAAACGAAACATTCACTCGGCTAGCATGCCCAGGAAGGAAGCCAAATGAACAGCAATGACTGTAGTGATCTGAGGGCGCTGGTTTAGGCATGATCCTATAAACACAAATGTCATTTCAGAAAGTTCACAAAAATCTGTACAGCAATGTGAAATATCAATGTGATATATTTTTCTGTAATTCACAAATTTGTAAACCTTTAGAACATGTAACTAGTAACAAGACATCTAAAACAAGCAAATGACTTTGGTGTTTTTTAGCTACAGGCTTAAAAAAAGCAAAATAAAAGCAATAAAACGTCTAAATATTTTATTCAGAAAAAAAAGATCATTTCATTGCTTTACTTCAACCCTCAGTGTTCACAGTGGTCTCCTATGCTTCAGAAGTGATTCTGACCACCCATGAGGAAAGACACTGGTACGGTTATTTCTATTTGTTACAACAATTTTCATTATAGTGGCTATAAATGGAGATTTAATCCCAAAAATATATTGTGTGAGATGGTACTGGTACGAAATGTTTGCGTAGAAATGTAAACTAACCTGGAGTTTGGCTTATTTGTTCAGACTGTAAGTTTTAAATGTAATCTTGCAGACATTCACATCACTTTTCATAAAACTAGTATAACAAAGCCGTACAACAAAGGCCTGGCGCTGATTCTCCGCAGCTTGGCCGAGTCTATGAAAATTCTTGATTGGTCGAGAATGTGAAGAATGTGCAGTGCATTCCAGTTTCTGAACAAGTCCTTCCCAGTGGGCAGGCATGTCCACTAATGATAGCAACACTGGTTTATGGGCAAGGCTCTGTCTGTGTTTCCCTCTGAAAATTCTGGAGAGGCGAGTTAAAGTAAGAAAAAATAAAAGCATGACTCTCAAAGGAACCGTCCTTGATCTGTTGTTTTGTTTGTCCACTCTTCTTTGCTGCTCCCTCATTTGTTACCCATGCTGTTTTGAGACAAAACGCTCAAGGCAATTTCACCACCACCACACAGGCGCCTGCCCTGCCAATGTTAAGAGGGACCTCCTACAGGAAGACAGAGAGGTACACATCAGTCTTTCATGTAAGGATGGCTTTTTAAAAAAATCCTGTTTTACTTCATGCTGGTAAGGAGGTCAAAGGGTCAAGATTTAAACCAAAAAAACGTGCAAAAAGAAAAGCAACTATAAAATATTGATAGGATTCAGTCACTTCAGATTTAACTGAAGCGGTGATGTTGGTTGTAACTGTTCTAGCAAAATATCTGCAGTTCTATTAAAGTTTTATTCTTTTTATAACTTTTTAAACTATTTATTTTTCTCCGCTGGATTTTTTTCATACTTTTTCTAATCTAAAATAGTAGGAATATATTTCATAACTTTGTTTTTGCAGTTTCATTAAATTGAGTTAATGCAATTACCTCAGTCCACTCATTGTTCTGTGCATCGTAGGACTCCACAGTGTTCAAATACGACTGGCCGTCATATCCGCCCACTGCATAAAGTCTGTCACCCAGCAGGCAAACACCAACCGCATCCCGGGGAACACTGAGGGGAGCCACGGTGGTCCAGGTGTCCGTCTTTGGGTCATACCTGTAATTAAAATATTTGGTTGAACAACTGGCCTTGCATTACATTACTCAGTATGGCGAAACAACATTTTCTCTAAAAGTTCATTTACTCAGTCAGTCTAACAGCATCTCATCCCCACTAATTGGAACGGCCTTATGTTCCTCCTGTTTAATCACAGATGTCTGAATGGTCACAGAGAACTAAAGTGAAACATTAAAGCAAAAGACAAAGCTGTCTTTCCAAAAGCAGCTGGCAGATGCTCGGTCCAGGGAGAACTTGACTCATCAGACAGAATTTTCCACAGAAAGATTTTTTTTCATCTGTTTGTCCATATTGGAAGTTAAGAGGCATCATTTGATTTACTTTTTATGCTTATGAACAAAACAGTCACTCAAATGTTTAAAAATCCGTCCACTATGGGAAAAAAGTGTGAATTGTGGTTGTTATTATTATAGTATTGTGTGCTGCTTGTTAAAAGTACATCAGTAACAATGTATATCGAACGGCTCATCCAACTTATCCCAGTTGGCAAAGTTAAAGAGGCAAGGTACATCCTGAACAGGTCACAGGGCTAACACAGAGAGACAGAGAACTACACACTACCATATACACAAGTACATAATCACCACTTAATCTACCAAATGTGTGTTTGGACTGTAGGAGGAAGACTGAAGACTGAAAACTTCTACTCACAACTTCATCTGCTAATAAGGTGCAAAGAAAAGAACAAAAGTTTAAAGAGGTTGAAGCTCCAGCAACACATGCGGTATGAAGAACAACTTTATTGCCTGACCAGCAGATTTCAGCCTGTAGCCTTGCAACATTTTATCTTTTTTAGACTTGCTCTTCATGGAAGAACAACACTGTACCGCTTTCAACTTTTGCTCTGCTCTGTGTACCTTGAAAGTTGTGCCAGACATCTCTACTCTGTTTGCACAACCTTTTATCTTTGTGAGACACACTCACCGTGGAAGAACTGCATAATACCAGAATGCTACAGGCTGTTTCAGCTACAGGCTGAAACATGTGGGTAGAACAGTAAAGTTGTTCTTTGTACTAGGGGTGTATCTGGAGTTTCAGCCTCTTGAAAGGACCTACTCAACCAGTAGGTATAAACCTCTAAAGTTATACAGTACTGACCAGTGCATCACCATGACAAGAGGGAATATATATATAAATATCTGAGTAAAATGTGATGTCCTAGAAAAAATGATGTCTGTATTTTATCACAAAAAACAAAAAAAAAAAAAAAAAAACAGTTACGTGTATTTAAACCACGCCAATGGGTTTACCTCAGGTTTGGACTAAAGAGGATATTGTGGCCACCAGATGGTGCCAGATACTATAACATAAAACCATGTGAAGCAACAGTGGTCTCTACAATAGGGTATTGCGTAATGCAGACATGTCTCCAAATGCAGGAACAGGGTGGGGATCAAGAGGAATTCCTTTTTGTTCCTTTGAGAAATTTTCCTAACTTGACCCCACCCATTACTGAGTTCAATGAACATCAGTCCAAACACACCATTGTCTTCTGTGTACTCTGGAGATGAGGACGTGCATTTACTGACCTCTCAACACAATCGGAGAGTCTAGAACAGTGGTTGGAAGCAGGGGCATCGTGTCCTCCCACGGCGTACAGGAAGTTGTTGTATGTTGCTACACCCACTCCTCCTCGTCTCTTGGTCATTGGTGCACACATGCTCCACTTGTTGGTGTGTGGATCAAAGCACTCCATCGACCTAAGACAGGAGCTTCCATCTCGACCACCAACTGCAAATAGTCTGAAAGATTCGAGTAAATTAAGCAAAATTATGAACGAATATTCGACAAATGAGTAGCCGCTGCGTGCTTCGAAACAGAATTGTTATCTAAACATTATCAGAACAGTGATAGTAAGACAGATTGTAGATGATACGGTGCTGAGCAGAACGTTTTTCAAAGATAGTTTTCTTAGATAAGAAAAGATAACATCAGTGGGTTAAATGTAGCTTGTAGCTCAAAGGAGCAGCAGCTTCTTTTCTACTTCAGCACACAAACATATTCAAATTAGGCCGAAAGCTGGTCTGTTATTTGCCTAATTTACTTTTAAATTGTGTTGTAAGGTATTTAATACATACAAATACATCAAGTGTTTTGCATTTATGGAGTCTAGATTATACTGTATAAATTACCACACTAATCAGAGCAGCCTTTGCTCCGAGCTGCACTGTTGCACAGCCACCTTGGAGTTTATCTGACGCAGACCACAAAGGAAGTATAATGTTGTCGAACTAATAGTGCATTAATACTGTGCTCCAGCTTTTCCTGGACCACTGCACTGTGAGTTACACAACCATACTTGTTTTATTTCATGCTCAAATCCAGCTGCAAGTTTACTGCCTGCAAAAACATTTGTTCCAGCAAATCAATAGCTAAAACTGACTAAGAGGTGCAGGAATAAAGACTAACTGTGCTATCCTTATATGCAAGTTTACTTCAGTCAAGTAGAAAAGTAGAATTTATGGACGGCAGCACCCTAAAAAAAAGAGCATACTCCAATTAGACTTCCTTTTTAAGTGTGAATTGCCTGCAAATGTCTGCCTTCTTAGTACTAATTTGCAGAGGGCAATGGCTTCAGAGGCAGGCAAGCGGAAATACAATAGCACACTTTGCATTAAAGTTTAAGGTTGCACATTTTAATTAAAAGGCTATGATGGGATAGTCAAACAGGTTAGACAAAGATGGGGGTCATAGCAACTTACTTTCCATTAAGTGCTGTGACTCCCATAGTGCTCCGTGGTGTCGACATGCTGGCCACGTAGTTCCACTGTCTGGCCTGTGGGTCCCAGCGCTCCACCGTGTTGAGATAGCTCCAGCCGTCATGGCCTCCTACGGCATACATGGGACCCTCCAGCACAGCAATACCTGCAGAAATAGAAATAAGAAATGAATGCTATCCAAACAATTAATGCTGTAAAGATAAATAAGATGAATTGTCCCATTAGATACTGCATATGAAAAAAATCAAACGCTATAAATATTTGCTACTATAAATATAACGAAATAAAGAGAATATTTTATATTTTATATGCGTGTTTTGATCATGTGTGATTTTGTCTGCATAATTATATTAAGTTGTTTCAAATGTTCATGTGTTTACCTCACTGAGGTTAAATGAAACAAACATTTTTGCCAAAATTACATGAAAAAGGTATTCGAACACAGAAACCTTAAAACATCTAAGAGAATAATCAGTGAAAGAAGTCCAAAGATTTCCAAGTGAATGTTATTCTTAGAGAGTCTGAGCAGAGATACGTTTCTCATTTTAGAACAGAGCAGAGTGAGTCAACCAGCTGGCCAAAGCTATTCAGAAAACAGGAAGACTATAAAACTGCTTTGTTATTCCTCGTCCCCCAGTCACATAGGAATGGTTATTTCCACCAGCGTCAATGCAGAGGGTGCTTTAGCACAATGGATTTTTATATGAAAACACTTATTTCCTTTGGTGAGAGTTCAATTATTTAGAGGAAACATGAGGACAAGACCGCATTCAGAGAACCTCGAGTGACATAAACACTGTCAAATGAAAACTGGTCTTGTAGTGAGGCTTCTTTTTATTACTGGCTTGTGGGTTGGGGATAAAAAACAACACGTTTTTTTCCTTTTCTTTACCCATAAAGCACACAGCAGGAAATGGCTATGCGGGGATGTTGGTAGACACTAAGTTAAAACATATTCAGAATGAAAATATGCACAAGATAAGCAAAGCACCAAGAGATATTTGGTACGTGAAAGATCAAAGACAGCGCAGGTAATCTGTACAGTGTGATCTCCTGGGCTTGCTGATACCTCCGACCACACTGTGTGAGTGAGCTGAATGCTTTGACAAGATCTCCCTCCTCTGTTACCCAGACGTGTTTCAACTGTGAATCAAAATGCTTCTGATATGAGATTTATTGGGCAGGGAAGGGTAAGGAAGAGCAGGGCCAGCACAGCTTGCCAAGCTTTGATAGTGGAATGGAAAAAATATCAAAGGTATATGTCAAAAAAAAAAAAATTTCTTAACAGCCTACCAATTGTGACCTTACTAAATATGTATCCTCTTTGGTGTTTCAAAAAATCTGCTTGGTTAACTGAGCTGAAACCTGAAACATATAGAACCATATGTGTTATGTCTTTGTAAAAAAAAATTTCATCATGAAATAAAAGCAGTTAATGAATTTTTTTTTTTGAAAATTGATGGGTTGCAGTTTGTAATGAAATGATCATTCCAGTTAGTTGGCATTAGGCAGCATAATATTCAAGACAAAGTCACAAAGTTGAATTCAACCACAGTCCTTGCAGATAAGATGATCTCAGTGCCAGCCTACAGTAGCAAAGAGTTCAGCTGATGAAATGCTTTCATTTGGGAAATCTCATATGCAATGTGCTGTTGGGCATTTGCAAGCTACTTTGCAACCCACCTCTACCCTAGGTCCTCCTTTTATACTGTGCCTGATTTAACCAGCATCAGAGCTGTTATCACTGCTTCCTGTTCTGTTCTGTATGGAAGGCTTGCTGCTGCTCTTCCTACCTATAGCTTTCCATTTGAAAAAGAAGTATGGCATGTTTTTCCTACATTTTTCTTTCCATGTATGTGCATGGAAAGGCAAGTAAGTTTCAGAACACAGACATAGTAATAATGCTACTAAAAATGCATGAATGCCAATGTAAATAACAATATGCTGTTGGCCAGTTATATGCCAATCACTCACCAAGCCCATGTCTGTGTGTTGACATTGGGGGCATGGTGGACCACACTTTGCTGATGGGGTTATAGCACTCCACCATGTTGGACGTCTTCAGTCCATCTCTCCCTCCAACCACGTACAACTTATTATCTATCACTGCCACACCAAACTGCAGCCGGCGCCCATTCATGACTCCAACCTGGACCCAAGTGTTTGTTCGCAAGTCATACTTCTCTATGGTGGTAGAGCCTGAAATAAAACAAAATACCGCAATTTAGATAACCTGTGTTGCCATACACTTAGAACAATTGTGTATAAGCTAGCTCTCTCTTTTTTATACATCTGGCAAAGCCATCTTCAGAGTCTTTTCAGTAAGTAGCTATGTCGGATACCTTTGGTAGCATCCATTCCTCCGACAGCATAAAGTGCACCAACAGTGGATTTCCTAGGTTTTGTTCTTGGGCTCTGAAACATTGGGCGTCTTTCAGGTAGAAGGTGATACTTCATGGCTTCCATTAGCAGCTTTTGACATTCCAGATCATCAGAGAACATCTTGTTGTTTTCCAGATCTGCAAGGAGCTATATTTCAAGAAAATAAAAATTAGCTGCATTATAATGTGTGCCGAAAATTTCTAATGTTTATGGTATTTATAGAAATCTCTCTTGTGGAATGGTATTTGTAATATAATGTGTAGATTTTAAATCCCTTTGGAAAAGATGTCATATATATATATAACTGCAAAACAGCATTGAAAATTAAGATTATGATATGTTTTAATTAAAATGGGGTGAAAGCAAAAACAAAATTATCTAATCTTTGTCTATCATCAAACTATTACTTTAAAGGAAGTCACTATATAAATTATTGCAATTAGATAAAACAGCAAAGACATATGAAACACACTGTATTTTAATGATTTTACTTCTTTTTTGTAAATGCACTGCAGAAGAGCTAAACTTTTCTTTCTATTCTGAGAAATAGTAGCACTCTTACATTTCCGCACATTACAGAAACTGCAGTGAAGTTGCTTTTTATGTGGGTTTTCTCAGACATTTCACTTTCATATATTTTTGCATTTATTCATTGATACCGCTATGCCTGCGAGACTTAAAAAGAACTTTACCAGTTTTGAGAAGAAGAAAAAAACAATGATTCATTTCTGTTGTTTATTTGCCTCGCAGCAAATGGCATCTCCCAAGCCATGGATGAAAAACCTTATGTATCATATCTTCCACATATTTTTCATTTTGCAAACAATAATGCTGCAGGTTACTTTCCTGCATACTGATAATAAAAAAAAATAACTTGAGCATAATTACTTTTGGAAAGCAAATTTGTCAGTGAAAATAAAATACCATTTAAAAAAAACAGATATGTTCATGCTTCATATCTGTCAAAAATGCTTATCTGTTTCCTGTTAGGTTATTTAAATCAAGATGACCAAGTTGTAAGTCAGTGCTTACTTGCAGAAATACAGCATAATTTTACATCACATGAACTGTGTTCGTGTTAGTTATTATTTCTATTCATTTCATTATTCATTTTAAGTTAACAAAGTTATAAAATGAGGAGTTACAACCTGGACAGAGTATCAAAGATCACAAATCACACCTTCTGTAATGAAGCCAAGCTGACTTGTACCATCCGAATCATCAGTCACAAGCTCTAACACAAGCATAAGCGACTTACAGTCCTGATCGGCTGTCTCACCTGTGGAGGAAGTAGGGGTAGGCGGATGTAAGCAAGAAGCACCCCGAGGTCCTGTTGTCGATTCTGGACATCATACCTCACCCACATCATCAAAGCTTGGAAGATCGTCTCTTCATCAGGAACATTGATGTCATCGCTGGAGAGCAGCTTAACAATTTCAGCTGTGGGGAGCAGCAGGAACTCCTGGTTCTGAATGACCTCGAGGAAGTGTTCCTGGAACATAGCGGAGACGCAGAGGAGACAGATAATCATCAGTTATTAGCCGAGGAGTACGCTTGGTGCAGCATTTTGTGTGTGTCTGTGTATGTTTCTACATCTCTGAGGTCCAAGTGGCACAAGGACAGAGAGGTGAAGAAAAATGAACGTGAAGAGAGATAGAGAGTGCCAGTTTGAAGGTCTTTATCTCCAATAACCGATAACCGCAGTGAATCGCTCTCCATTTCTCAAATTATTTCTTTCCAAAGAACAGATGAAGCCATCATCTGTTTAACTTAGTTCAGTAAATAAAATGATCCACATAACAACAGACTACAAATCAATCTGGTATAGAGCATTCGCTCCGAAAAGCCTCCTCTTAAGCTAATATGGCATTTTTTCTGCTGATCATACATGATACCAATAAGCCTTTATAAGTCTTTAATGAAAAACAGGCTCTGGAAACCTCCATTACAATCCCACCAATGGTGTGTCCAGTTCCAAGTTTGATGGAAGCTGTTTTCTATTGCCTTTCTAAAGATTAATCTTCCATTTATTGGCCAGAAGCCCAGGCAATATTAAAGCACTGCATGGCTACCTCTTCAAGGGCTTTGTCTCTGGGCAGTTCCATTAGAGATGATATATAAAACATTCCTGCTCATATGTGCATCTATGGTATGTCCAACATTTGGCCATTTTTCTGCACTGTTTATGCTTTAAACAAAGCAGTAAAGGATTCATCATTATAATCTTTAACAAATCGAGTGTTCACTGTAGAAAGCATGAAACCAGAAACAAGCATGCTATTGATCATCAACATGCAACACATTGCAGTGTTAGTCCGATCTATCTTTTGAGGGCAGGTTTTAAGAGCTTAGCAAGGAGAGCCTTAATGAAATGAGGGACATCTATTGATCTCTGGTGCTAAAGAGAAGGGAGGAACTCAATCCAGCTCAATCTTTGACATTGCGTTAAACCAATAAATTTGTAACTGCAAATGCTGAAGAGCTTACAACAAAATTGAAAGCTTAGCCAAGTTTGTTTCATAACCATTTAAAAGGATGTGTTTGTAGATACTGGCAGACTCACAGCAGTCAAGTAAACTCCTCAGAAAACGAGACCAGCGGCACAAGATATTAACTGATTTAACTGAAAGAGTAATTGAAAAACTAATACTTAAACTAATGCGAGGCTGGGAAAATTACCTTCCAAAAACTTTTGATTACTATTTAATTTGCACTGGTTTGCAACAAAGACTGCTCTTTATTCTTTCCTGAGATCAGAATTCATTTACAAAATCGAAATTGTCAAGTATTAATTGAAATCCTGTGTGGAAATCAAAGTATTTTATAGCTGGAAAAATATTGCAATATGAAACTATATAATATTAAACGTGTATATACTGAACATTAAAGTATTCTTTCATGAAGGAAAACGGTGTCAGAAGCTGCCGTGCTGCAATGGGAAAAAACAAGCTTATCAAAACAAAAATCTTCAGCTGAGGGGATAGAGGATAGTCTTCCAGGAAGCCCGAACATCCCTGCTCATTACTGACGTTACTGAACAGGAAGCTGGGCCTCTTGTGCAGTTTTATGATTAGATTAACCTCCTGGTCTCGGATGGGGACTGTGTAAACAGAGTGAGCAGATGTCCTTTAGGAGATAACGCCTGTCTTGTGCTGTCAGTTCTGCATGACCAGCAAGAAATTATCTGACGAACATGTGGGTGAATCCTAATCCAACAGGAATATTTCTCACAGAAATGTAGAGTAATTGCATATCTTAAACAAATAAATCCTAACAAGCGGTGTCAGGAACTCGGTTGGTTATTACTTCCTGTGAGTGCACAGTAATGAAACTAAATTTTTTAAAAATTCGTATTAAAGTTATGTCTTTTATGATTAAAGAATCCCCTGTGTGTGTGTGTGTGTGTGTGTGTGTGTGTGTGTGTGTGTGTGTGTGTGTGTGTGTGTGTGTGTGTGTGCGTGCGCGCAATGATGAGTGCAATCCCATTATTTATTATGATCTGAATAATGCAGCCCACCACGAAAACGTGGTCTGGCTCTGTTCATAGTCCTACCATGGTGTAGTTATGAGCCACATTAAGCAGGTCCACACAGCCCTGGGCATCTGCAAAGGAACGAATTCCCAGGCAATTGGAGGGATGAAGCTGTTTCATCAGAAAGTTACAGCAAACCTGGATGACTTGTGAAAGCTGGAGGAGACAAGCTGCTGCCAGTAAACTCTCAATGGTCTCCTCTTTCAGCTCAAGGACACCTGCAATGTCACAACATGGAAACTACATGAAAAACAACACATGACCGAAACTGCATGGAAGCAGTTTTGCGATTAACATTTGAATCAAATAAAAGGCATCAACAGCTAAATTATAGCATTAATAATGAAATCACTTAAAATCTTTTACAAGGATAGCCATTATTATGATTTTTACCACACAACTTTTAAACTGTAAAAAGTGGATATTTTGATTAAAGCATATTTCCCAAACAGCCATTTGCCCAGTTTAAAAAAAAGAAGCAATTTTGTGTTGAAGTCCTGCCCAGTCTGCCAGCTCTATGATGAATTGTCTTATTGATCCATTTTAATCATGCTGCATTTCAGAAGTCTCATAACTACTTACAAGGGCTAGTGAATGTCTTTATAAGCACTCACCAGTGTAGGCAAAATGAACCAGGGATCTGAGGGCTTCTGGATCCACTCCCTCCATCTTTATCTCTTCTTGCTTTGCCTCTCTCACGTCACTCGTGAACATAGCAGCAAAGTAGTCCGACACAGCACTTAAGACCAATCTGCCATAAAGAAAAAAGATCAATGAATTGGGTTACATGGTGGGAGATCTATGGTCTTGTGGTTTTAAGAATGCCCCCAAATGAAGCTCTGCTTCCTAACAAACAGCATGCCTCACATGACTCAATACACCATATTCATAATGTACTGTCAGTGTACTTATTCCATTTTACAGTGATTTATAGCCCCCTTCCACCACTGTATGATTCCACTTTGTCAGCCTGTGATAAATTATTTTATCCCACATACAGTATGTTATGTTAATAGCTACAATGGTCAGACTTGTAATTATGTTAACTAATTTGTCTAGCAAGCTCAAGCAACAAGCTTGTGGATTCATGAAGGAAATGTGAATGAATAAATCAGTCAGCATACATTCACACGCGCTTACAGTTTCTAATATGGATTTTTATGGTTTAAACTTTGCTTTACATGATTGTATCTGAAAGTAGAATTTAAAAATCCAGCTATAAAAATTCAGGCAACTAAGTTACTAAGATACTTCTTTTCTGGCACTGTGGAACGTACCAGATCCTTAACATAATATACCGTGTGGATAGACATACAAGCAGATCCACACAATGGTTCTCAGCAGTCAAGAGATGCCATGAAGTGGATCACAATATTTGTCCATGTAGGAATAAGGCTGGGCAATGGTGTAATTAGATCACACCGGAGGAGATATTAGAATGCAAACCAGTGAACATTGAGTTTGCATACCTTTCTTGTCACCGGAAAATCAGAAGAGACTTTCTTTGAATTTCAAAGCTCATCCAATTATCCCCCATATAGATCAAACTGACCAAATTTATTGCAAACTGTGGTCCAGACCAAAGTCTGACTGCCTGCATTGCTATCTTAACGAAGTGCATCCAGATGAGCTTCTTTTTAACTCTGATCTAAAGCAGTAAGTAATTAATGAAATCAAAGCAGACAGAGGCACAAACACCAACCTGTGAGCCGGTATCTTGTGGTCCCCTGCTATCAAGAGGACATCACACAGTTGCTTGTGCTGGAGGTAGGTCTCCATTTTCCGGAATGTCTGTTCCGCATGGTTTGTGGCTTGGAAAAACTCATCTGAGGAATTGGTATTCATTCTGGAGAAGGTGCTCAGAACCAACCTGTGGAAGAAGAGCAAAGAGAGAGGAAGAAAAAAGACGTGGTGTAATTTAAAAATATAAAAACAATTAACCCTGACTGTATGACTGCAGTATCTTTACAGTCTGTGCGGTATAATCAACATGTTGCATTTTTAACACAGCATTAAAAATAGTTTGCCCCTCCCTATAGGTATGGAATCTAGGCATGTTTAAATGTTTGTCTGTTTGTTTGTTTGTTTGTTTGTTTATGATGAACTGACACAATATGCAGGGAGATCCACTGAGGGAACACAATGGTTCTTAGCATTCAAGAGATTTCATGTGATCTCTTTAATTCAGCTCATTCAACTAAGGGCTCCAATATTGACAACATCATGCAATGGATCACAGGGTTTGTCCATGAATAAGCTGTAATGCAGGAATACGGCTGGGCAATGGTGTAATTAGATCACAGTGGAATAGAAATTAGGATGCAAACCAGTGAACACAGAGTTTGTATACCTTTCCCATCATCAGAAAATTAAAAGAGACTTTTTTTTTTAATTTCAAAAGCTGCCTAGGGAACAAAGCAAAAACATTAATCTACTAGTTTTAAATGGGGAAAAAATATGCTGCTGAATAGACGTATCAGCAGATCCATTGTGTTCACTCAGTGGATCTGCTTGTGATCTGTTTAATTCAGCCATTCATCTGGATTTTTTTATTATTTGCTTTTGTTTATTTATTTATTTTTTTTGCATGATTTTGTCATTTATGAAATCTAATACCAATGTAGGAGCAGCGACTCCATTTCTAGAAGACAGGAAACACAAGTTAGCAGCGCTGTGACAAATTATTCAAGAAAGTGTATTACTCTCACTTGCTGTTAACTTTATCTGTCCAAATATGAACTAAAAACAAAATTAAATAGCTGTACACAGCAAGATAAACAGCAAATTACCAACGACACAAAAGAGCTTATTTGGACACATTGCACTCCTGAATCCTTTTTTCCCTGCAGTGAATCTGCATCTTTCTTGCCACTCTAAGCTGAAATTAAAACTCTTATGGACTAAACTCCACACATAAGTGGATAACTAAGCACTGCAGTCCAATGGGACAAGCCAGCAGCACAATCAATGCAACAGCTTTGCAGCGAGAATGCGCGCATGCCTTTTTGCCTGTTCCTGTGTGCCTCTGCATATCTGGGTGTGCATGTGTGTTTTCCAAAAAAACAGCGACTTAACAAGTGAACCAGCCTGTTCCTCACAGCATTGTGGTAAGGCTGAGTCCCCGTCCCCATAGGCTGCTAGATTACATGCTGTTTTATAGGCATCCGAGTAATCCCTCACACTCATGGCAAATATTGCAGCCCAGTCGCTTTGGTGTCCTTCACAGGAAAAGTCTACTCAATGACATTTAGAGTTGTTTGTTATGCTACATAAACACCCAAGCCGTCTCTCTGGGGGAATTTACAGTCATCTCATGGCGCTTCTACTGTGTAAAGACTGATAGTGCTCAAGAAAAAAAATGTCACTGCTATTTTAAGCAACACTTTATGTCCCCCGCTCATTACTACTCATATGCTGATATGAGAGCTGCATAAACCAGTGAAGTTACAGATTTGTCAATACAAATGAACCGAAAACCCTGTAAAGCTTGGCAGAGCAATATATTGGCATGCAGTGGGATTGATACTGCAGGAAAGATGGAGGGCGTTTTATTGACATCCTGATTAATATCATAAAAATTTTCAGCCGAGCGTGTGACTTTCTCCTCTTTCACTATTAAAAGCTAAAACATTTTCCATCCAGGCATTGTTTATACAGCACACTAGTTATACCATATCCTATGGTCTAAGCTTTATTGGGAGACTTTATGCTAAATTCAAATGTAATTTATTGCCCTGTCATGATATTCCCCACTGACTCCAGAGTCTCGGAGAGGAACACCAAACAAGACTGAATAAACAGTTGGGCCATAAAACTGAGATGCATTGCCTTTGTATTGGCTCCAAGGCATGCTGTAAGGATTTTTCATGCCTACCAATCTCTCCGACACTAATTGCTTTGGTATCACATTCTAGGGAGCAGTAAATTTGCTCTGAGGTGTATATTTTGCTTCCAATAGTGGGCTGGATCATCACAGGTATAGCCCATTTTTATAGAGGCACTAAAACCCTAGAACACCCATCTCCAAAGAAGCTGCCCTACAGACAATGCTCTACATTGCACAAGGCACACTACAAAGCAATCCACATAAAGCCGCATTGTCAGCGAGCATCCAGATTTCTTTTGTACTGTACAAACTGAAGCATTTTTTTTTTTTGCATCTACTTAAAGTCAAAACTATAAGAAGTTAAATAATAAGACAAAACACAATAAGAAAAACTAGAACAGAATTGGAGATTCTGCCTTATTTATCATCACACCTTATACTACATCAGTTTTCCTTCACTGAGCACATATCACCCCAAGTCTTGTCATATGCTCCTCACACCCTCTCAGAGCTATCACACCACAGTGTGACTAATTGCTTCTGAGACACTGCATATTTAAAAATTCCACTATGCAGGTGAGGCAGAGGCAATGCAATATTTATTGCATTTGTCAGGACTTGTAGCCCAATTGTGTAACTTTTGACCACAAGATACAGATAAATACATGCAAACAATACATGAATAAATAATAATAGACAGCAGGTCATTTAAAATACCTGAAGGATTGTTAGACTGTTTATGTAGTTTTGTCATCAGCTTTTAAACCTTTTTAGCTATAAATTTATGTGTCAGATATGTTGTTGAAATTTTCGTTCTTATTCCAACTGATGTCAACTCCATCTCTCTATGTGAGTGCCAAATGTGAAATGAATCTTTGAAAATGGATTAGAGCAGCCATTTTCCCCAGAATTCTACTGAGTAGCTTGAGTTGTGTGGAAAATCCAACAATTCCTACAAATACAGCTTGTGCCAGCTCTATATATTCAATGAGATCCTTTTCTTTCTGTACTCTGACAGTCAGTATACTGCCACTGGGCTTTATGTTGGAAAGATTTTATACACTGGCTGTAATAACTTGATCCAGGCATCGAGACTGAGATGATATTTTTGCACAAACATAGTTTTCTCTCTGCTTTTTTTCCCCGTGTCACTGAAGATTGCAGCTTTTTGGTGATGTCTTTTTTTTCCTTCCTGTGCCATTGTTATTGTGGGCATACCCATTACCACCATAGCTTGTGAAATCTGCTCTGACTGTAGTCGAATGGGCCAGGGTGAATGCAGTTAGCAGAAGGGTGTGTGGGTGTGTGTGTGTGGGGGGGGGGGGCACAGCAATAGTATTTTGTCTCCCTAAATATTTTCAGTGATCCCAGAGATCATGAAAGCAAAACAAGAGAAAACAAAAAGGGTAAGAGATGAGTGTCCTCACAAATGTAGAAACACATGCACATGTGTGTATTAGGAGCTGGGGGCGTCCTGTAAGTGAAAAAATGTGCAGATCTTAGCAGAAATCTCCTTACTGCTTTGCTGGTGGCAGGTTAACTTGCATAAGGTATGAGGATGTCATATTGTGGATTGTGCATAATTTATATAAATCTGATGTTCGTGGCTAAATAAATTAGTCAGTGATCTTACAGCAGTGTCAGTGCGCCCCAGGGTGGCTGTGGCTACAATGTAGCTTGCCATCACCAGTGTGTGAATGTGTGTGTGAATGGGTGGATAACTGGATGTGTAAAGCGCTTTGGGGTCCTTGGGGACTAGTAAAGCGCTATACAAATACAGACCATTTACCATTTTACCATTTCAATGGAACCTTGTATATACTGGATATTTAAAGGTACTTGTTATATAATGTTTATAGTTGTAACTTTAAAGTTTCTATACTTTACAAGGGGGCCACTAAATGTGGTAAACGTGGCATTTTCCTAAATCTTACCAATGCTATGTAATTGTGCATATTGTGATTGATTTATATTTTAGTCTGTCATAATTATAAAACTGATCGCAGTCTGCACCTCCTTAATCTATTTCAGTGCAAAGTGCTATGAGTGAAACTGCTGAACCAAGTCATGGCCCCTTCTATGGTATCCACGGAAAATTCATAAAAATTCATGTCTCATTTGAACAGAAATTACCAAATGTGGGCGGCACATAATGCGTGTCTTCTCAGTATTGCTCAAAGCACAAAGAAATTTTTTATGTTAATTCTGGCTTCATCTTTAGCTTCCATCTAAGATTGCCTTTGGCATACAGAACGCTGATTGGGCAAACAACATTCACAATTTATTACAGGCAATAACACAATCACCTAAACCCTCCGGGTGTAATTTAAAGATTACAACAGAAAGTTTGTGTTTTGCAGTTTACAAATATCTTAAGGATGCATCAACTGGATGTGTCACACATAGACCTAATAAGCCTTGTGCCATTATGAAGAACTGGACAAATATCTGAATTACTGCTGCTGACAGGGGGTAAGGTGGTGGTATTTCTTTTCCAAGGTGGTGGAGAGGGAATTGAGATATCATTCATAGTAACAGCACGCTGACTCAAGCCACTGTTAGTGTTTATGTGGGAAAGGTCAGGGTTTCCATTCCATTCAGGTTAACTTCTGCCATATATTTTCTGTCAACTGTAGAAAGAAGCTATTTGGATGAGAGTCACGAGGACAGAGCAAATATATAGTATGTAGATGCAGCATTTGGGGCATTAAGAGCAAGTGTGGGAAACAGCAACCCATTTACTACACTACATTTGATTCAATAGCTTCCACACACAGTATGTAGAAGTAACTTGGACAGCAAATGTTTTGTAACCACAGCATAAATGTGTCACTGACTTTTTGTGTTATTATCTAAATACTCATTGCATGTGTCAGTTTTTTTGTCTTTCTATATGTTTTGGTATAACAACATTACATATAATCTTGTAAATATACAGCCACAAGAGGTGCACAGTTTTCATTGAATTTCCCAGATAATTCAGTTTGACAGTAATCTGAGTTGAATTCTACTATGAATGAAAGAAAATGGTGGGACGAAGACATTATATGAATGAAAACTAGTCACTGAGTGGCATATATCTCAAAATGACTGACAGGTATTTCCTAGCTGTAGCAAAAGGCCAAACTTTTGTGTTTTTCACTGCCAGCAGAACTCATTTGTGAGATTCAGCCTGAGGGATTGTCACAAATTATGTGTCAAGGATTTATGATGTGAGACATAATAAGGCCACCCAGCTGGTAGAGTAAATGAATGTGCATATCTCAGTGACATCCATACATCTGCTTAGCTGCAGATGAACATGTGAGCCATGATGTGTGACACAGCCACTGGTGTAATTCACCAGGCTACATCGTACATCCATCCCAAAGTCATTTCCAGCAAGTACTCCTTCACAGTTATTGAGTTGGTGTATTTCCATTAAGCACAGCCGTGACTGAAAAGTGGCATTATGCAATGCACCTATTTATTTCTGCAATAACTGCTCACGACTAAATTTTACTTTCCAACTATTTATTGTACTGAATGATCAAAAAATATTGGACTCGTCATCATATAAAGCATTTGCTCACAGGGCGAATTTTAACATGGGAAATGATGAAATGTCTGTCAGTACTGAAGAGTCGTGTTCTGTTTCGATTTTTCACAGGTTAGGCTGGCAAAACAAAATGTAAAATAAGTCATGATAATGTCTTAAATGAATAAGGCTACAATCAAACACATAAGAGCAGAGTATATGCTCCAACACAAACAGAACCATTTTAATATTTCAAAATCGTGTGAATGTGACGACTGTGCTGTATTTTACATGACCAGCATGAACTCAAGGTCCCCGAGAGCCAGACCGTTACACATTTTTACTGTGAGTCACATCTTTTATGCATGCACTTTTCACACATAGGGACTCAAAAAATATGAACATCTGCCAATTATGCCAACACACAGTGCAGGATGTTGAATTGATTCCAAAACTGTACCTTAGCTGAGAATTATTCATGTTCTTCCCCGAGAACCAAACCATCCACTGACTGTGATATCTATTCAATTCATATTGACACGTTTTTGGCTGTAGGTAGAGACTATGTATTGGGAATTAGGTGCTTTTTTCTCACTGAGCTCTGTACAAAAACATAGGGGAAGGTTTACTTTCATTGTTCACTTCCTCACCAGGTGTACAGAACAAAAGCGTACAGAAATCAGCAATGCTTAAGGACCAATTCACCTTAGAATGTCACAGCCGAGATAAAAGGAAACTTGGTCTTTTCATCTTTAATATGACGTGCTTTTAGTCTTCTGCCAGACAGTGTGTGCACGCGTGCAAACACACACACACACACACACAGCAACACACATATAGAACTCTAACCTATTTACTTCCTGGAAGAAGCTGTAGGATCACATGGAAGTCAGAGGAAAAACACAACATGAAAAGGCAGGGGGAAGGATTTATAGCTGTAAAACTCACTTCAGTATAGGATTTGTAATAACATTCTGCTAGAAAATAAATCAAACATCATATACCAGCCACTAGCTTGAATAGCTTTTAGCTCATAAAGTGGATGTAGTTGTGCTCGGCAGTCTAGATAATTCATGCGATTGCACTGCTTCTTCTTTTTATAGGTCCAGTACTTGTTATGTGATGTAATCACTCCTTCCGGCTATCCTTTTATATTTCTATAGTAGAATGTCATAGTGTGCCTTGTTAAAACAAAAACACTCTTTCAAAGGAATACTGTGCATGTAACCTGGACCACAACACAGTCAGAGGAGCAGGAAAAGCCTCAGCTTTCAGTTCAATGAATAATTAAAAGGATGTTTTATTGGTTCATCCTGCCTAACATGCTGTGGACAATGAGAGTGAGCTGTCCCCAGGTGAGCCATGGTAGAAGCTGAATAGCCTGAGTAAACTGGAAAATGATGGCTGTGCAGTTCATTTAATCTTTGCATAATTAGAGGATCTACATGCATAATGGCACAGCTAATATTTAAGTTAAAATGCAGTTTCACAATGTTTAGCCATTTTTAAGTATGACTGTTATATCTTTATTATTTAAAGTTGGGTTGTTCTCTTTTTTTTTACTGATAACAACAAACACTTTTTAAAAATTTAATCAAGGGGATACTGCCTAATGTGTAATATTTCTTTTTTTTTCAGTTGCTTATTTTATTCAGTAGCTATATTTTCACTGTGAAACCTGAAGAAACCATGTATTTATAAGAGAGCATCCCATAACCAGTGTCTGCTAACTGAGTATATGATCAAAAGTGACCGTTATAGCACTTTACACAGTCTCCTAATTTCTAACACCTAATAACAGTCATACCTTTCTCTGGCCTCCAGCTCTGCAGGGTCTTCTGTGGAACTCTTTACATCTTCTTGGCCAGTGTTTGTGTCATCTTTCCTTGTTGTACTGGGAGAAGAACTGTTCTTTGAAGAATCTTCGCTGGCCTGGGAACCTTGGATGGTGCTCTGCTGATGATGCCATGATTGATGACCTGCTCTGACATAGACAGGTGTGGGGCCTGGCGTTGGTGCCAAGATGCTGTGTACTGGGCTGTTAGTCTTCCGGAGACCTCCAACACCTCTTTCCCGCGAGTGACTTTTTAGTCGTCCCTGGACAGGCGTTCCTCTGTGGTCCAGGCCATCCTGCTGAATGTAACCTCCTCCACCACCAACCCCACCGCCTCCTCCACCAGCCGAACCTTGGGATGAATGGCTGAACCAGCGCCAGCGAAGCCTGAGGATCTGTTTCACGTCAAATTCCTTCTTCCCTGACACAGACATCCTCCTCTGGGTTTGGAGAATAAGGCAAGGGAACGTTGAGTCCCCAAAAACATGGAGAGCAGAGAAGAGAAGAGCCTTGGTTTCAGTCCTCACTGACTACAGTGTGCCTCTTCTCTTCCGTTATTGTCTCATTACTATCATGACCACCCCCTCCTCCTTCTATTACTCCTCCGTTGTTCTTTTAGTGGAGATGGAAAGCAGTCCTCTGCAGCTATTGTTCTTGTGCCTTAGACTACAACCCTCCCTCCAGTTCCCCCTCTCTGTCTTTCTTTCTCTTTTTTCCTCCTGTGCTGCTGTTTCTGTTTGTTGCTGCTGCTGCTGCTGCTGCTGCTGTGCTGAGTTAATGCACATGCATGATCCACACTCCCTCCCCTTCGCCTCGTCTGTTTCGCTTTCTCTCTCGCTCTTTCTCTCTCTCTCTTTCTCTCCAGCTCTGCATAGACCCCTTCGATTCTGTTCTGTGTGTGACCATGAGTATGTTCTCTGTATGTGTATGTGAGCTGGCTGCTCTTGCTGTGAGGTGGAGGTGGGGTATCGTAGAACCTAGATGATGAGGTCACACCGTAACAAAGTAAATCACTGCTTGTTGAATGAGGAACACAGGAAGCTAGCTAACTACTATATACTAGTTCTACATGCTAGGATCATTTGCAGGGGCTCTTATTACATTAATCTACGTGGATGCACATTCATGCTTGTCTATAAACAGAAAATATGAGATACATTAATCTCAAACAAATAAGCACCACATATAACCTCACGCTGTTAAATGGCAGAGAAATTAATTTCACACTAATACACACATTTATGCAGTCTGCCATTTTCACATCAAACAGAATCTCATGGGAGAATGTGTCAATGTAGGTGCCCATGCAGAAAAAATATATTCCCCTTCACTGTCTTGAAAGCCCCCTATAATTACAAGTGAAAAGACTACATACTGATGAGCCTTCAAGGTCATTACAAACCTTCTTCCGCAGTCAGGCATTATATTTTACTGTTCCTTTCTAACATATACTTGAACATATTTCAAAGTAAAAGTGACAGAACAACAGTGTATATGTTTGGACAGCATTTATAGATTTTTTATTTCATTTGTTACCCATTGTAAACTAGGAAAATTAGTGGTGAATACTTTATAACACCTTTTTTTTTATCTGAATAGGATCAGGATGTTTTATGTATTTCTGCAATGGAATAGCTCAGTCAGATTTAATGTTTTGCACCTTAGCTTCCCACTACTATTTTCACAGATTTTATTGCTGTATTACAAAGTTACAACAAGTTTCACTTTTACTACTGTGAAATAGATGAAAATGATAATGCATCAATGTCTTTGTGTATTTATGCCCAATATTTACTTCACTCAAAAAAGTGAGAGGAAACCCTCTCAAAATGCCTTTATCCTCCTTGATCAGCTCGAGCTAAAATATGGGTTATTTGTTGGGGCAGTTGCACATATATTAAATTTATTTTTACCTCTAAAATATGCTTAAATATATTGCTCTAGGAGGTTGTGCATTGCCAATGACATTATCAAAGGATTAAGAATTCTAGTCTGTTTCCTTTGTCTATTTCAAAACAAGCTCTTTGAGTCTTTAAATCTACCATAAAATTCCACTGTCAGTTACCATCAGTGCACACAGCTAAATGTACCTTTACAAGGAAAATACATGTATTGCAGAAACAAAACAGAGGTCTGCCATGTACAATATTGTATTAGTTTTTCTTAATTGCTTTGGCATTTTCTCTGATCAAACATACAGCCATACACTAAAGTTAACTTGCAAAATGATTTCTCCAAACCTTTTCATCTGTTAAAATTAGAGATGGCACAATACCACTTTTTTATGTCCGATACCAATACCGATATCATAAATTTGGATATCGGCCGATACCGATATGAATCCGATATTGTGTGTTTTTTAATCAATAAAACTGTTTTTTTAATATCTTGCTGCTTTTTGTATAAGTTCATACTCAAGTTAAAAAAAACAACAACAAAAAAACAAAACAAAACACTAAAGCTATTCTGTTATACCTGTATGCAAAAAATGCACTGCACCCAAAATATTTCATAGTTCAGCAATACTGATCAATCTAATAAACTTAAACCTACTCCATCCTCCCTATTCTGGTATTTTAAAGAGTAAGCAACCTAACTAATAGGGCTCTAAAACTCCCAGCAAAAAAAAAAAAAAAACGAAAAAATAAGGAACCACCCCCCACCCTCCACCTCATGATGCTTAATCGAAGTAATCAAATTTAATTTGATGCAGTGTGAAAATAATTGCACAGAAATAAATTATTTTTCAAGAATAATTAAATAGATTCAACATCGTTCTTCAACAGAACTGCAGACTGCACAGATGGTACCTTCCCAAAGGAAAAAGTACTATAGCTTACTAGGGTATATTAGACTTAATAGTTACTATATACAGTAATGGACTTCTATTCATTTTACATCAGAGTAAAACTTTGGGTGTAAGATTCAGATAATTATTTAATAAAAGCTCAACATTTTAAATGAGAATAAGAAAGAAAAGTATGTCTTTGTGCCCCCTTCTCCCTGTTAATGCCCTATCGGCCCCCCTGGCTAAACTTTGCTAGATCCGCCCCTGTACAGTTACCAGCCGTCAGCTACGTAGAAAAGAATCCTGGTCTAGAAAGTAATATTAAATAAATTCTAGCAACAGATTATCAAGCTTAAACGTGCTTCTGTTATTCAGCCGCTGGTGTCCTCTTTCTGGGAGATAAACAAACAAGAGAGACGGACTCGCGACAGAAAAGCCGATCAGCTGATCACTGATCAGTTTCATGATTGAAGTAGCAGCAGAAGACGGAGGGGGAGAGAAGAGGCAGTCGCTCCATATATCGGTTGTTAAGCTAAGCGGGAATGCTTTACAAACATTCAGAGATGAACTTACACACTTGCTTTACTTCTCTCTGGGATCACTTCCTCGGAGATGAAATGCCGGATTGGTAGCCGCTCTATCACCACACTGCTCCCACGTGCTACGGTTATGAGGAGAGTTACGCCTTGTCGAAAGTTTTGTGAGGTGCTTTTTTGATATTTAATGGATCGGATTACATTTTTTATTTTTCTCCGATATCCGATACAGTCATTTACGTCAGTATCGGACCGATACCGATACGTAATATCGGATCAGTCCATCTCTAGTTAAAATTAAGGTTTTGTGGATTAAAAGTTCCTTAAATATGTTGTCAGATTTGCATCAGTATATTCAAATTTCCAGGTTTTCGCTACCCTTTAATGTACTTTACAAGACAAGAGTCATTTTTATAAGAAAAAACAACTTTTGATGTGTACCAACAAAAACTACATTGTGCAATTGTGTGTTTCAGTAGCAAAACAGTGCTGGAAATGAATGTTCTCCTTTGCAGTTTAACATGAAAGCGAACTAGCATGCAAGCTAGAACTACCTGCGGCACTCTTCTTCATCACCCTCTACCATATATCCTTACAGATGAAGCTTTCAAAACACTATGCAACTTTCTCCAAGACAGTTTCTTACTTGAATACATCAGACAGTGATTTTCTCCTAATTTGAATGCAGAAGCTTAGACAGGACTCAGTGAAACTTTAAATTTTCCCTTTTCCACTGCAAATATATTCTCCACATATTAATTCATCTTAGTCTAGAAGCTGGATTTAATGTTTTATAAGATATTTTTTTAAAATCAAGGTGCAGATGTGGGGAATTGTATCCTGACTAGATGTGTTAAAGGAATATTAAAACAGTTGTGTGAAAAAAAAAGTCTCATAAAACATCCAATCCAACAGTTTTTCAAAATGCTACCAATAATGCATCATGACAACAGAATGGATTCTTAATGAAAAAATACATTAGAAAGTCCAAGTATGCTATAATGCACAGTGACATCGCAATGGGTCATTGCTTTTGTTTGCACAGAAGTCAAGGGCACAGTCTAGCTGTACACTGCACAACACATGAAATGTGAGATGCCAGATTGGCGTGGTCAACTATATTATCGTCCAACATCTGTCTCCCTACTACACATACCATAGCTGCATGCCTAGTCAGTCACTGAATGTAAGCGGTCGGTTTAGAGCAGCAGTCACATTAAGATCAGACAGTCAAATGTCTTAAATGATATATATTACATTAAATTGTGTAAAAATTCAAACTACTAAATTAATGTAATGCCTTCCTTGAAATCCCTTGATCTTTTCCTTTGTTTGCTTGTTTTTGTTTGTTGCTATCTAATTATGTATCACGAATGCTAGCTAATTATTTATTTTGAAAATGTAAGAACGAGCTTGTATCTCAACATGTGTGATGTGATTTGTTGGGCAGAGACTACCAAGATCCAATCAAAGAAAATGCCATCAAAACATAAAAAAACACACACTAACACACTATGTTCTCTCTTCATTACAAGCACTCAAATGACAATCATGAAAGTACACTTATACGTGCACACACCAAAAGCCACTTCGATTTTCCACACAATAGAGATTTCAACCTTTAAAACAGAAGACTACCTAATAGTTTGCTATTACATTCTTAACTCAGTTTATGTAGAAAGGAAATTCGGTTGTCAACTTACTATGAAAGCCAGAAAATTGTGTTTAGTCTGTGATTTTATGGCTGAAGAAGCAGACAAGACTGCTGTATAGCAAACATATGGACTATGGCATACTATTTAGGAAATTATTAGACAGGTTTGAACACAGTATTTAGTTCTGTCTGGCAAAGGAAAGACAAAGGTCTTTCAATAGGCAGTCTGTGAATAATTTCATTTCTTCAACATTCACTTCACATATTTTAACTTTCCAGATGTTCATCACAAATATATTTAACTTCATAAAACATATATTTGCAATATACGTCTTGTTTATGATTGGCCCTTCTTGCATCTAAACTAATTTATGCTTTCAGTTTATATTGTTTGGCAAAACGATCATCTGGCAAAAGGGACAGTGTGAGTTAAATTACAGCAAATATCTACAAAACAGTAATATTTAGTAATCTTTCTTCTTACCTGAGAAACTGATTTGAAGTATATTCCTCAACATTCCAATGGTGGAAGGATCTTTTAAAATGAATGGCCAACAGGGATGATCCTCATGACTGCTCAAACTCTTTCACTACAGAATTGTTTGCTTCTCCAGAAAGGAAAGGGGCACTTTCCTCTTTTGAAGGAAACTCCTGATAATTTCCTTCCTCTGTACGACAATAACAACTGCATTCAAGCAACCAGGTCCTATCCTGTGTTTAAAGCAAAGCTTTCACAAAGCCCTTTTCAATAAGAGGCGTCTGTTACGTTTGTGTTGATGAAATTTAATGTGTCATAGATTTTTAACTATAACATATTACAATTATTATATAAAACCATTAAACATGGTATTTTTATGAATTACCAGTAAATTTTAAGTATTTATAGTATATATTTATAAATATTGTATTTCTAATCTCATTAAATAAAATAGTCAGATATGAAAAAAAAAAGGTTTAAAACATCTTGCAATAACGTAAGTCCTCGTGATATCATTACAAAAACGCAAGTTAAAAGTGTTTTGAAGAATAATCAGTATCAGTGATGTTGTATTTTAACTCAACCACTGGGGGGTGTAGTCACATTTTAGTTTTATATGGCCATACTCAATATCATAAAGGTTAATGATTTAATATTAACCGGAATTTAAGACTGGTCCCCATAAGATATAAACCACAAGGTTAAAAGTAAGTAAGTCTTACTGGGTGAGGATGTGGGTAATTATAGAGGCTACAAACCCAGAAACATGGGGTATAGTACATCAGTAGTGAAATAGATACTTGGTTTTACCACACAAGTTCACTTGCAGTGTTTCAGTACAGTGTTGAGCTATTTTAAAGTGTTAAATATAAAGATGGAAAAAATTCTTCATTATTCATATTTTTTCATTATTCATTATTAATAAAAATGTATATAATTCCATTTTTTGTTGCTAGATGATAAATATGGCATTGTGATTTGAACTCTTTGAACAAATGCTACTTCCAGATGATAATACATGTTAGCATAATAGGTTACTACCAGCGTCAACACATGTTACAGTGTTGTAGCTGTGTTTGATTTGTTAAGGTGTGCTGCATAAGTTAGTGTAATTGGGTTTTTTAGTTTGTTTTTTGCTTTTTGTTTTTTTGTTTGTTGTTGTTTGTTTTGTTTTTTGTTTTTTGTTGTTGTTTTTTTTTGGGGGGGGGGGGGGGGGGGGCTTTTTTAAAGGAAAATGGGGAAAGAGACCCCTAAAAGTAAAACCTCAGTATTTTTTGCTTATTTGTTTGTTTTTGGTGTTTTGTGAAACACAGTTGAGGCAGGTAAGGAGCTTTTAAGTAAAACAGTTTTATTTTATTTTATTTTATTATATATTTCTGCTTTCTGTACAATCCATAGTATCACAAGCAGTGACACAGGTCTGCAATTATTTACTTTTTTCATTAATGCAAAAGGCCTTTGGTTTTGTTGAAGAGTAAATGTGTGTACTTTGGTAAGCTTCATTTTGAGAATAACTCCAAACTAGTAATAAAAATTGAAGACACATTACAGACCTTCTAAATTTGAATTAAGAACTCTGGAGTCAGGTATAAATTTGTTGTGTTTTGTTTTTACATCAATTTTTGAAAAGCTCATCATTTTTACTAAAGTATTTTTTTTTTTTTTGCGGGTCGTATTTAAAATTTAAATTAAAATAAAAATTTTAAAAAGTTGGAAATATTTGAATTTATATATAATGGATATAAAACAAATAAAAGTCAGATTTTTTGTTTTTGTTTTGTTTTAGTGATATTGAGTTGTACAGTATATGTTCAAGGTTCAAGGTTCTTTATTTGTCACATGCATAGTTATACAAGTATAACACACAGTGAAATGTAACCTGACACGCTCCTCGACATGTGCAAAAAACAAAAAAGGGGGGGGGGGGGGGGGGTAGAGGAAGTACATTATATATATAGTATATATATGTGCTAATCTGTTGACTCTCTCTCCCTCAGCTGGTCGACACAATGCAATTTAAATTAACAGAGTTGGCAAAAGCCAATATAAACTAAATGTGACAGGAGGCATTTGGTGCAAAACCCTCCATTATTTAAAAAAAAAAAACTACTGTTAACTAAATAATGAAGCTAAGCTTCCACTTCAGCAACTTATCAGTGACATAGGTGTTTTTTTTAATTATTGTGTTTTTTAAATTAATGTAACTTATAGTTTAAGTATATCAGTAGAATATATAAGAATAATTACATAAGAATCATTTTACTGTCAACTCTCTAATTCAATTCGATTATATTTATTCTGTGCCAAATCACAACAACAGTCGCCTCAAGATGCTTCATATTGTAAGGTTGACCCTACAATAATGCATACAGAGAAAAACCCCAACAATCATATGACCTCCTATGAGCAAGCACTTTGGCGACGGTGGGAAGGAAAAACTCCCTTTTAACAAGAAGAAACCTCTGGCAGAACCAGGCTCAGGGCGAGGTGGCCATCTGCCACTGGCTGGGGTGAGAGAAGGAAGACAGGATAAAAGGGAGCCAGAGCCATAGGTGAGTAAAGAAGAAATACTCAATGCATAATGGGAATCCCCCAGCAACATACACCAATTGCAGCATAACTAAGAGAGGATTCAGGGTCACCTGATCCAGCCCTAACTATATGCTTTAGCAAAAAGGAAAGTTTTAAGCCTAATCTTAAAAGTAGAGATAGTGTCTGTCTCCCAAATCCAAACTGGAAACTTGTTCCATAGAAGTGATGCCTGAAAACTGAAGGCTCTGCCTCCCATTCTTCTTTTAAATACTCTAGGAACAACAGTGCAAGAGCGAAGTGCTCTAATGGGGTGATACAGTACTATAAGGTCATTCAGATAAGATGGGGCTTGATTATTCAAGACCTTGTATGTGAGGAGCAGGATTTTGTAATAATAATTATGTAACTGAGTAAAAGTTGACATTTCCTTTTTTAAATAGCTGAACTGCTTTAATACCCCAACAAAACTGGTGATCTGTCAGACCTGTGAACGCTGGGTGAATAAAAAAAAGATACAGAGCCCTACGAAGATAAGAATTTCAGTTGTTAGCTTTTCCAATGAAGTATATAAGCAAGTTAAGATATTACATATCTGTAAAAACTACTCTCTGTTTCATTATGTTTTATTCACCCTTATTACGATTTTTTTTATTATAATGATTAAACAAACACTATTAGAAATATATTTTCTGTGTGTGTCTTTCTGTGTGGAATTTGCATGTTCTCCCCATGTTTGTGTGGGTTCACTCCAGGTACTCCGACTTCCTCCCATAGTCCGAAGACGTGCCGTTAGTGGGGTTAGGTTAATTGACGATTCTAAATTGCCCATACGTGTGAATGGTTGTGTTACCCTAAATAGCAACATATACTGATTTTCTTTTAAAACACTTTGAATTCAAAAAGTTTTTTTATTTAGTTTATTTGGCAGATTGCACACAAAAAAATAGACCCAAATAATGATCTCTCTTGCATCTAGTCAATACTATTTCTTTGTCTATCAACAAAGAATTTGTATGCAAACAAATTAACATCAAGGGGGTACTATTTGTGACACTTAATGCAAGCATATGGTGTGTATACAAAGAGAGAGAGTGACAGAATGAAATAAAATCATTAAACAGACCATTAATGAGTGACAATAACACATGATTAGGAAAGAGATCCTGTTTAAAATAACTGAACCAAATGAATATTTGTGGTAAACGGCAAATTTAAGCAAATACATTTTGTTTAAAATGAACAGAATACTACTGACAGCACTTGAAAATGTAAAAACAGTTGCAGTATTGGTATATACATTATCACTCTTTACAATGTGTTATAAAAAGGCATCTTTACTTACTGATTATATATTATTAAAGTTTGAAAATAAAATCACTCCCTACTTAAAAAGGTAACTGTATTTGAGTGAATAAACAACATTTTAATCTTTAAAAAAAACATATTGGTTCTGTGCAATAGACCCCTGGACACAAATATACCACAACCATTCATTAACATTTATTTAATAGAATGAAAAAGAACACAGTGAGAAAACCCTGTAACAAACTATTGATGTGAGATGGCATATATTTATTAAATCTGGACTATATACAAAAAACAATATTTATTATTACAAATTAATCTTATTTACAGTTTGAAGGGATTTTAAACAATCTCATGCACTTCTGTTTGATTACTAAAAGATATTCATAATTAACCACACTGAGATGATTGTGCATGTCTCCTTAGGTTTTAAAGAAACAAAGAGCAATTTTCAATATTAGGAGAAAACATTTGGTTGCAATTGAGGTTTTAATTTGTCTCTTTATCACTTTGTGGGTGAAACTGATAGCTCAACTTTGGGGAACCTGAAACCACCTCTTGAACCACTATCACTGCTAGAGGATGAAGACAGTCTTGATTTTTTAGCAGGTAGCGAAACACCTGCACTCCCCTCCATTCCTGCTTCACTGTCATCTCCCAGTGTCACTTCATATGAGCCCTTTGACTTTGAACCAAAACCTCCAAAAGTACCAAACTTAAGCTTGCCTTTCTTTCCCTTGACCTTGCTTCCGAGATCTAAAGAAATGTCACCACCTTCAGCCTCTAATTGAGCTGAAGGAGAACTAACTCCCCCCTCATCACTGAAAGAGGAAGATCGATGTCTTGATTTCTTAAAAAGATCAAGTGAGGCCGATTTGCCTTTAGTTGACAAACCCAGTCCAGGATCACCCTCTAATTCTATTTTTCCACCCATCATTTCCCCAGAATGTACACTTAGCTCTTTAGAGGTCTTACCTGCTTTTCCACTGCTACTTAATTCTGCCTCTGATCCGTGAAGGTCACTTACACTACTGCCCTTTGCTTTTGATTTGCCAAAAATTTTTGGCATCTTTACCTTAACTTTGCCTTCTTGTCTCAGCTCTGGACTGGGAACCTCAATATTTTGAGAACTGACTTGGCAACTAATAGATGGAGATTCTGTCTTGATGTCTACACTAGCTGCAGGTTCTGATTCAATATTTCCTCCACTTTCTTTGGTTTCCACCTGTGGCAACACAATGCCAAACTTTGGCATTGTGATTTTGGTAAATGTGACTTTACCCTCTGGGTACTGAAGGCCACCACTTGCACTTCCTCCTGAAGCACTTGCGTTTATTTCTGAATCAGTCCCGCTTTGCATTTTAATATTAGAAGATTTTACTTTCATGTTCGACCCTTCCAAGTTAACATTTGCACTATGACTGCCAGAGCCATCAATGGCAGATAAAGATCCATCTCCTTTTAGTTTTGGTGATTTTATATCTAATTCTACATCAGGAAAATGAAGCTTTCCAAACCGAGACTTCTTTGTTTTTGTTCCTTTAGCATAACTGTTTGTTATGTCTGCATTGATTTCTGTTGATGGTGTTTCTATGTCAACATCAGGTTTCTTTGCCTTTCCTTTAACTTTTGGAAGTTTAAATTTTCCTTTTTTCCCTTTTACATTGATGTCAATATCAGGGGCATCAACACTTGCGTCAGTGTCTGGGAAACTAACTTCTGTTTTGAGACTTTTTGGTGCTGTACTGGGCATCTTGATATTGGATTTAGACTCTTCGAGAACTGGGGTTTTCATTGCAAACTTAGGACCTTTAAACTTAGGAAAGGTAACAGCAGTCTTTTCATCATCATTAGAGATGTTAGCATTTGGACCTTTTATGTCACTTTCAAACATGGGCACCGATGCATCCACTTCACCTTTAACTTTAGGCCCTTTTAGGTCAATTCCAATATCGGATGTTTTAAATTCATTGTTGGGTTTGGGAATGTTAATGTTAATGTCGGGGCCCTGCAACTTAGGTCCAGACAATGATGGAAGTTTCATTTTGGGTCCTTTTGGTTTTGCATAGGAACATTCAACTTCAGGCACTGTAATATCAACTTTCGGTGTTTTTACATTGATATCGGCCTTGGGAAGGTGTATGTCAGCATCTGGACCCTCAACCTTTGGACCTTTCAAACCAAAAGATGGCATTTTAATACTGGGCATATTAAGTGCACTTTTGGGTCCTTGAATGTCAATCTCTGGACCTTGGATATCCATCTTGGGGCCTTTGATGTCTCCCTCAATCTTTGGAGCTGAGACATCTCCCTTAACTTTGGGGCCTTTCAAATTAATGTCGAAGTCTGGTAGACTGGGTCCTGAAAGTGATGGAAGGTTGAACTTTGGCCCTTTCAATTTTACATCAGGACCTTCAAGGTCTGGTCCACTAATATCAACTCCCGGTGCTTTCACTTTTCCTTCAATCTTTGGAACATCCACCTCACCTTCAACTTTGGGGCCTTTCAGATTGAAATCCACATCAGGCATGGAGATTTTGGGCCCGGAAATACCTGGCATCTTGAATTTTGGTCCTTTGATCTTTCCACTTGGACCCTCGATATCGAAGTCCGCTCCTTTAATGTCAACTTCCGGGGCTTTGATGTCAATATCCCCTTTAGGAAGGCTGACATCAACATCTGGACCTTCAACTTTTGGGCCCTTCATACCAAAGCCTGGCATTTTGAATTTGGGCATTTTAAGTCCTCCCTTGTGGCCCTCAATGTCAATATCTGGTCCCTCAATGTTCACCTTGGGTGCCTTTATGTCTCCCTCAATCTTTGGAGCGGACACGTCAACATCTCCCTTCAGTTTTGGGCCTTTCAAATTAATGTCAAAGTCTGGTAGGTTGGGTCCTGACAGTGATGGAAGTTTGAATTTGGGCCCTTTCAGTTTTCCATCAGGCCCTTCGACTTCTGGTCCACTAATATCAACTTCAGGTCCTTTCACATTGAAATCAGCTTTGGGAAGGTTTATGTCAACATCTGGACCCTCCACCTTTGGACCTTTAAAGCCAAATGTTGGCATTTTAATGTGGGGCATTTCAAATCCACCTTTTGGACCTTCAATGTCAACTTTCGGTCCCTCAAAGTCGACTCCCGGTCCTTTCACTTTTCCTTCAATCTTTGGAATATCCACCTCACCTTCAACTTTGGGGCCTTTCAGATTGAAATCCATATCTGGCATTGAAATTTTGGGCCCAGATATACTTGGCATCTTGAATTTTGGTCCTTTGATCTTTCCACTCGGACCCTCGACATCAATGTCTGCTCCTTTAATGTCAACTTCCGGGGCTTTGATGTCAATATCCCGCTTAGGAAGGCTGACATCAACATCTGGACCTTCAACTTTTGGACCCTTTATACCAAAGGATGGCATTTTGAATTTGGGCATTTTAAGTCCTCCTTTGTGGCCCTCAATGTCAACATCTGGTCCCTCAATGTCCACCTTGGGTGCCTTTATGTCTCCCTCAATCTTTGGAACGGACACATCAACATCTCCCTTGAGTTTGGGCCCTTTCAAATTAATGTCAAAGTCGGGTAGGCTGGGTCCTGACAGTGATGGCAGTTTGAATTTGGGTCCTTTTAGTTTGGCATCAGGGCCTTCGATTTCTGGTCCACTAATATCAACTTCAGGTCCTTTCACATTGAAATCAGCTTTGGGAAGGTTTACGTCAACATCTGGACCCTCCACCTTTGGACCTTTAAAGCCAAATGTTGGCATTTTAATTTTTGGCATTTCAAATCCACCTTTTGGACCTTCAATTTCAACTTTCGGTCCCTCAAAGTCGACTCCTGGTGCTTTCACTTTTCCTTCAATCTTTGGAATATCCACCTCACCTTCAACTTTGGGGCCTTTCAGATTGAAATCCATATCCGGCATAGAGATTTTGGGCCCGGATAAACTTGGCATCTTGAATTTTGGTCCTTTGATTTTTCCACTCGGACCCTCCACATCAATATCGACTCCTTTAATGTCAACTTCCGGGGCTTTGATGTCAATATCCCCTTTAGGAAGGCTGACATCAACATCTGGACCTTCAACTTTTGGGCCCTTCATACCAAAGCCTGGCATTTTGAATTTGGGCATTTTAAGTCCTCCCTTGTGGCCCTCAATGTCAACATCTGGTCCCTCAATGTCCACCTTGGGTGCCTTTATGTCTCCCTCAATCTTTGGAACGGACACATCAACATCTCCCTTGAGTTTTGGGCCTTTCAAATTAATGTCAAAGTCTGGTAGGCTGGGTCCTGACAGTGATGGCAGTTTGAACTTGGGTCCTTTGAGTTTGGCATCAGGGCCTTCGATTTCTGGTCCACTAATATCAACTTCAGGTGCTTTGACATTGAAATCAGCTTTGGGAAGGTTTATGTCAACATCTGGACCCTCCACCTTTGGACCTTTAAAGCCAAATGTTGGCATTTTAATTTTGGGCATTTCAAATCCACCTTTTGGACCTTCGATGTCAACTTTTGGTCCCTCAATGTCAACTCCCGGTGCTTTCACTTTTCCTTCAATCTTTGGAACATCTAAATCACCTTCAACTTTGGGGCCTTTCAGATTGAAATCCACATCAGGCATTGAAATTTTGGGCCCGGATAAACTTGGCATCTTGAATTTTGGTCCTTTGATCTTTCCACTCGGACCCTCCACATCAATGTCAGCTCCTTTAATGTCAACGTCGGGTGCTTTGATGTCAATATCCCCTTTAGGAAGGCTGACATCAACATCTGGACCTTCAACTTTTGGACCCTTCATACCAAAGCCTGGCATTTTGAATTTGGGCATTTTAAGTCCTCCTTTGTGGCCCTCAATGTCAATATTTGGTCCTTCAATGTCCACCTTGGGTGCTTTTATGTCTCCCTCAATCTTTGGAGCAGACACATCAACGTCTCCTTTGAGTTTGGGCCCTTTCAAATTAATGTCAAAATCTGGTAGGCTGGGTCCTGACAGTGATGGCAGTTTGAACTTGGGCCCTTTCAGTTTTCCATCAGGCCCTTCAACTTCTAGTCCACTAATATCAACTTCAGGTGCTTTGATATTGACATCAGCTTTGGGAAGGTTTATGTCAACATCTGGACCCTCCACCTTTGGACCTTTAAAGCCAAAAGATGGCATCTTAATATGTGGCATTTCAAATCCACCTTTTGGACCTTCAATATCAACCTGGGGACCTTTGATGTCAAGTTCAGGTGTTTTGAACTTTCCTTCAATCTTTGGAACATCTAAATCACCTTCAACTTTGGGGCCTTTCAGATTGAAATCCACATCAGGCATTGAGATTTTGGGCCCAGATATACCTGGCATCTTGAATTTTGGTCCTTTGATCTTTCCACTCGGACCCTCCACATCAATGTCTGCTCCTTTAATGTCAACGTCGGGGGCTTTGATGTCAATATCCCCTTTAGGAAGGCTGACATCAACATCTGGACCTTCAACTTTTGGACCCTTCATACCAAAGCCTGGCATTTTGAATTTGGGCATTTTAAGTCCTCCTTTATGGCCCTCAATGTCAACATCTGGTCCCTCGATGTCCACCTTGGGTGCCTTTATGTCTCCCTCAATCTTTGGAACGGACACATCAACATCTCCCTTAATTTTGGGCCCTTTCAAGTTAATGTCAAAGTCTGGTAGGCTGGGTCCTGATAATGATGGCAGTTTGAATTTGTGACCTTTGAGTTTTGCATCAGGCCCTTCAACTTCTGGTCCACTAATATCAACTTCAGGTCCTTTCACATTGGCATCAGCTTTGGGAAGATTTATGTCAACATCTGGACCCTCCACCTTTGGACCCTTGAAACCAAATGTTGGCATTTTAATTTTGGGCATTTCAAATCCACCTTTGGGGCCCTTAGCATCAAACTCTGGACCTTCGATATCTACTTCCGGTACCTTTATTTCTCCTTGCATTTTTGGAATTTTGATGTCACCTTCAAGTTTAGGACTTTTCAAGTTAAAATCCACATCCGGCATGGAGATTTTTGGCCCAGATATACCTGGCATCTTGAATTTTGGTCCTTTGATCTTTCCACTCGGACCCTCCACATCAATGTCTGCTCCTTTAATGTCAACTTCCGGGGCTTTAATGTCAATATCCCCTTTAGGAAGGCTGACATCAACATCTGGACCTTCAACTTTTGGGCCCTTCATACCAAAGCCTGGCATTTTGAATTTGGGCATTTTAAGTCCTCCCTTGTGGCCCTCAATGTCAATATCTGGTCCTTCGATGTCCACCTTGGGTGCCTTTATGTCTCCCTCAATCTTTGGAACGGACACATCAACATCTCCCTTGAGTTTGGGCCCTTTCAAATTAATGTCAAAGTCGGGTAGGCTGGGTCCTGACAGTGATGGCAGTTTGAACTTGGGTCCTTTGAGTTTTCCATCAGGGCCTTCAACTTCTGGTAGACTAATATCAATTTCAGGTGCTTTGACATTGACATCAGCTTTGGGAAGGTTTATGTCAACATCTGGACCCTCAACCTTTGGACCTTTGAAACCAAATGTTGGCATTTTAATTTTTGGCATATCCAGTCCACCTTTTGGGCCTTCCAAGTCAATCTCTGAGCCTTTTATATCCACCTTAGGTACCTTTATTTTTCCTTCAGCCTTTGGTATATCAACATCACCTTCAAATTTAGGACCTTTTAGTTTGAAATCTACGTCTGGCATGGAAATCTTTGGTCCTGAGATATTTGGCATCTTGAATTTTGATCCTTTGATCTTCCCACTTGGACCCTCAACGTCAATATCAGGTGCTTCTATTTTCACTTCCGGTGTCTCTATTTCAGTCTTAGGTGTTGAAACATTTATATCAGCATCTGGACCTTCAACTTTTGGACTTTTAAATCCAAATTTTGGCATTTTGAATTTAGATCCTTTGGCTTTTGGTGTAGACAGTTCCAAATCAAGGTCAACACCCTCAAGGCTGCCAGTTTTTCCTTTGAGGTTGATGTCGCCTTGTGGCAATTTCAACTCACTGTCTGGTGCATTTAGCTTTGGACCCTTGAAACCAAACCTTGGCAGTTTGAATTTCATTTTCTTTGAACCAGTTTCTGGAATATCAATTGAAGCATCTGGTCCCTCAATTTCAGGTTTTGATAGTTGAAAATCCCCCTTCATATCTCCTTTCAACTTTGGTCCCTTTAAATTGATGTCAACATCTGGCAGGGACATTTTGGGTCCACTTATTGTTGGAAACTTTACCTTGGGCCCTGAAAATTTTCCCTGTGGAGAGCCAATGTCCATCTTGGGACCGTGGACATCTACTTCAGGGATTTTAATATCGCCTTCAATCTTTGGAGCTGACACATCAACATCTCCCTTGAGTTTGGGCCCTTTCAAATTAATGTCAAAGTCGGGTAGGCTGGGTCCTGACAGTGATGGCAGTTTGAACTTGGGTCCTTTGAGTTTGGCATCAGGGCCTTCAACGTCTGGTCCACTAATATCAACTTCAGGTGCTTTGACATTGAAATCAGCTTTGGGAAGGTTTATGTCAACATCTGGACCCTCCACCTTTGGACCTTTAAAGCCAAATGTTGGCATTTTTATTTTGGGCATTTCAAATCCACCTTTTGGACCTTCGATGTCAACCTTTGGTCCCTCAATGTCGACTCCCGGTGCTTTCACTTTTCCTTCAATCTTTGGAACATCCACCTCACCTTCAACTTTGGGGCCTTTCAGATTGAAATCCACATCAGGCATTGAAATTTTAGGCCCAGATATCCCTGGCATCTTGAATTTTGGTCCTTTAATCTTTCCACTCGGACCCTCGACATCAATGTCCACTCCTTTAATGTCAACTTCGGGGGCTTTGATGTCAATATCCCCTTTAGGAAGGCTGACATCAACATCTGGACCTTCAACCTTTGGACCTTTCATACCAAAGCCTGGCATTTTGAATTTGGGCATTTTAAGCCCTCCTTTGTGGCCCTCAATGTCAACATCTGGTCCCTCAATGTCCACCTTGGGTGCCTTTATATCTCCCTCAATCTTTGGAACTGACACATCAACATCTCCCTTGAGTTTTGGGCCTTTCAAATTAATGTCAAAGTCTGGTAGGCTGGGTCCTGACAGTGATGGCAGTTTAAATTTGGGTCCTTTGAGTTTGGCATCAGGGCCTTCGATTTCTGGTCCACTAATATCAACTTCAGGTCCTTTCACATTGAAATCAGCTTTGGGAAGGTTTATGTCAACATCTGGACCCTCCACCTTTGGACCTTTAAAGCCAAATGTTGGCATTTTAATTTTGGGCATTTCAAATCCACCTTTTGGACCTTCGATGTCAACTTTCGGTCCCTCAATGTCAACTCCTGGTGCTTTCACTTTTCCTTCAATCTTTGGAATATCCACCTCACCTTCAACTTTGGGGCCTTTCAGATTGAAATCCACATCAGGCATTGAAATTTTGGGCCCGGATAAACTTGGCATCTTGAATTTTGGTCCTTTGATCTTTCCACTCGGACCCTCCACATCAATGTCTGCTCCTTTAATGTCAACTTCGGGTGCTTTGATGTCAATATTCCCTTTAGGAAGGCTGACATCAACATCTGGACCTTCAACTTTTGGACCCTTCATGCCAAAGCCTGGCATTTTGAATTTGGGCATTTTAAGTCCTCCTTTGTGGCCCTCAATGTCAACATCTGGTCCCTCGATGTCCACCTTGGGTGCCTTTATATCTCCCTCAATCTTTGGAACGGACACATCAACATCTCCCTTGAGTTTGGGCCCTTTAAAATTAATGTCAAAGTCTGGTAGGCTGGGTCCTGACAGTGATGGCAGTTTGAATTTGGGTCCTTTGAGTTTGGCATCAGGGCCTTCGATTTCTGGTCCACTAATATCAACTTCAGGTCCTTTCACATTGAAATCAGCTTTGGGAAGGTTTATGTCAACATCTGGACCCTCCACCTTTGGACCTTTAAAGCCAAATGTTGGCATTTTAATTTTGGGCATTTCAAATCCACCTTTTGGACCTTCGATGTCAACTTTTGGTCCCTCAATGTCAACTCCTGGTGCTTTCACTTTTCCTTCAATCTTTGGAACATCTAAATCACCTTCAACTTTGGGGCCTTTCAGATTGAAATCCACATCAGGCATTGAAATTTTGGGCCCAGATATCCCTGGCATCTTGAATTTTGGTCCTTTGATCTTTCCACTCGGACCCTCGACTTCAATGTCAGCTCCTTTAATGTCAACTTCGGGGGCTTTGATGTCAATATTCCCTTTAGGAAGGCTGACATCAACATCTGGACCTTCAACTTTTGGACCCTTCATACCAAAGCCTGGCATTTTGAATTTGGGCATTTTAAGTCCTCCTTTGTGGCCCTCAATGTCAAAATCTGGTCCCTCGATGTCCACCTTGGGTGCCTTTATATCTCCCTCAATCTTTGGAACGGACACATCAACATCTCCCTTGAGTTTTGGGCCTTTCAAATTAATGTCAAAGTCTGGTAGGCTGGGTCCTGACAGTGATGGCAGTTTGAACTTGGGTCCTTTGAGTTTGGCATCAGGGCCTTCGACTTCTGGTCCACTAATATCAATTTCAGGTCCTTTGACATTGAAATCAGCTTTGGGAAGGTTTATGTCAACATCTGGACCCTCCACCTTTGGACCTTTAAAGCCAAATGTTGGCATTTTAATTTTGGGCATTTCAAATCCACCTTTTGGACCTTCGATGTCAACTTTCGGTCCCTCAATGTCAACTCCTGGTGATTTCACTTTTCCTTCAATCTTTGGAATATCCACCTCACCTTCAACTTTGGGGCCTTTCAGATTGAAATCCACATCAGGCATTGAAATTTTGGGCCCGGATAAACTTGGCATCTTGAATTTTGGTCCTTTGATCTTTCCACTCGGACCCTCGACATCAATGTCTGCTCCTTTAATGTCAACTTCGGGTGCTTTGATGTCAATATTCCCTTTAGGAAGGCTGACATCAACATCTGGACCTTCAACTTTTGGACCCTTCATGCCAAAGCCTGGCATTTTGAATTTGGGCATTTTAAGTCCTCCTTTGTGGCCCTCAATGTCAACATCTGGTCCCTCGATGTCCACCTTGGGTGCCTTTAAATCACCCTCAATCTTTGGAACGGACACATCAACATCTCCCTTGAGTTTGGGCCCTTTCAAATTAATGTCAAAGTCTGGTAGGCTGGGTCCTGACAGTGATGGCAGTTTAAATTTGGGTCCTTTGAGTTTGGCATCAGGGCCTTCGATTTCTGGTCCACTAATATCAACTTCAGGTCCTTTCACATTGAAATCAGCTTTGGGAAGGTTTATGTCAACATCTGGACCCTCCACCTTTGGACCTTTAAAACCAAATGTTGGCATTTTAATTTTGGGCATTTCAAATCCACCTTTTGGACCTTCGATGTCAACTTTTGGTCCCTCAATGTCAACTCCTGGTGCTTTCACTTTTCCTTCAATCTTTGGAACATCTAAATCACCTTCAACTTTGGGGCCTTTCAGATTGAAATCGACATCAGGCATTGAAATTTTGGGCCCGGATAAACTTGGCATCTTGAATTTTGGTCCTTTGATCTTTCCACTCGGACCCTCGACTTCAATGTCAGCTCCTTTAATGTCAACTTCGGGGGCTTTGATGTCAATATTCCCTTTAGGAAGGCTGACATCAACATCTGGACCTTCAACTTTTGGACCCTTCATACCAAAGCCTGGCATTTTGAATTTGGGCATTTTAAGTCCTCCTTTGTGGCCCTCAATGTCAAAATCTGGTCCCTCGATGTCCACCTTGGGTGCCTTTATATCTCCCTCAATCTTTGGAGCGGACACATCAACATCTCCCTTGAGTTTGGGCCCTTTCAAATTAATGTCAAAGTCTGGTAGGCTGGGTCCTGACAGTGATGGCAGTTTAAATTTGGGTCCTTTGAGTTTGGCATCAGGGCCTTCGATTTCTGGTCCACTAATATCAACTTCAGGTCCTTTCACATTGAAATCAGCTTTGGGAAGGTTTATGTCAACATCTGGACCCTCCACCTTTGGACCTTTAAAACCAAATGTTGGCATTTTAATTTTGGGCATTTCAAATCCACCTTTTGGACCTTCGATGTCAACTTTTGGTCCCTCAATGTCAACTCCTGGTGCTTTCACTTTTCCTTCAATCTTTGGAACATCCACCTCACCTTCAACTTTGGGGCCTTTCAGATTGAAATCCACATCAGGCATTGAAATTTTGGGCCCGGATAAACTTGGCATCTTGAATTTTGGTCCTTTGATCTTTCCACTCGGACCCTCGACTTCAATGTCAGCTCCTTTAATGTCAACTTCGGGGGCTTTGATGTCAATATTCCCTTTAGGAAGGCTGACATCAACATCTGGACCTTCAACTTTTGGACCCTTCATACCAAAGCCTGGCATTTTGAATTTGGGCATTTTAAGTCCTCCTTTGTGGCCCTCAATGTCAAAATCTGGTCCCTCGATGTCCACCTTGGGTGCCTTTATATCTCCCTCAATCTTTGGAACGGACACATCAACATCTCCCTTGAGTTTTGGGCCTTTCAAATTAATGTCAAAGTCTGGTAGGCTGGGTCCTGACAGTGATGGCAGTTTGAACTTGGGTCCTTTGAGTTTGGCATCAGGGCCTTCGACTTCTGGTCCACTAATATCAACTTCAGGTCCTTTGACATTGAAATCAGCTTTGGGAAGGTTTATGTCAACATCTGGACCCTCCACCTTTGGACCTTTAAAACCAAATGTTGGCATTTTAATTTTGGGCATTTCAAATCCACCTTTTGGACCTTCGATGTCAACTTTTGGTCCCTCAATGTCAACTCCCGGTGCTTTCACTTTTCCTTCAATCTTTGGAATATCCACCTCACCTTCAACTTTGGGGCCTTTCAGATTGAAATCCACATCAGGCATTGAAATTTTCGGCCCGGATAAACTTGGCATCTTGAATTTTGGTCCTTTGATTTTTCCACTCGGACCCTCGACATCAATATCTGCTCCTTTAATGTCAACTTCGGGTGCTTTGATGTCAATATCCCCTTTAGGAAGGCTGACATCAACATCTGGACCTTCAACTTTTGGACCCTTCATACCAAAGGATGGCATTTTGAATTTGGGCATTTTAAGTCCTCCTTTATGGCCCTCAATGTCAACATCTGGTCCCTCAATGTCCACCTTGGGTGCCTTTATATCTCCCTCAATCTTTGGAACTGACACATCAACATCTCCCTTGAGTTTGGGCCCTTTCAAATTAATGTCAAAGTCTGGTAGGCTGGGTCCTGACAGTGATGGCAGTTTGAACTTGGGTCCTTTTAGTTTGGCATCAGCGCCTTCGATTTCTGGTCCACTAATATCAACTCCAGGTCCTTTGACATTGAAATCAGCTTTGGGAAGGTTTATGTCAACATCTGGACCCTCCACCTTTGGACCTTTAAAGCCAAAGGTTGGCATTTTAATTTTGGGCATTTCAAATCCACCTTTTGGACCTTCAATGTCAACCTTTGGTCCCTCAATGTCGACTCCCGGTGCTTTCATTTTTCCTTCAATCTTTGGAATATCCACCTCACCTTCAACTTTGGGGCCTTTCAGATTGAAATCTACATCAGGCATTGAAATTTTGGGCCCGGATAAACTTGGCATCTTGAATTTTGGTCCTTTGATCTTTCCACTCGGACCCTCGACATCAATGTCTGCTCCTTTAATGTCAACGTCGGGTGCTTTGATGTCAATATCCCCTTTAGGAAGGCTGACATCAACATCTGGACCTTCAACTTTTGGACCCTTCATACCAAAGGATGGCATTTTGAATTTGGGCATTTTAAGTCCTCCTTTGTGGCCCTCAATGTCAACATCTGGTCCCTCAACGTCCACCTTGGGTGCCTTTATGTCTCCCTCAATCTTTGGAGCGGACACATCAACATCTCCCTTGAGTTTGGGCCCTTTCAAATTAATGTCAAAATCTGGTAGGCTGGGTCCTGACAGTGATGGCAGTTTGAATTTGGGTCCTTTGAGTTTGGCATCAGGGCCTTCTATTTCTAGTCCACTAATATCAACTTCAGGTCCTTTGACATTGACATCAGCTTTGGGAAGGTTTATGTCAACATCTGGACCCTCCACCTTTGGACCTTTAAAACCAAATGTTGGCATTTTAATTTTGGGCATTTCAAATCCACCTTTTGGACCTTCGATGTCAACTTTTGGTCCCTCAATGTCAACTCCCGGTGCTTTTACTTTTCCTTCAATCTTTGGAATATCCACCTCACCTTCAACTTTGGGGCCTTTCAGATTGAAATCCACATCAGGCATTGAAATTTTAGGCCCAGATAAACTTGGCATCTTGAATTTTGGTCCTTTAATCTTTCCACTCGGACCCTCCACATCAATGTCAGCTCCTTTAATGTCAACTTCGGGGGCTTTGATGTCAATATCACCTTTAGGAAGGCTGACATCAACATCTGGACCTTCAACTTTTGGACCCTTCATACCAAAGCCTGGCATTTTGAATTTGGGCATTTTAAGTCCTCCTTTGTGGCCCTCAATGTCAACATCTGGTCCCTCAATGTCCACCTTGGGTGCCTTTATGTCTCCCTCAATCTTTGGAACGGACACATCAACATCTCCCTTGAGTTTGGGCCCTTTCAAATTAATGTCAAAGTCTGGTAGGCTGGGTCCTGACAGTGATGGCAGTTTGAACTTGGGTCCTTTGAGTTTTGCATCAGGGCCTTCTATTTCTGGTCCACTAATATCAATTTCAGGTGCTTTGATATTGACATCAGCTTTGGGAAGGTGTATGTCAACATCTGGACCCTCCACCTTTGGACCTTTAAAGCCAAATGTTGGCATTTTAATTTTTGGCATTTCAAATCCACCTTTTGGGCCTTCGATGTCAACTTTTGGTCCCTCAATGTCAACTCCCGGTGCTTTCACTTTTCCTTCAATCTTTGGAATATCCACCTCACCTTCAACTTTGGGGCCTTTCAGATTGAAATCCACATCAGGCATTGAAATTTTGGGCCCGGATAAACTTGGCATCTTGAATTTTGGTCCTTTGATCTTTCCACTCGGACCCTCGACATCAATGTCAGCTCCTTTAATGTCAACGTCGGGGGCTTTGATGTCAATATCCCCTTTAGGAAGGCTGACATCAACATCTGGACCTTCAACTTTTGGACCCTTCATACCAAAGCCTGGCATTTTGAATTTGGGCATTTTAAGTCCTCCTTTGTGGCCCTCAATGTCAACATCTGGGCCCTCAACGTCCACCTTGGGTGCCTTTATGTCTCCCTCAATCTTTGGAACGGACACATCAACATCTCCCTTGAGTTTGGGCCCTTTCAAATTAATGTCAAAGTCTGGTAGGCTGGGTCCTGACAGTGATGGCAGTTTGAACTTGGGTCCTTTGAGTTTGGCATCAGGGCCTTTGATTTCTGGTCCACTAATATCAATTTCAGGTGCTTTGATATTGACATCAGCTTTGGGAAGGTTTATGTCAACATCTGGACCCTCCACCTTTGGACCTTTAAAGCCAAATGTTGGCATTTTAATTTTGGGCATTTCAAATCCACCTTTTGGACCTTCGATGTCAACTTTCGGTCCCTCAATGTCAACTCCCGGTGCTTTCACTTTTCCTTCAATCTTTGGAATATCCACCTCACCTTCAACTTTGGGGCCTTTCAGATTGAAATCTACATCAGGCATTGAAATTTTGGGCCCGGATAAACTTGGCATCTTGAATTTTGATCCTTTGATCTTTCCACTCGGACCCTCGACATCAATGTCTGCTCCTTTAATGTCAACTTCGGGTGCTTTGATGTCAATATCCCCTTTAGGAAGGCTGACATCAACATCTGGACCTTCAACTTTTGGACCCTTCATACCAAAGCCTGGCATTTTGAATTTGGGCATTTTAAGTCCTCCTTTGTGGCCCTCAATGTCAACATCTGGTCCCTCAATGTCCACCTTGGGTGCCTTTATGTCTCCCTCAATCTTTGGAACGGACACATCAACATCTCCCTTGAGTTTGGGCCCTTTCAAATTAATGTCAAAATCTGGTAGGCTGGGTCCTGACAGTGATGGCAGTTTGAATTTGGGTCCTTTTAGTTTTCCATCAGGGCCTTCTATTTCTGGTCCACTAATATCAATTTCAGGTCCTTTGACATTGACATCAGCTTTGGGAAGGTTTATGTCAACATCTGGACCCTCCACCTTTGGACCTTTAAGGCCAAATGTTGGCATTTTTATTTTGGGCATTTCAAATCCACCTTTTGGACCTTCGATGTCAACTTTTGGTCCCTCAATGTCGACTCCTGGTGCTTTCACTTTTCCTTCAATCTTTGGAACATCCACCTCACCTTCAACTTTGGGGCCTTTCAGATTGAAATCCACATCAGGCATTGAAATTTTAGGCCCAGATATTCCTGGCATCTTGAATTTTGGTCCTTTGATCTTTCCACTCGGACCCTCGACATCAATGTCAGCTCCTTTAATGTCAACGCCGGGTGCTTTGATGTCAATATCCCCTTTAGGAAGGCTGACATCAACATCTGGACCTTCAACTTTTGGACCCTTCATACCAAAGCCTGGCATTTTGAATTTGGGCATTTTAAGTCCTCCTTTGTGGCCCTCAATGTCAACATCTGGTCCCTCAATGTCCACCTTGGGTGCCTTTATGTCTCCCTCAATCTTTGGAACGGACACATCAACATCTCCCTTGAGTTTGGGCCCTTTCAAATTAATGTCAAAATCTGGTAGGCTGGGTCCTGACAGTGATGGCAGTTTGAATTTGGGTCCTTTGAGTTTGGCATCAGGGCCTTCGATTTCTGGTCCACTAATATCAACTTCAGGTCCTTTCACATTGACATCAGCTTTGGGAAGGTTTATGTCAACATCTGGACCCTCCACCTTTGGACCTTTAAAGCCAAATGTTGGCATTTTAATTTTGGGCATTTCAAATCCACCTTTTGGACCTTCAATATCAACTTTTGGTCCCTCAATGTCGACTCCTGGTGCTTTCACTTTTCCTTCAATCTTTGGAACATCCACCTCACCTTCAACTTTGGGGCCTTTCAGATTGAAATCCACATCAGGCATTGAAATTTTAGGCCCAGATATCCCTGGCATCTTGAATTTTGGTCCTTTGATCTTTCCACTCGGACCCTCGACATCAATGTCCACTCCTTTAATGTCAACTTCAGGGGCTTTGATGTCAATATCCCCTTTAGGAAGGCTGACATCAACATCTGGACCTTCAACTTTTGGACCCTTCATACCAAAGCCTGGCATTTTGAATTTGGGCATTTTAAGTCCTCCTTTGTGGCCCTCAATGTCAACATCTGGTCCCTCAATGTCCACCTTGGGTGCCTTTATGTCTCCCTCAATCTTTGGAACTGACACATCAACATCTCCCTTGAGTTTGGGCCCTTTCAAATTAATGTCAAAATCTGGTAGGCTGGGTCCTGACAGTGATGGCAGTTTGAATTTGGGTCCTTTTAGTTTTCCATCAGGGCCTTCTATTTCTGGTCCACTAATATCAATTTCAGGTCCTTTGACATTGAAATCAGCTTTGGGAAGGTTTATGTCAACATCTGGACCCTCCACCTTTGGACCTTTAAGGCCAAATGTTGGCATTTTTATTTTGGGCATTTCAAATCCACCTTTTGGACCTTCGATGTCAACTTTTGGTCCCTCAATGTCGACTCCTGGTGCTTTCACTTTTCCTTCAATCTTTGGAACATCCACCTCACCTTCAACTTTGGGGCCTTTCAGATTGAAATCCACATCAGGCATTGAAATTTTAGGCCCAGATATTCCTGGCATCTTGAATTTTGGTCCTTTGATCTTTCCACTCGGACCCTCGACATCAATGTCAGCTCCTTTAATGTCAACGCCGGGTGCTTTGATGTCAATATCCCCTTTAGGAAGGCTGACATCAACATCTGGACCTTCAACTTTTGGACCCTTCATACCAAAGCCTGGCATTTTGAATTTGGGCATTTTAAGTCCTCCTTTGTGGCCCTCAATGTCAACATCTGGTCCCTCAATGTCCACCTTGGGTGCCTTTATGTCCCCCTCAATCTTTGGAGCGGACACATCAACATCTCCCTTGAGTTTGGGCCCTTTCAAATTAATGTCAAAATCTGGTAGGCTGGGTCCTGACAGTGATGGCAGTTTGAATTTGGGTCCTTTTAGTTTGGCATCAGGGCCTTCGATTTCTGGTCCTTTAATATCAACTTCAGGTCCTTTCACATTGAAATCAGCTTTGGGAAGGTTTATGTCAACATCTGGACCCTCTACTTTTGGACCTTTAAAGCCAAATGTTGGCATTTTAATTTTGGGCATTTCAAATCCACCTTTTGGACCCTCGATGTCAACTTTTGGTCCCTCAATGTCAACTCCCGGTGCTTTCACTTTTCCTTCAATCTTTGGAACATCCACCTCACCTTCAACTTTGGGGCCTTTCAGATTGAAATCCACATCAGGCATGGAAATTTTAGGCCCGGACATACCTGACATCTTGAATTTTGGTCCTTTGATCTTTCCACTCGGACCCTCGACATCAATGTCTCCTCCTTTAATGTCAACGTCGGGTGCATTGATGTCAATATCCCCTTTAGGAAGGCTGACATCAACATCTGGACCTTCAACTTTTGGACCCTTCATACCAAAGCCTGGCATTTTGAATTTGGGCATTTTAAGTCCTCCTTTGTGGCCCTCAATGTCAACATCTGGTCCCTCAATGTCCACCTTGGGTGCCTTTATGTCTCTCTCAATCTTTGGAGCGGACACATCAACATCTCCCTTGAGTTTTGGGCCTTTCAAATTAATGTCAAAATCTGGTAGGCTGGGTCCTGACAGTGATGGCAGTTTGAATTTGGGTCCTTTGAGTTTGGCATCAGGGCCTTCTATTTCTGGTCCTCTAATATCAACTTCAGGTGCTTTGATATTGACATCAGCTTTGGGAAGGTTTATGTCAACATCTGGACCCTCCACCTTTGGACCTTTAAAGCCAAATGTTGGCATTTTAATTTTGGGCATTTCAAATCCACCTTTTGGACCTTCGATGTCAACTTTCGGTCCCTCAATGTCAACTCCCGGTGCTTTCACTTTTCCTTCAATCTTTGGAATATCCACCTCACCTTCAACTTTGGGGCCTTTCAGATTGAAATCCACATCAGGCATGGAAACTTTGGGCCCGGATATACCTGACATCTTGAATTGTGGTCCTTTGATCTTTCCACTCGGACCCTCAACATCAATGTCCGCTCCTTTAATATCAATGTTGGGTGCTTTGATTTCAATATCACCTTTCGGAAGGCTGACATCAACATCTGGACCTTCAACCTTTGGACCTTTCACACCAAAGGATGACATTTCAACTTTGGGCATTTTAAGTCCTCCTTTATGGCCCTCAATATTAACATATCTTCCTTCAATGTCCACTTTTGGAGCTTGTAGGTCTCCCTCAATCTTTGGAGCTGATACAGTAACATCTCCCTTGAGTTTTGGCCCTTTTACAGTGTTGTTGAACTCCTCCAATTTGGGTCCCCGTGATGATGATACATCGACTTCAGGTGCTTTAACATTAATTTCAGTCTTGGAAAGGTTAATATTCACATCCTGACCTTCAGGCTTTGGACCTTTTATGCAAAGAGATGGCATTTTAATATTGGACATAATAAGTCCACTGGTTTGGCCTTCACTGTCAATTTCTTTTCCTTCAATCTTCATTTTTGGAGTTTTTATATCCCTCTCAAGGTTTGGTACATCAACATTTCCCTTCATTTTGGGACCTTTCACACTCATGTCCAAATCTTTCAGTTTAGTTCCCGACAATGATGGTAGTTCTATTTTTGATCCTTTGAGATTCACATCAAGGTCTTCTGTGTCCACTTGCGGTCCTGTAATATCAAAATCAGGTGCTTTAACATCAATACCAGTCCTGGGAAGGTTTATCTCTAGACCTTTGACATCAATCTCGTGTGTTTTTATCTCCCCTTTTATCCCTGCTTTATTTTCAACTTTAGGTATTTTGGTGTCAGTTTTGGATTTGGAAAGTTTTAGATCAACATCTAGACGCTCTGCTTTTGGAACTCCAAATTCTGCAGCAGGCACTGTGACATTTACTTGTGTTCTTTTAATATCAACACTGGGTCCTTTAATTTTTACATCCTTACTGTCAATAGAAGGTTTTATTGCTTTAATGTCAGCTTCAGGAATTTGTACATGAGCGTTTGTTCCCTCTTTCCTCTCAGTGTCTGTATTTGAACCTTTAATGTCAAATTTCAGTCCTGCTGTTTTTCTCTCACCAGTTAAATCACCTTTTCCCTCAACCTTGTTCAGCCCAGATATGGATGGAACATTAACATCCATTTTGTATTTGCTATCAGTTGTTGGGAGTTTGATTTGAATATTAGAGTTGATTTCAGCACTTCCGATGTCACTTTCAGACTCTGAATGTCTTACACTCAAAACTGACCCTTCAGTGTTGGCTCTGGGGCCCTTGATCTGAACACCGGCTCCTTTGATGTCCAGTTCAGATTTTTTTGAAGAAAGTCCCGAGGTAACATTATCTAATGTTATTGTTGATTTTTCTATCCTGCCATCTTTCAAATTTGCACCAGTATCTGTCGACCCTCCTATTCTGATATGTGGAATGTCAGTACTACCTGATCCTTTCGTCTGCAGGGGACTGATTGTAATTCCAGATATCTTAACTTTTGTCCTCTCATCTAAAGTACTGTCTGAACTTCCCATCTGTGTTTTCTCTGTGGTTGCAGTCAAAATTTTCATTCCTTTTCCTGGTAAAGACAGTCTACCCGACCCTCCGTTTTCGTCAGTTGAAATTATCCCAGCACCCCCTGACCCAGCTGTAACATGGCTGCCAGCAGTGTTTTTGTTGTCTCTTAGTGTCACAGTCATTTCTGAATCCTGAACACTTTCATCTCCTTGCTCACTACTCCCTCTTGAAGTTTCAGTGCCTTCATGGCATTTACTACCTGTTACTCCAAAGCTAGGAACCTTAAATCTAAGATCACTTCTTTCTTTTTCCTCTCCTATATGCGTTGTAGTTTGAACCCCACCATTGCCCCAGCGTGTCACAGTGGAAGTGATATTTGGCCCAGTGTAAGTTATGTCGCCTGACTCAAAAACACCTTCTTCTGCTCCCATTTTACCTGAAGGGCTGCCATGTGAGATTCTGATATGAGAAGATCCATCTCCAGATTCGTGCCTTAGCCCTTTGACGTCTGGGCTTGAAAGTTCAAGTTGCTCACTTATGCCACTTGGCATATCTACTGTGTAAGTAGTGATACGACGAGTGATGGTAGTAATTGTGCTGCCATCGCTGCTTGTGCTGCTGTGCCGCTCCGTGCGAACATCCACTCCCTCTGCAAGGTCTTCAGATTTCAGCCTTGGTTTTATCTTTCTTGTGTATATTCGCTTATAATCTTCATCATCCCCACTCTGTTGATTGAATGACACAAACATGCAAGTGTTACAGCACACCCTGTTTTAGTCCACTAGCTTTCCTGCAGACATATGAGTGATAATGTAGTTGGTTTTTCTTTCGTTTGTTTGGGGGGCTTTTTCCCCTTTTTTGTTTTTTAAAAAGAACTTACAAGAATGATATCTGGACTGGAATCTCCAAAGCGGGTCTTTCCTTCCCATGTAAGGGTGCTGACTGGTGAACGACATGGTGTGCTCAGCGGTGAGTAGTAAGGGGATTTGTCTCCTTTGTTTTGTAGTTTCAGTCCAACCTTGTGTTTGTTCAGTGTCTTTAGTAGCTCTGCTGTTTCTTCAGAACTCATATTTTCAAAGTAGATAGTGGCACCCACAATTTGGTCACCTATGATTTAAGTGGAAGCAGCACAAAAAAACAAAAGAGCAAAAGTCAGCGTGCACATCTTACTAAACATTTGGTGAAAGCTACATATTTGAACAAAAACTGAATTTGTTACCTTCATATACTTTTCCAGACCGTGCTGCTGGTGACTCTCCTTTCACCTCCTTAACAAAGAGCTGTCCTCCACTTGTCTGTTCAATGGTCATGCCAGTTTTGTCAGCACCTTCCCAATCTGGAAAGAGTACCTCCCTTGTCTCCTCTTCGTCAGCCATCTGTAAACATAGCCATAAAAATAGCAGGTTCAACAGAAAAAAATCATAGTTAGTTGGCAAAAACTCTTTACAGCATAAAATATGGAATACTAGTCTTAAACCTTAAATTCCTAAAATACCTTGTTTTTGTTTTCTTCAATTCAAGCCTCGTTGTAGCACAAATTCTCTTTGTTTTCCTGCAAAAACAAAAGACAGACTTTGAACAAATTCTATCCACATCCCACTTTGTAAGGAGCCTGGGTTAAAAGACCCAAAAGTGAACACTAGATGGTGTTAAAACTCCTTCAGACAATATAGCCTATCTAACTATAAGTGCCTTCCCTTCCCTCCAGGATGCACTACGTTTTGGAAACTTGGTTGAAGTCAGACCACTCCCTGCCCTGAGGAAACAGCCAAATCCCCTGCGTACAGATCAACTCAAACATCAATAGAAACAAAAGTGAGGGTCACAGGTACTTTATTTAAAGAAAAAAACCAAAAACACACCAAGGTGGAAAAATGTATGGTAACAAATACATCACCTAAAAGAGTTACTACTCTAATACAGATGTACAACCACAAACACTAATCTAATAGGAAAACAGTTGCACCCTTGTATAGGATCCCACATTAAGCTTGTAGTTCTGTTCAATAACAAGAGCTATGAATTCCTTTTCAGCAATTAACCATAGATTTGTTATTAATTTTTTTATCACTACAGCTGAAAGTTTTTACAAAGCTGATGACAATGATCTACCTCTTTACGCTGTAGTAGCACACATTAGGTTGGGTGAGGCCATCAGAGTACATAAGGTATACATTATACCTTCAAATAATTACCAAATTTACCATATTTATATCACTTTAAATTAGGCCAACTGAAATTCATGCTTAGCTTTTCAACAACTGTCACTATCGCTGTTTGCAATGTAAAAAGATCATCACATCAATGATAAAGTTTGTTGACAACATTACTAGACATGTGTCCACAAACATGCTGACTGGTAATACCCACTCTCCTTTTTGGAACACAGAACCTATTGTTTTGTTAGTACCAAGCTCTCCACCACCCACTCCTCGAAATATACAAAGCTGTTCCACGATGATGTGTCTCTACCAATAGAAAGGGATTTTTATGTTGTTGTTTGTTTGTTTTTAATTCGAGAGAATGTAATGTGATTGGTGACAACACTATTGGAAGTACTTTTTGATTAATGATGTTGCACCACAAGACAGTAGCAAAGCTCTAGTACCACAGTCATTTCAGTGAGACAATCACTAAAAATGCCTACTGTAACCATTGAGGAGGATTTAACAAAGGTTCTATCGGCCAACAGAAAATGGCAAAAGCCTATTCATAGTTGTGATGAATGAAACAGGATATGAGTCACTTTGGTGATTAGTTTCCTGTGTTTATTGTGATTATGATTAAAAACAAAGATTTAAGGAATAATAACTTGGAAAAAAAATAAGACTGATAATCTTGTCTGACCTTACAAATATATGTATTTTAATGTTAATGTCAATGTGCTAGAAATAATAATATTAGCAGAAAAATTAATATAATTTTACACCACAGTCAAGAACACAGTTACCACACAGGCCACGAATCCCTTCCTCATTCACTGATACTGCCTCTCTGTTATGCAAGATAACAAGTTGCTGGAAACAAGAGGAACCTGAGACGAAGCTAAAGAAGCAACAGTTTTAAGAGGTTTTGTAATATGCATCACTTATTCAGCAGCCATATGCCACTCCTGCCATGCAGCTAAAATGCAGTGTTTCAAACAAATGAGATCGTTAGAAGAAAACAGTTCTGGTGTTTCCTGCAATGTCCAAATTAAGACTGCAGATCTAGGTGGTGCATACAGTTCTGTGTAATATGAACTATTGTCTCAGTTATTTGTAGTCTGTTGATGCCAGTCCTAGGTCACATAACAAGCCCTCTGCAAATTAACACAAGTCAATAAATAGACTGGATCTGCATGGTTGGGAATACTGAAGAAAGCATGCAATGCTTTGAGGTAAAATTAAAATTCTTTGAAAAAATAGCATTTAGCCACTGAGCATGATTATGCCGGAGAATAGGATAATGCTCATTCCAAAGGTGATTCCAGCCGCTTGCAGGTATATAAAACCTGATCTTCACTTTGTTGCTTCATCTGTCCTCCTCCCTTCTTTCTATCACATTGTGCTTTTCCGCATGGCCTCATAGTACCTTGAAACACGAATCTATCAAGACCTCAAGCTGCAACATTATATGCATCAGTTATAGTTGAAATGTGTGAAAACTGAAGGGGTAAAAAAAAACAGTACCAAAAAACACAGCTTTATTTAATTATCTTGGGTAGAGCAAATTCAAATCAGGCCAACTGATGCAGCCATTTACAAAATCTTTAAAGTGTCCTTCAGATCCCACACTCACAGCATTTGGGAGAAATCAAAGGGAATTTGTCTTCCCCATGGGCTCGAACACAGCTCATTTTGCCCGAATATATCCTGTCCTAATCCAGTCAATAAAAACAGACCCAAATAACTGACAAACCTTTCACATGATCTTGTTTTTCTCTTTTGCTAGTCTTATTGGCATTGTACAGATTACTGCTAGATGAGATAATTGTTCAGAAAAAATGTTCACAGGGGAAAAGCATAAGAAATATTATTGGGTTTATAAAAACAGGGTGGGAAGTTAAGAATGCATCCACATTCATACGCATAATCGTGGGACACAACTATCCCTTTATCCCTTCAAAGGTTTATTTTCAAGCATAATCATATAGTTTTGATAAATATTTTGATTTTGGCCTAGCACACAGGCTTACCATGTTTGAACTATTTGGGCCATTGTGTCCTAGACGTTCTGACATATTTCTGGCAGCAAGCTGTGGGGGGAAGCTGAGGCATGCAACAGAAATCAAGGGGGAATTTGAAACACACAGAAAGAGATATAAGGAAAAGAGTATGTTAAAAAAAATTAAAGTGAGGCAATTAAAAAGGGGGGGGGGGGGGTTGTTGTCAAGCTATGTTATAGAACATTAAAGAAAGGCATCCAAGCAGAACTGAAAAAGTGGGGATTCTCCTCAGAAGCTTACAAGTTCAGAGATATGCATAAGAGAATATTTGCAAAAAGTCCCTGCACTTTTTACTGTCATTACTCAACTTAATCACAATTATTAATTTCTTTGCTTATTTTAAGATAAACTTAGAAAGTAGTGTAATTAAGTATAAACTAAATTAGGAAAATTAACAATTAACCCAAAAAGACCTTATGATTATAAACATATGCCAAATGAATGAGCCCTTGTTCTTGAAATCATAGCAAATGGTCTGGGACTCCAGGAGTTGACAGTACATGACAGTCATTCAGCTCTGTATTCTTTCTCTTTCATTTCTATAACGTGCCTGAGTACCGCTGATCCAATGCCAAATACGAAGGTAGATCAACGGGCTTGTCTGTCATGTTTTATTATGGCTTGGTATGTCTGTCCAGAAGGGGATATGAGCAGCCAGCCAGACAAACAAAAGCTTCTGTTACCTCGAATGCAACCACAGAGCATTTCTGGATATGGATCATTTATACAGTATCATTGGCCTACAGATTTAACACTAATCAGTCAAAGTACTGCTAGTTTTTCCCTACACACAAAAGAAGTAAATTATCTTTGGCGGGCTCTTGACATGGTCGTTTCTCAAGAAGGGAAAAGGGACTTGAGTGAAGCAGGTGGTCACTTTGGGAGGAGGGACGGGATACCAAAAGGAGACACATGGAGCAGAAGCACCCAGGTATCAGGTTTCCACAAGGCAGGCCTTTCACAGCTGAATGACGGCGGCATGACCTTCCAGTTACGTTGGAGGCTTTGCAGCAAACATTCCAAAAGCGGTTTGCAGTCTGACCATAAAATAGATGCTGCTCTGTGGTAACACTGACTAGTTAGTGTTTGAGCAAAGTGATGGTTATGTAGTCTATCATAGATTTTCTTTGTATCGTTTCCAATATACTTAAGGGCACTCACTTACCTTGGATTGCTCAAGCAAAGCCAAGGAGCTTCAATTTATTGCTTCTGTTCTTGTATTCTTGACTTCTGTTGAGAAAAAAAAACACAATTAGTATGATTTGTACACAGATTAAGTATTGCTAAGACAGCAAAGAAACCTTTGCTGCTCTCTTTTGCAATAACATTCCATGTTGCTATATAAAGTTGAGTTTCAGTCACATGCTTGACAGATGACAAAAAGCTATGCATGTCTTTTCCACATAGAAGTCCCTGCTATGTTACGAGGTGCATCTCCATATGAATGATAAAGTCAAATGCTGTGGTAGGATTCAGTACTAAGTGATGAAATTTAGCTGTGCTATAGAATGTTAGCCTACACATTAAGAGATGGGAAAGGCAGAACTGAAAAAGTGGGGATTCACTTTAGAAGCTTACAAGCTTACCATACTTATGCATAAGAAAATATTTACAAAAAAGCCCCTGCACTTTTTACTTTCATGACTAGACTTAATCACAGGTATTCATTCCTTTACTTCTTTTTAGATACGTTTATAAAGTAGTCTAATGTAGTAGACTACTGATGCTGATCAATCATCACCTTAAGAGGCTTTAATAATTAACCAACAAGTAGCTGGAAGCAGTGTTGACACTGGTAAGGAAATATGTCTTTTTAAATCAATTTAACCACTTGTTTGTCTCTAAACTAGCCAAACTACAACAAGTAGGTTTGCTAGAAATTGATTAAAAATGAAGAAAATTTGGCTATAGAGGAATTCAGAGAGGAAGTATACTATTAAAAATGCTAATGCATTGATCTGCCTTAGTTTCACTGCTTCATGGAAGACTGTAAAAATATCAAACCACAACAGAAAGGCAGAAATGCGAAGCAATAATAGCAAATATAGCAGCAAAGTTTGTTGCCTAAATTGAATCTATCATTTAAATTCTGAGCATCATTCTTTACACTAAGTCAGTCTTGTGTTTGTGAAAATCAAGGCAAAGCTGAAAATGTGAGACACGTGCTGTAACTAGCCCAACATCTTACAGGTCTTATGCCAATTATTGTGTTATTGTGAAACAAAGCCCTCTTTTTGTCAGTCTCAGTACAAACAGAACCAGACTTGATGTGCGCAGAGACATGCAGCACCAGTGGGAACATGCCCTTCAGGAAAATTCTTCTTCAACCCCATCATTAACTTCCCCCTTCCCAACATTTTATGTTCAATAACCTAAACTGCTCATTACTATATTTGTGAGATGGAACAGTCAGATTTTAATACCTGTGCAATGTAACAAAGCCCCTAACAGTGATGCAAAGTTTAAAAAACGTAGTAAAGTTTGGCCTGTTTTCTGTTGCACCAATAGAATACATAGCTGAGATAAAATACCAGCCAGTAATGGGTTCGCATTACATGTGTGAAGTGAGACTTGCACCACAGCAGCTGTGTATACTCATGCCCCTGTTACTGATTCGGACTGTTATGTCACAGAATACAACAAGGTAGACTAAAGAAAATGTGACACTGTGTTTGCCTTAGTGATAAAGTTATTATATGTGTAAGCTTTTAGGTGTTGTGCTACAACGTCATGATAGAAAATGACGAAATAGGCATATCGGATTTAACAAAATCAAAATATATGAGACAGTTTGCCCCACCCTCTTTACTCAGTGTCTTGGTAAGACCACACACACATAGCACATCTGCAGGTATTTCTGGAAGATAAAATGTGGTCAACAAACAGTGAAGGAAGCAAATAAAAACACGCAGTGCCCAGAAGTACCATACCACAGTCCACGACACAGATCGTGTCGCTTTGCCTCTCGGCTTTACTTGCAGAGGGAGTAGCACAGTGCACAGCCCCACCCAGGCCTCCAGTCACACACATTCCTTGATAGAGCCCTCAGGCCAGCTGGAAGAAAGCCCAACCTCTTCTACAGTGACTAACTCCAAAGAAATGTCCTCCTTCTGACACTAACTCTAGCTTTATTTTGTGCTGCCCACCCCGCACACAGCTGGAGTGCCCACCCACCTGCAATGAGTCCACCACACACCCCCAACCTCCAGGTTCCACTCAAACAAGCAAAAATGCAACGTTAAGTCAGCAGTGCATCTGTGATGGCACCCTAAGACGTGTGTCAAATGTGCATTGAGAGGTTACATTTGTGTCTTTTGGCTTAACATGCGCTTCACTGACGCAGTAAACAGCAGCCAGCTCATCACCCCATCACTTAAAAAGAGACATGCCTCCAAACCTGGACTGTTAACTTTCATACTTTGTGTTTAAGTAGGTCAATACATTCTGGAAACTGATCAAAGCAGCTTTAGTCCGTCTACCAATTTGATTGCCAAATCCAATCAATTTAGTAATGAGAAAAGAGGAGCAATGTGACAATGATTAAGGCTCAATTTCAGAGTGTATCACACAGAGTGGAGCTCTGATAAAATTTGATTATGAGCAGATAAAAAGACCTCAGTACAGCAAGGCAGATACGGAGAGAAGACCAGTGACCTAATCAGTCTTGTTGTCAAAACAAAACAGACTCTCTTTCCCCCCCTGCTGCATTGTATTTAGACACAGCAAAAGCGAAGAAATACCAAAGAAGACAGCAGTATCTGGCCTTCAATGTTCCTTCACAAAAGCAGATAGGACGTGCACGTGTGACGTGTATAAAAGGAACGAGAGTCAAAATAATTGGTTGTTTTCTGCACTCCATAGTCCACATAGCCCTGTAGCAAACCACAAGTCCAACATAAGACTAAAGCCTGCCCACTGACGCTAACTTGGCCTGCTTCTGATTAAGCCATTGTGACTTTGGCAGGAGTCATGCACCAAATGGAAAAATTGAAGAAACTCTTAAAATCCTCCTCTCTTGCTCTTAAAAAATCAGAAATGAGGGGTTGCATTTGAAGCATACTTCAGCTTTGCCTTGATTTTCACATACTTTTTAAGCTCTGCACAGTTCTGTCATAACTGCTTGTTCTCTATTACACACCAAGACATTTAAGACCTCAGTTTTAATTTCCTCTCTCGAGGGTTCTTACAGGTTTTTTAGAGATCCTGTTCCTTTGCATTCCTATTTTTTGCATTCCTATTATTACACCAAGAACTGCCTTTGAGATTGTATATGTAACACTGTGCTATAGACAAAAAACTTGATTTGATTTGAAAAAAAAAAAGCTTATTCAAACTATTTTTTAAGATCTGTTCTGCTATTAAATGAGAAGTGATCCTGGGCTAATGCCCAACAATAGTTTCAGTGGCATGACTATCAAGCAGCTAGGATGTAAATTTTGAACTGGCATAACAAGTTAGACCAAAGAGAAGCGCCAAGTTTGAACAGATCAGCCATATAAAAAGAACATCACAAGAGGCTTACTGACACATTAAACAGGTCACGCCAAAAAATTGCCACGCTTAGTTTAACATGGCAATATATTCAGCTGCTGCTTGAATGAGAGCAAATACAAGTCCATTCACGGAACAGGGGACAAGGTTATGAGTAGGAGTTAGGTGGCAACCATAGCAGCAGAATGTATATATAGATGTGAGACTTCCTTTGCTGTAAGAACCTGAAGCATAAACAGAGCATCAGGATTGTACTTTCAATTCACACTTCTATTTAGACCACACGAGAGTTCCATCCTCGAATATCTTGTGCCAGATAAAGAAAAACCATGTTGAATGTATTTCTCAGTTTACATTCCAAGCATGGTTGCCCTGACATTTAGGGCATGTATCTCCAAGTAGTGCTTAGTAACAGATGGCTTTTGATATTTTTATATAGGAGATGTTTGGAGGAGTACTGGTGCGAGTTCTTGCTTTATCAGACAGAAATGATTCACGCCCTTTTTGAGCTCCATGCTTGGGAAGGTCCCACATTGCTAAAATCTACAGTGAAATAGTCTGAATTGCATGCAGGTGCGTGGTTGCCACAGAATTATTTGTGACTTATTGTGACTATTTCATCGCAAATTTAAAATAACTGTTTCTCAAAAACAAGACAAGCTAATGATAGGCGCTCCACAGAGAATACTGAGTACACACTGAAACATTCCAGCAGTGGGTGAGTGAGAAGGGCGTGGCTGCTGGGTGGATTGCCTAGAAAGACGTTCTGAAATTGCACACTATGGTTAAATTTTTATTTGCAACTTTAGGGAAGAAAAATGTTGCTCATTGAAAATCTTCTCACTCTATACATTTTGCATTGTTTTATCCAACCAATATCCAGGGTGTGCGTCTACGGAGTCGTCCGGAATGCTTGGTTTCGTAATGAAAGCCAAGTGTGAAAAGGATACGCTATAGTTTGTTCGAAACCACCACGCTTTCTTTCAGCTTACTGAACACCCCCCGCCCCACCTCTTCAACCACCCGCTCAACAAACCCATGAGGAAATAGCAGAGGAAGCATGCCAGAGACCAGTTTCCTTGCATTTTATACTGGAACATATGAGTAACACCATTCCTCGCGCCTGTGCTGTCAGTCAACACTGCGAGAATACGCAGTTGCGCTGGCAGAGAACTGCGATAAGCATCTCAACACTGTCAAGGCTCCAAACTGTCATGCGGCATGCTCTTCTTCCAGTTCTTCCTACTAACGACGCTGGTTGTCACATGGGTGAGAAGAGCCGCAACATCGGAGTGAAAGAAAAAGAAAAATGTGATCAATGAAGCTTTAAAATTTCAAGGTGTGCTTTTTGGAATTCCAAGTGACCTACATTGCTAGGTGACAAAATAATGTACCCTCTGTACTGCTGCACTGGTAGACAGAGCAAGTATTTAGACAAACAGTATCCACCCCAGGCCAAGATGAGGCCCTGTTAACTGACGAGCATTTCAGCTTTGGGGCGGTTAGGAGCAGCTCTGAATGTTTGAGCAGCTGAAATATAAATCACGCTTCAAATTTATTATGTTTAAGGTCCACACCCTCTCTTGAAGCAAAACTCTACACCTGAAATATCATGTTTAGTTTGGTTATTCACACCGTATTATCACCAAGTAAAGCTAAAAACGCTAAACATAATGCCGATTAAATGACAATCACTACATTTGGCCCTTTAAGCAGCCTGTGTTATAATCAATCACCTTGACTAGAGCAATTTGAGAAATGCCACACGTGGGTCACCCAGTGTGAGTTAAGTGCACGTTGTAGAAAAGACTACGCAGAGCAGGGCAAAAATCAGCTCTCGCTAACCCTCCTCTAAAGTGACTTTTGGGTGTGGCAGGAGGGAGCTGCAGAGGACACGCAACAGCACAATGAAATTTGACTTCCAAGTGAGATTAAACAAAGGATCTTTCTGAACTCCTGATTCTCAACTTATACACCCACTTCACATAAAATATAGGCAGCACTACATGCAGTGATTCTACTTTAAACCACAGCTGAAATGATGCCATTTTAGGCTTTAAATATATTATGGGAAAGAAAATAATCCCCTGACTTTAGGGTTTCAGAAATGCCTCTTTTTCTTTTCCCCAAACATGCAAAGTCTCAGCTCTTCCCCCTGCTCTGCCTCAAACCTGGTTTCAATTAGCTTGTCTTTCCAAACCACTACATTCCATTACTCCCCTCCTCAACCCCCTGCCCCGCCCATCCCCCCCTCACCAACTCACTCCATGACTCTCTTTCCCTGTCTTCCTCCCTTCTTCTCCCCCTGCACACCCTGGCCAGGAGCCCAGGTTGAGAGACCCATGGTAAAATAGACAAAGACAAATCTTTCTCTGCTCAAGACCTTAAAAAGTAAGTCATGAAATGCATATATGCCTCAGAGCCAAGCAGCAGTGAAAGTTTTCAACTTCATGTTGCGCAACACAAACCAAAAAGGTTTTGTTCAAAAGCTGATACATATTTAGCCAATAAACGGAAGCAGTTTGCATTTAAAAATATAATACTTTTTGTATCTCTCTCTCTCTATATATATATATATATATATATATAGAGAGAGAGAGAGAGAGAGAGAGAGAGAGAAAGAGAGACCACCAACCAACAACACAGTGAATCCAGTGAAAAGACATAGAAAAAGCCATAATCATGACTTTTCTGTCTTCGCCAGCACACCCTTAGTATCCCACAAAGGACATTTAAATGTAATTTGCTGAGACCCGCTGCAAAAAACTGTCTGTAGCGTGGATGGTTTTCCTTTTTTTCACTGGCACTAAAGGGTGTGCCACTGTGAGGAGACAGCAAACAAAAAGGGAGGGAGAGAAAAAAAGAAGGGGGAGGAGAGAGGGGGGATCCACACCCAAAGTTGTTGCTGTACACTCTCATAGGGAAGTAGTAGTAACTTTTTAAACTTCCATTTCTTGGCAAACGACATTGGATTAGATAAGAGAGACATCTGAGCGATAACATCAACACTGTCAACAATCATTTCGGCACCTCTTTGATATAACTTTAAAATGTGGGTTATTAAGGTCCTGTACAAAAGAAAAAGTCCCACTCACTATGCAAAGTACATCTACACATCCACACTGCACAAAGGTGAAATAACTACACAAATGTAGCTATTCTTATTTGTTATCTCTAAGAAGGATCAAAATCATCTAAAGGCAATAAAGTATATAGCCATGAATGACTTATATGCATCTTAGTAAACTGCACAACTTCAATCTAGTCTGCATTCATGTGGTGGGTGTGTACCCACACCCTCATCTCCTGTCCTGCTCTATTTTAATTAAATATTTATCATGTATGAATGTTTTCACACAAAGTTACTGCCACTCTACATATTTACAATGAAAACAAATAACACTGTTTAGGCAAGATGCTCCTATGCAAAAACATTCCCTTAGGGGAAAATAAAAAGTCCTTGAAAAACTCTGGAGACAAGTTTTCTAGTCATATAAAACAACTCATAATAATCTTACAATGATAAACACGCTCACTGCAAGTGCCTGGTGCTATGAACAAGAATGCTGGACAGATAACTGTGACGCCTTTGCAAGTTAGTTATTTAAACTCTGGCCAAGTTGGAACGACTGATTTGTTGTCTTGCAGCAGAGTTGTTAAAGTTCAGAAACCGAAAGAACAGTTTAAAAAAAAACTTTTAACTTCAATTAAAGAAAATAAAAAAGTGTGCAGCTTTACCTGTGCGCAGCCTTAGCGCCCTAGAAGCCTCACGCCTGCTTGAGCATCCTTGAAAACTTCTCCACTTCTCCTCACTCCAAGAAAAACACTTTCACACTGTCACGCCTTCGCAGTCTGCTAGGACTCTGTCAGTCTTTTTCGATTTCTTGATCAACCAGATTTCCAGGGCGTTTTCTGCCCCCTCTCTCTCCCTCCCTCCACCGTTCTGAGTTGATTTTAACCTCTTTTTTTCTGAGTGGCTGCTAGTCTGGGCTGAGCAGAGTGGTTGGACAGGGAGCTGGGCTGGGCTCCTGGTTAGCAGAGGGAGGGGAATCCAGGGGAGGGGACCCGTGTACGGGGAGTGGTCCTTAGTGTTCATGGGACCACCCACTGCTTCACAAAGACGGTTGCAAAGACATGCAACAGGAAAAGTGAGCTCTGCTTGAAAAAAAGAACTTTCAACACTTAAATGTCAGGTTTTCAAACTCTTGTTATCCGAATGTAATCAGCACTATGTAACAAATTATTCAGGCAAGAAACTTGTACTGTTTTTATCATGATTTTTCTGTTTAAAACAGCTTTTTGCCCACTTCAGTTTTTGTTCTACAGTATAACAATGAAGTACACAGAGAAGAAGAGATGCACTCCACAAAATGGTTATCATGACAGACAATGACATCAACATGTTATTAAAACATTTACACTGCCGCACATAAACTGACACAAAGCTATCATTACCAAAATGGTTCGGGACGACGGCCTTTAGTTAAACACAAAAGGCAAGGTGTCTATTTACAAGACAGGATTTACAGAAGTCTGTCGCTTTAATGGGGCCCACCCTGTGCTAGTGAACTGCAGTAGCAATATAATTTATATTAAATAATTTTTGCATCTAATTTGGACATTAAAATGTATTCCACATTTTCACTGTGCTTTACACAGGTTGTTGTTGTTTTTAGCTCACTTTCATACGCTGAAAACTGTAGTTGCAGTAGTCATTGCTGTAATTGTCTGTGTGCTGTATGTTGAGTGTGTCACATGAAAGTTTATTTTTAGAGTGAAACTGCTAATGTTAAGCTTAAAGTCCTAGATTAATGTCAGAGTACTTCTTTTACATCCCACTGTGTTAAAAGTACTGCAAAGCCAAACACTGAACGTTATGAATTAAAACCAAAACATTCTAAATGATCATAGCTATGAAATGTTTCAATGTGGTATGCAGACACGCAAAGCGATGGCATGATAGCTTGTTACGAGAGTCACTGGGCGGTTCCTCTGACAAATCATACTGGGATTATGGGTATGGCTGTGTCACCAACAGGCTTATAGATGAGAACATCTGATAAGCCATGACTAACACTATGTTTTAAAAAAAGGTATTCCCATCCATTTTTGTTCCCAGTGTACACCAGCAGCTTTGTTAAATGAACTTAAGTACTCCCCTCAAGGACATGTTTCGAAAAGTGTTTATTTGGGCGTTCCTAACGCTACTAATGCAAGTGTGAAAGCTGTTACTACAGTGTTTAGCAGAGCAGAATTTATAACTTATGTGCTGGTTTCTTGTAGCTCACCACAAGCTAACCTTTACCATCACTTATCCATTATTTTTATTTTTATCCTATTGTATATATAATTTTATTTCATTTCATTCTATTGTATATAGTATTTTATTCTATTCCATTCTATTCTATTCTGTACAGTTGTGTACAGTATCTTATTCTTATTGTATTCCAGTGTTCTCTAATTTTATATACAACTATATATAACTTTGCACTGTTCACTTTCTGCTAGACAAAACAAATTTCCCACGTGTGAGACTAATAAAGGTTATTTTATCTTATCTTATCTTATTACTCTTGGCTGCTTTTACCATCTAGCATAGCTGTATATAGCTATGGATATTTTGTGCCACATGCTTTTATCAGTAACAGTAATTTTGGAGGGTTGTGGATTTTTTGCCAGTCTTGGTAGCTGGGGACCTCCGTCAGGACCTCAACTCCTGGCCGCCACACGGCTACGGTGCCTCCTGCGGGTGTTGGGCCTGCAGGAAGATGAGTCCATGTCCCTTTTTCGGGCTGTGCCCGGCCGGGCCCCATGGACTAAGGCCCGGCCACCAGACGCTCGCCCTCGGGTACCCTCCCCAGGCCTGGCTCCAGGGCAGGGAGGGTGAACTGCTCCCTCTGAATCGCTCTTTGTCTTGTCCCTCACCCAGGACCAATTTGTCATGGGAGACCCTACCAGGGGGCAAAAGCCCCCAGACAACATAGCCCCTGTGATCCCTGGGACACACAAACCCCTCCACCACGATAAGGTAGCGATTCACGGAGGACAGGAGGCAGGGAGGAGGCCCCAGGGCAGACCCAGGACACGCTGGAGAGATTATATCTCTCGGCTAGCCTGGGAACACCTTGCTGTTTCCACGGACAAGCTGGAGGAGGTGGCTGGGGAGAGGGAAGTCTGGGTTTCTCTGCTTGGGCTGCTGCCCCCGTGACCCCGCCCCAGATAAGCGGAAGAAAATGGATGGATGGGATTTTTTGTTTGGGTTTTTTAGGGGGAATATATGTGTGCATCCAGTTTTGAAAATAGAATTCATATGTGGGTTGTGGATGCACATGTGTGTTTTAAGTGTACACATGTGCGTCTCCCCTTCTCACAACAGTGTCTAGTGTCTTTGAAATTCCTGCAGTGTCCTTCTCAATATGCCACACCCATACTCAGCGAGATGAAGGCAACATGCAAGGAATAGATTACATACAGAGGAAGTTACTGTGTTGTTTTTGTTGGGAGTGAACCGGGGAGTGGTACTCACACGCTTGTGCTTGTGCGCGCACACACGCATATTTTAATGTTACTACACTAGAAACTTTGAGTCAGGAGATCTCAGATTTTGTTTTGTTGCGAAAACAGGGTGCAGCTCTCCCACAAAAAAGAAGGCCCGCTGTTTGTGCGCAGACGTGTGTAGATGTCTGTAATTGTGAGCACACTGAGATAAAAGTGGAGAAATAACACCAAACATGTGCAAGACATGCAGAGATCCTAAAGAACTGTGTATAAAGTGGGGTAAAGCTTTACTCTTTGGGATGGAACAGTGTTTAAAAATGTTCAGGGGAAGTTTCAAAAGAGTTTTTTTCAAAAGTTTCAAAAAGAAAAACGTTACTTTAGTGTTTAAAGTATACTGTGTGTATGAGTGCACAACTACTAAAGCAATCATCTAGTGCTTATAGTATTTTCCACAGAATTTAACGTTTTAACTTGAACAGAATAAGATTTCACCCACTTTCGAAGTACAGCGCCTATTTGATTCCCTTTCTTGCCAACGGGGTGTGGCCTTTAAAGAACAGTCTTAGCTACCAGAAAATGCTGATTCCAGACAGACAACTCCTGTTATGTGTCTGCTAGCAATCAGGATTACTCCTGTCAAAAACGATGCACTGCTCACAAACTTTTCAGTAGGAGTTAAATGTTTACAGTTATTTAATAACTCATCAGTAAATCATATCATTGGTTATTTTTTCAGATACTCATGACGTTTATCTATAATACAGGTGTTCACATATAAATTTCTTATAAATATATCTGCTTTTATTCTAAATGAACTCACTGCAGCAGGTCAGAGGGAGACAAAGATAAGCAGAGCAGTCAGTTAGCTCTGGGACAACTCAAATGTGGACTGTTCAAACTGGATAATTGTGAAATGTGCTAAATATCTTCCATGCTCTTGCAAAGTCAATGTCCTCTGTGTATCACTGTTTTGTTGCAGATCACTCACTTGAATACAAGGATATGTGGGAATGGGTGTGTTTCCTGGCTCTAGGTGTGTCAGCCAGTGTGAACCAGCGCAAATAGCTTGGCTCAGACGCACGATGAGTCACAGCCCATGACTACAATGAAAACATGGGCAGCTCAGACTGCAGAGAGGAGTAAAATCAGAGGATTAGATTGGGATGGACGGTTGAATAAATGTGTGTGTGCTTGTGTGCGTATGTGTGTGTGTCTGCGTGTGATTGTTTGTGTGCGTGTTATGAATAATTTCTCCCGCAGGATAAGGGAAGTCACATGCCACTGGCCTAACTGTAACTTGTGATATGACTGAATAAAAGTAACATAACAACCAGACAAAATAACTTTTAATCTATCAAATTTCTTTCAGCAGCTGTTTGGACCTGCCTATAGGTAAGAAGGTGTGAGTAGAACACCTGATTGTGCAACACAGGCTTAATCATACACAATGGACTGATCTCAATCAATGATTTCCAACCACATATCAGGTTTTTAAACTGAATGAACACATAACTCCAATTTTAGCCAAACTACATTGGCTCCCTGTTAAATATTGCATAGATTTTAAAATTCTTTTGTTCACTTTTAAAATTCTAAATAATTTAGCCCCCGCCTATCTCTCTGAACTACTCCACTTATACAATCCCAACAGAGCACTTAGATCATCCAATCACATGCTCCTTGCACAACCTAGGTCTCGAATGAAGTCGAGAGGAGACCGGGCCTTTGCAACCGTGGCACCCAGATTCTGGAATAACCTCCCTGTACATATTCGTACTGCCGAGTCTATCCAGTCTTTTAAATCACGTCTTAAAACTTATCTTTTTACTTTGGCTTTTGATTCTAACTAGTTGGCTGTTTTAGGTTATTGTGTTGTTACCTATTGTTTGTTGTCCTGTTTTATTGTTTGTTTTAATTGTCTCGTGTTTTTACTGACTGTGAAGCACTATGGTCAACACTGTTGTTTTAATATGTGCTATATAAATAAATTTTGATTTGATTTGATTTGAATGGATGGTATAATGGCTTTGAAAGCTGCAAATAAAATGTAGTATACGATGGAAAAAGAGAAAGATTTTATAGTATATCTGTAAAAAATAAATCACAAATATTGAAGGAAACTATGATCTTAGATTCAGACCATGCCAGCAGTGTACTGTAAGTATCTTGTTTGTAGGTATTGAGATGATTTTCAAGATATGATAAATGTCTATTCCAGAGCACATTTAAGAATATAACTCAATGTTTGCTGCTTTTTGTTTCTAGAGACATTGTCAAAATGCTTCTGTTATGATTTTTTCAAACTTCTGTTAAATAAGTGGACGAAGATGGATGGATGGATGGATGGATGGAGTATTCAGTGTAATGACTACCCATCCCTGGCAGTAATCCCAGAAAAAATGAGAAAAAAAGAAATTCAACGCATCTATTTGACGACAAGATTACTTTCTGTAGTTTTGCTTGCTTGAAAAGTTTGCTCAAAAGTATTTTAAAAGCCTGGTTTGCATTCAGAGAGCTTATCAAAAGCAGGCGGTCAGTACGCAGAAAGTGAGCAAATAGAAGTTCTTTGTAGCTTCATTAGATTTTTTTTACACAATGCAACATTGTCGATATTGTGTTGAGTGTTTTTCCAGCCAATGCTGAAGACAGAGTGAGATAAACATTGTCAAAGAGGCATTGTCAGTAGTGGAGAATGTCAAAAGAAATTCACCACAAATTCCACTTGTGTTTTTGGTGAATGAATGCACTATTGTAGAAGATGAGTTCAAAATAACTGCAAAAATAATCAGAACAAACACTGACCTGTCTTATGTTCCTACAGCTGCTGCCAGTTTCTTTTTATTTACTTATTTAGGATGTTTTATCTTTTTCTATGGTTTGATTCTGAAAGCAAATCAAATTGAAGTAAGAACTTCTTTAAGGAAAACACCCACTAAATCTAAAAGAATTGTATTCTATTGCACTGCTAAAGAATAAAAGTTTTTTTAATAAGTTATTAATATAGGCACCCTCTGCAATTATACTGTGCGCAAAAAATAATTAAGTATAATGACAATATTTGTTAAGTTTAGTTTAATAAAGAGAGATCATGAGAAGGAATTAAACATGATTTATTGATGTATAGAATTAAATTTGAGGTATTTGCCAGTTAGACTCCAATGGCCATCCCAGCTGTGATTTTGATTAGGGCAGGACCCACCAGAGTCTAGACGCTGGTGGTGGAGATGGAGGCATGAATGGAGCCTCAGTGATGAGGGAAAGAGGGTGATGGGGAAAGAGGTGTGTTGCACAAAGGCGTCTGCAAGGAAGAATGATGGATGCGCAGGAAGATTTAAAGCACGCAGAGTGAAAGCTGATTGGCCTGAAGAAGGCCGGCAGAAAGATGATTGGGGTAGACCAGTGATGTCACCGTCACCTTGACTGCCAATACCTGGGAAGCAGTCAGATGTGTGACTACAGATCTTCTTGTACAGCTACAAGCATTTCACCCCCATGTCATACTGTGTATGGTTGTGTGTGTGTGACAAATAAAATTTGAATTTGAATTTTGAATTCTTTATTGAACTAATGCATAAGCTTCATTTCAATAAGGAGAGATCATTAGAAGGAACTGAACATGATTTATTGATGTAGAAAATACAATTTGAGGTATTTGACTGTCAGACTTCGATGGCCAATTACAGCAGAACAGAATCCCAGAAGTGATAGGTATTAGGGCAGTATACCCAAAGAAAAGAACGCATTCTTGCCGTGGCAGGAAGATCTGATCTATAGGGAATGGAACATATGAATTTATGAAGCAGCAGAGTAGAAATTGAGCCTGCGACAAGACTCGAGGGCCATCGGGGGCCAGGAGGGTGGAGAGAAATTGTAATAAGGCATGAGGACAGACTAGAGCTAAGACAGGGACGTAGATCCTTTGATTTGGCTCAGAGCTGAGGTACGACAGGAGAGATACAGAGAGTTAGTGATAAGGCTGAGAGCTGGCAAAGGAGACAGGAGAGATTGAAGGGCAGAGAGGAGAGGCTGCCAGCTTAGGGGCACTGGAGGCCAACCTGCAGCAGAAAGATGATAGGAGACAAGAAAGGGTTGCAAAATGCAGGAAAGAGAAGAGCCTGCATTAAGACTCAGAGCCGCTGTTGGCCAATAGAGAGCAGAGAGCCTACAATAAGACTGAGAGTTGCACAGACAGGAGAGAAAAGAGCCTGCATGGAGGCGCGGGCTGGCCAACAGAGAGCAGAGGGCCTGCAAAAGGCTGAAAGTTGCAAGACAGGAAACAGTAAGCCGATAATCACCAACATGTGAACGACAAGAGAGATTTACCTAACCAAAGCTTCCTGGAATAACAGAAAGAGGCTAAGGGTTTTGTTTGTTTGTTTGGGGTTTTTTTTATTATATAAGGTTCACTATAGTGGACTGAATGAACTTCCGTATAAATGGCTTATGCAGATGTAAAAATCAAAGCTAAACATATCACCCTATTAAGAAAAAAGAAAACAGGCTCCGCCCCCTCACCTGAATTCCACACATAAACTTTGATCAGTTTCATATTACTTGGTATTGAAAAACTGAAACGTCAGTAATTATTGCAAAGACCAAAGCCTGACCTGACCTATCCGGGTCTAGCTTTGCTAAATACAACTCATGACTCTCAGAGATTTAAAAAAAAAAAAAAAAAAAAGGCATTTATCTGCACAGTTAGTTTAAGGCATGACCCAACTGAAAAATTTGAAACAAATGGGGGTATGTTGCGAATGCTGAGCAGACACAGTTCATGCTTTAGTAAAGAAAAACCACTGCAGGCAAGAGAATGTCTAACCTGAACACCCCTCTTGCCTCTACAATGGTGGACAGGGTCTGCACCTTTATAACTATGGCTAGATTTCACTATATGTCCTATCTGTAAGGTTTTGAATAGCAAAGTGACTTGAGCCGAATTTGCCCACTTTTTAGTTGGCTACTCATACAGAACATGTGGACTACTGCCACATGAGCTAAAGAGAGGAATCCTCACCTTCTGCTTACAGGAGTGGGATGCAATATAATGAGAAAACTAACTTGAATGTGTTGGTGCAAGTGCTGCAAACTTAGCTGCGGAGGATTCGCTAGAGTTGCTGCAGATTTAACTCTAGATGAATGTGAATGATCAGGCTGAGTGATTAGACTGGGAATTTTAGCTTCTTACCAAGCTTTGAACTTATGAAATTCCACTAGAATGTGTTTTCAGTATCAGCCAAAGCAAAAAGTTAAATGAGATGTCATGCAAATAACCACAACTGAGAATGAATTAACCATATTTTTTAAAAAGCTGAATACAGTTTCACTTGCCAAACCCGGGCTTGATTACTGCCACACCTGCTGAATCAAGAAATCATTTCAATAGAACCTGTTTGACAACGTGAAGTTGGCTAAAAGCTTGAGGGGGGGAAAAAACACCCATCACACCACAATCTAAGGAAACTCGAGAACAGATCACCAAGGGACTGACATCTATCAGTCTGGAAAGGCTTACAAAGCCATTTATTAGGCTTTGGGACTTGAGGGAATCACTGTGAGAGCCATTATGCAGAAATGCAGAAAACTGGGAACACTGATTAACCTTCCCAAGATTGGCTGTCCTACCAAAATTACTCAAAGAGCACATCAATGACTCATCCAGAAAGTCACAAAAGAACCGAGGGCAACATCCAAAGAACAGCAGGCCTCATTTGCTTAGAGATTCAGCAAAAATAGATGCGTCTGCCTAATCTTTTTTTTTTTTTTTTTTTTAAGTTAACATGTTCTTTATTTCTTTTTTTTTTTTTTCTTCTTTTTTTTTTTTTCTTTGGCCTGTCCCGTTTGGCTCTTTTGCCATCAGAATTGTTGTCTAAAGGCAAAGAAAGATGCCCAACGGATTTACTTTACCAAACTGACCATCCCAGCCTTGCCGTAATGGTCCATTTGATTCACCTTTTATTGTTTATTTTATTTTCACTTACTGAATACGGGACAGACTTGACTGGGGGAAAGAAGGGGAGAAAGAAAGAGGGAAAGAGAAACAGCTGAGAAGAGGGACGGGGGAGAAGGGCAAAAGACAATCTTAAATGGGGCATTTGTGATCGAGCACCCTCAAAATTGGCTGAATGAGAAAAATCCTTCAAAGAAGATTGGGCAAAAATTCCTTCACAGTGATGTGAAAGACTCATCACTGGTTATTGCAAACATTGCAGTTCTTGGCACCAAGGGTGGCACAACCAGTTATTAGCTTTAAGGGGCAATTACTTTTCCACATATGCCCAGGTGGGTTTGGATTGCATTTTCCCATTTAATAAATGAAAAACAGCATTTTGTATTTACTCAGTTTATCTCTGTCTAATATTAAAATGTGTTTGATCATCTGAAACATTTAATTATGACAAAAATTATAACTAGGTAAGGGGGAAAATACCTTTTCATGGCACTGTAACTATTAACAACGGTCCATAGTCATCTGGAAGATAAGCAGCCCTTCATTTCATGATGCATCAAATGTTTTCAGTTAAATACTATTTTATTTATATAGCACCAAATCACAACAACAGTTGCCTCAAGGTGCTTTATATTCTAAGGTAAAGAGCCTACAAAGAAAACGATTACAAATACAAAGAAAACAGAGATAAGCCCAACAATCATATGACCCCTTATGAGCAAGTGCTTTGGTGACAGTAGGAAGGAAAACCTCCCTTTTAACAGGAAGAAACCTCCAGCAGAATTAGGCTCAGGGGGGAGCAGCCATCTGCCGCAACCGGTTGGGGGTGAGGGGAAGACAGGACAAAGTCTTGCTGTGGAAGAGAGACAGAGACTAATAATAACAAATAATTAAATACAGAGAGATGTATAAACACATAGTGAGTGAAAAAGATGACTAAAGAGAAAGCATTCAATGCATCATGGGAATCCCCCAGCAGCCTAGAAGTATTGCAGCGTAACTAAGGGAGGATTCAGGGCCACCTGATCCAGCCATAACTATATGCTTTAGCAAAAAAGGAAAGTTTTAAGCCTAACTTTAAAAGCAATCTCAGAGCGAAGAGTTCTAATGGGGTGATATGGCACCATTAGGTCATTAAGATTAGACGGGGCCTGATTATTTAAGACCTTGCATGTGAGGAGCAGGATTTTGACTTCAATTCTGGATTTAACAGGGAGCCAATGAAGACAGGAGAAATATTTCTTCTCTTTCTAGTCCCGTCAGTACTCTTGCTGCAGCATTTTGGATCCACTCAGGGCTTTTCAGGGAGTTTTTAGGGCATCCTGATAATGACAAATTACAGTAGTCCAGCCTAGAAGTAATACATGCATAAACCAATTTTTCAGAGTCACTGGGAAATGCACGCAAGACAGTTCAGCAGCCTGATTCTTCATCCATAAAGCTATGCTGTTTGTATTAGCTGCAGTGTGCAGTTTAGCATTGCATTGGTGGGATGGGAGTATATGTTGCTCTAAAACCTGTATGTAACTTTCAGCATTGATGGTGCCTTTTCCAGATGCAAGCTGCCAATTCCATAGGCACTGATGTATCCCCATACCAGCAGAGATGTAGGCTTTTGAGTAGTGATTGACAAGCCAGATGACTGTTTCTCTTCTTTAAGTCGAGAGGATGTGATGTTGATGTTTTCGAAAATACATTTCTAAATTCAGTTCATTTGAGCACAAAACAGTTTTCCACTTTACCTCAGTCCATTTTGAATGAGCTTTGGGTCAGAGAAGGTGGCAATGTTTTGGGATTGCGTTCAATTATGGCTTCTTCTTTGCATGGCAGAGCTTTAGCCTGCATTTGTAGGTGGGATAGTGAAATCTTTGCATAGAAAAAAATAACTTTTGGAAGTATTCTTGAACCCATTCACTGATTTCCATGACAGAATCATGCCTGCTGCTTAAGGGCACGAGGATCACAGGCATCCAGTACTGATTTTCTGCCTTGCCTTGTGCACAACATTTTCTGCTGATCTTATCGTACTGTCATAAATGAGTTTTTCAAACACTTTATGATTTTTGATAAACATTATTCTGAAATTGTTCCAGACTTAGTGGACAGTTTTTTGCATATTGCTGACCCTCTGCCCATCTTTATTTGGGAGAAATTCTGCCTCTCTAAGGTCATCTCACTGACCTTTTACCGATGAACCTAGATGCAAAAAAATTCCTCCAGCAGTGCCACTTACCTTTGCAGTCTTTTGTTAACCCCAACCCAACTGAAATAGGGGTCATAAATGAGCTAATACTTTTGGTAACGGTAATGGTCTCAGCTTTCTTTGAATTATTGTGGAAAAAAAAATATTTGTTTATGAGATTTGACAGTCATTGCATTCTGTTTTTATTTACATTTCACACAGCATCCCAACATTTTAAGAATTGGGGTTGTATTTGAACTTTGGATATACAGCACAAATTTTCATCTTTTAAGTTTTGTCCTTAGCTGTTAAATGTTCCATGGTAGTGGAGCTGCAGACTGGCTACAGATGTATGTGTCTGTCTGTTACTTGATGAGCAGGTAATATGTAATGCATTTACAGGGCTATTGCTGAGGAAACAGATACCTGCTACTGTTGAAAATGATACTATGAAAGCAGTACTATGAGGAAACAAAAATGTAAGCAGTGAGTGGGAGCTCATGCTAAACTGTCATAAAGCTAAGGGGGCTGTACCTTCATAATAATGCTCTGCAGTTAGCCTTCACACTGTCATTGTCATGGTAAGAACTTTTACATACAAACCATGTACTTGTAAGGGAATATTTGAATACTGGGATGATGCCTGCTGTTACTTCTGTAAGGACGGTGTACATGGCTTATTCTAATGCTTATATTATTTCCAAACATATCTGCAATTCAACAAGATTAAAATCACTCTACTGTCTTCAACTGTGTTGAGACTGTTCAAGCCAGGGAAGTTTAAATCCTTGTAATAAAAGTAGAATGTAATTCCTCGCCTTTCAAATTGCTTTGCAAGTTGAGTACTGGGTAAAGTCCTGTTTAAAAACCTATTTAACCAATTTAATTAGCACAGATAATTGAATTTCATCTTGTTGGCAAATTAGCGAACCTATGGAATGAAAACTGATCACCCCATCATTAAGAAGTTTCCCCATAACTGAATTAACACATGCATCATTTGTTACGTCAGATGCAATGTATTACCACGTATGCAATTCTGTGCTACGCTAGCCCCAGAGCGCTGTGGGTAAGTAAACTACAAGCTGCAGCTTCTCAAAACAAAGTGGACCTCAAATAATCATTGAGAGCAGAGTGTACCTATGTGGAGATACACTAGAAAGAAATCACTGGCAGCTCATGAATGTGCAGTACTCAAGATAAACTATCTTGCAACACACGGGTCACGCTGCCTGTTATTTGCTATCACCATAGTAACTCGTCTATTGGTAATCTTTTTGGAATTCCCCTCAGTTCCTGCTCTCTCGCATGCACACGCTGACTTACAGGGCACACACGAGCACATGCTGATGACTCAGAATGGCAAGCTGTTCCTTTGGTAGAGAAGAGAATGTCAGGAAAAAAGGGGAATAAGAGACAGATCGAGTTGTGGTTTCCACTGCAAGCTATGAGTCACAAACACGAGGGAGTGAGTCAAAAAAAAAAAAAAAAGACTATTCTGGGATGGCTACTATAGCAACATAATAAGCAAGGGGGCAGGTACTTGCAGGGATGTTTCCATAGCAATGCCCTGTGTGTGTGTATGGATAAATATCACATGCCCAAAAAGCAGTTTGTTATGTAGTAAGGAACTCTGCCCCACTTTTTTACACAAAGTATTATAACAGTTTTTAAAGAAGATGATTATCCCCCTCCCGTCTTGTCTTTCTATTTCAGCCTGAACAGACCTTTTTGTCTGCACAGAAGAGTCATCTAAACAGCCCGATGCTTGGAACGCCTTCCGCACGTTTGGTCTTGTTGTCACCACCCTACAGCAGGCTTAATAAGTTCCTGGAAACCTCCGGTAAATTTATGTTGTTCAAGTGTTGTAATGCATTGCCCCCAGAAAATTAAGCAAGTGATCTGACACATTACTGATGCACACCTTTGTGAATCTGATTAGATTACTGTGATCATTTTCTTCACAGAGTCTCACAGCTATTCACTATCAACTGTTTTCAGCTATTGATCTCTCACTCCACTTCCATCCGTTGTGCAGGCAGATATGATCCCAAGCTGCACATTCCAGTCATAGCTAAAAATGTTGATGCGCTCACTCACATGAGTATAATGTAAACGGCCAGCAAGTCAGTACATGAAGAACAGATGAGTGAAGTGGGGGGTACCCCTCTGCTAATACAAGTCTAAACGGCTTCTTTCTTAACAGAACGTTTTGAACTGAAGTGAGACAACAGTGGTACCTGTTTTTAGTTCTGCAAAAAATACATTTCTAGCAACGCACATTTGTTTTTTCGTGTGAAGATAGCCTAGGGCTATTTTAAACACTGAACGTTGAGTACACACCCAAACCACAACTGTGGAGCTATTATGACTAACATTTGAAAGTAATATTTCCTAATGCACCGTCCTCTAGCCTTGTAGGGTAGCGAACCAACTATAAAGGTTTATTAAAGAGAACACATTTTTATTTATTTTGAATGTTTTTCCAACATGCAATATTTCTGCCTTAGTAGTCATGGCAGTGCATTATTGTAGTTTGGCTTAGTTTGACAACACGCCCCACCTCCAGATTCTGGTAACATGAGACAGAAGCAACTCTGGGGTTTCATGTCCAAAAGTGCAGGGGCTGACTGTTTTCTCTCCATACCTCTCTCTTGACTTGTGTCACGCACTTTCTTCTCTACTTTCACACCGACAAACTCTGTTGCAGGGCAACACAAACTCACCAACAAACAACTTATTAATAATCTCTTCACGGATGACAATAACTGCTTCAACTTAAAGCTGGTACTTGCAGCGGATGTTTCGTGTTATGTTGTCCGAAGTGCTTCGTCACTACTGCAAAAGATCTAATCTTTTCTTTCCCTGCCTCCTTTAGCTATTTCCCCTCAACATACTCACCTTTGACCTCCCTCATTCCATTCTAGGGCTGCGTTTTAGAGCTATAGAGCTGCAGAGAAATGTGCAGCTCGCACACTTTGACTGCACTAAAGCCATGAAAAGACCCTATCACCAAACAGAAGATCTCAAGGTCACATTTCTAATCTAAGAGGATATAATATGATATACAGCATGTATATATGCATGTGTAACTATCTGTAATGTGTTGCAGTCTTTAAACTTCATATTTTCATTCTTGGCCCTGCCTCAAAAATAGAGGACATTTGACTTGAAGTCGCGCTGGGTGCTGACTAAGAATCCATCTTCCTGACCTCATTTTTATTGCTCAAATTTAGTGTGTGTGTGCGTGTGAGTGTGTTAGAGGAATTTAAAACCCAGCAACATACTAGAGTGTAGGGAAACCCCATAAAAGTCTAAGGGTGGGATTATGTGGTGGCTGAGTGTTGTTTCTATCCGCCCAGAGATGTCCCTCCAACTGTGACAAGAGTGATGTGCTCTTGTTTTGGCCAGCTGGCCTGTGACAATAAGCAGAGCTGTAAATATGTCCAGATTTGTGTAAAATAGACACATGTAAGGCCTTTAACGATAACTTAAAGACACAAAATCTACACACTCATAATCCATAGACATGCTTAACCCACACAACAGGAACGTCAGTGGTAGCTTTCCTTTCATGAAAACTGTGTCAGATTGCTTCACCTTGCTGTTCCAAGCCCTCCACTGACTACCTAACCCTTTTCCAGATGTGTGTCTCGCAACACCAGATGCTCAGCACATGCATACCATGCCCAGAGCTCCTACTGCGAGCTGACAGCCACACAGGGACCTTGTGTGGTGAAACAATACATCAGCTCTCTGTGTTCCTCCCTTACAGGGCTCCTCGCTGATCCAACTGCTTTCAAGAATCCCCACCCCTCCTCATGCGAGCACACAGAAGAGAGAGAAAAAAAATGTCCAGAAAACGAGGATCAGTAGAGGAAGGAAAAAGTAGTGAGTGTGTGGCCAAGTAAGAAATAAAGACCAGGGGGAGGAAGGTTGGCAGGACTGGAAGAGAAAATGTTGCTCTTTGGCATAAGACAGCTCATTGTTCTCGTGGCTTGCTTCAGTTTGGTTTTTTAACTCTGAGGCTTCTAAATACAAAGCAGGCACAGCATATTGTGTGGACTTGATGCTGCCTCCATCTGGCAGGAAGCTTGCCTCAAAACGATTAAAACTGCATGGGTTCTGCTCAGAGTCATTTCATATTTGACTTACAAAACAGCTTTGGTAACGCCACTCCTTCAGCAATCAAAGGGTTATCCTTCAGCACTTTTGTAACTGCCGCTGTGGTGCGAGTGAAGTCAAAGTTATTTGCTCAAGTTACAGCCCTCTTCCACCGTGATCCACAGGATGAGTGAGTCATGTGTTCAAGGACTTGGGTGCTTGGCTGTTGTGGGAACATTTCCATTTTCTGATTTCCATGAGACTACAGAACAAACTAAAATGGCTTCCCTGATTCCACACCATGGTGGAAGATGGTTGCGCCAAAATGATCTTGAATCACGCTTAGCAAGTAGGAAAAAAATCACACATCTGACTCACTCTGAGATGAGAGTCCTCTCCTGTGCATCTCCCATGAGTGTGTGGATGAGTGCGTCAGAAAGAAAGCCCCTGCATCCACCCGAGAAGTTATAAAGTTTAATGCGCAACACTTCAGTGATCAAACCACAGTCAAGCGTACTAAATGTGTCACATGTTTGATATTAAAGGGAAGTTAAATCAATATGTGCCTGAATAATCTGCATTCATTACACGGGCTCGTCCAGGTGCACCGTTTCACCTGCAACCACTTGTAACAGACAATGCTGCGACAAACAAAGAAACGCCGGGCAGCAGGTGTGGGGAAATTTCAACAACAAATGATCAAGTGTGTTCAACAAACTTTCATATGGTTGGGTGTGTCCGATGAAGACAAAAGCTTTGTGCTCACAGTTCAGCGCCAACAGACAAAATTTATTCAAAGCATCTGCCATTACAAAAGAAAGAGTTTAGCTTTGAGTTGGGCATTCAGGCAGATGTTAAAAAAACAAGTAAATTGATGTACCACACAGGAAACTGTGGATTATGGTTATCCCTGCTTTCTTTTCCTCTTTTTTTACTCTAGCAATACCAACTTGCAGAAGTAGGTTCTGAAACATGGTATTTCAGCATTGGACTGGGGTGTGGCTCTCTCTACATTTTTATATCAGCCCTGCACGCACACTTATCATTGTCAAAAATAAAAAATCATTTTCCACTTACAGACTACATATTTACATGCGCATTTGGAGCTTTAAAGAAGTTAAAGTTTAATGTGAAAATCTGCTCTGAACTTCTAAGTCTTAAAGAATTGTTTTACTTTGGAGTCCATGCGCCTTTTCAACCACTGTCAACTCCAAAACTGAAACACATTTTATTGATGCTTATCAAGTTTAGTGTTTTGTTTTCATGGCGTAAACATGATAACAAAGCACAGATTTTATGTGAATGGCCCTTGCCCTCGTGTATCCAAGAGTTCCTTATAAAGATTTGTTTCAGTCATCTCCTTAGGGGAGCACAGACTACTTCAAAACAAGAACCCATAGTTTAAGGCAGACAACATTCCCATATTCTCAAACCACAGAGCTCAGCCCAGCCATTTTCTCTACCAGATGTGCTGTATTCAATAGCCTTCAATGTTAAGTCTTTGCCTGCCCTCTACAGGGACTTGAAGAATCTAGTTTTAAGTTGGCTTACCATTTGTATAGTAAACCCACATATGGTTTGCAAGAGTTAGAAATTTAAAAACGCCCTATACATGTTCCAAGACAGCTAGACATTAATCCTGATGAGTCACAAAATCAGCTGCAGAAGTGCATCACAAGATGCCTGCTGAGCCCAAGGTTAAGTAACTGGATAAAGCCAAAATGCAGTATTTTACTGACCTCTTCTGGTTGAATTTTTCATTGCATGTTTCAAAACCTAACCACTGCCTATTAGCATGTGTGGGCACTGTTGTACCATAGACTGCAAGGTCATTTTCTGTTTTTGGTACGCATGAAGTTAAGAAAACCCAAATATTTGTTTGCTTATTCTCAAAACAAAACTTAACAGAAATACATTCAGATTGAATTCACACACAATGGACATCAAAGAGAGAGATAGCATTGAGGGAAATGCTTTATTTCGCACGTCAAACAACCAGAAAACCACTTTGAAGGCCACAGAGAAACTTCATTCTTGTCTTCAAATACTGTCATTCCTGCAGGTAAGTAAGCATGTGTGGCTCAATGTCCATTGGTTTTAAGTGTTGGAGAGCAGAAGCGCAGAGTGCTTTTGTTGACTATCAGTGTCCTCTCACTTGAAGATCTTGCCCTGGTTGAAGGCTTTACCCACATGCTTGAAGTCTCCCTCCCAGGCAAAGTACTCTTTTACCATGGTTTTGCACTCTTCACTGTTTGGATCCAGCTTGCGCCAGTCATATGATTCGTAGTCAATCTGCCAATCTTCAGAGAGCTGGGAAGGAAAGTCACAAATTGAATTCAAGTTAATTACCCTCAGCTTTTAATCCAAAAATATATCATCAACATCACTATCCGATTTTAGATGACACATTCCATCCTACCTATCAAGGCGATAGGTGAACCGTAACAGAATGCATTCAAATGCAGACCATGTAGGCTACGGGACACTTTATATGAATGCCAGATCTCAACATTCCTCAAATGGTTTTTTTTTCCCATTTTCACAACAACTGTATACAACAGAGTGGTTTTCCGTGACAACAGCCTAAATACAGCAGTATCAATAATTATAGTTTGAAATTTAAAGGTAAGGTTTAGTGTGTGCACATGTCCACTGCACAAAAGCAATGTTTTGCTGCCTAAAATAGACATGACAATCCACAGAGTTCAAAAGTCAGCTTAGGTCAGTAACCAACAAATACCTGCACAACTAAATCTGTCTTTATTCAAGGACAATTGTCTTAAACTGCAATACGGTTTGTGGCCACAGCATGAACCAGCCTTTTACTCACTTAACCAGAGATGACTGGGATGAATATGGTCTTGAGTTTCTCTTCCCCCGTTAGATTAAGACTGCGTGTCATAATGGGACACTGCCTTGCCCAAAAACAGGGGTAATTTAAAAACACTGACTGGAACGTTAATCCTAACAGAGCTGCAATCCATGCACTTCACCTCGACACATGAGGAAATGCCCAAATCAATGTGAGAAACACTGGGGATATTATCAAATCAGAACATTGATCAAAGCACGTTTAAAATCTAATACTTACAGTGAAGGCCAGTTCCTGGCCTCTGAAGACCCAGATGCCAGAGATGCTGCTGTCGTTGTTGGTGCCGAACAAGATGACACTGGCAAAGGCATTCTTTCTGAGTTTGTCCAGGCGCTGGAACATACCTGTGAGGTACAATCAGAGATTTGAGACATTTTGATTTTTATCAACACGTCAAGGACATCTTCTATTTGATCCATATCTAAAGGAACTTCTGTCTCTCTACATGTAGAACAAAAACAAAAAAACAAATTGCCTGTGGGGCAATTCTGATCCTGTTTAATGTGACCACAGCATGAACCAGCCTTAAACTCACTTAAAACAGAGATGACTGGGATGAATATGGCTTGCAGTTTCTCTTCCCCCGTCTGATTAAGACTGTGTGTCATGACAGGACACTGCCTTGCCCAATGACAGGGGAATAATTGCTTTTCTCCTAATTGTAGTACAGACCCGTTTCTGAAGTTGATTCAAACATGTCCAAACTCCTTACAAGAACGTCACTGAAGACCTGAAGATGACCAATTTAACATTTGACAAAAAGGTACTTAACACTTATTTTTAAAAAACAAATCATGGTTTTAGCAGTGCCAAGCCCGTTTGTCCCAATTTACACATTCTTTGAAAACTGGTGTAATCAGCTTTCCTGAAAAACTGCAGGATTAAATTCCAACTAGGGCTGCCACAAACGATTATTTTGATAGTCGACTAGTCACCGATTATTTATGCGATTAGTCGACTAATCAGATCATCATCCACTGGACGTAAAACTACAGCTTATTGCACCAGCAGCATCTGCTCTTATATAACTATCATTAGCTTACAGCTTTAAGCTTTTAAGGTGCTAACTAAAAATAAAGACAAGATGATAGTTTATTCAATTTTAATGAAATTTGCAGATTGTTTCGGTAAAGTTTAATAAACTCCTTGCTATCTAAAATATAACAGGACACTGGAGTATATTCTCCAGCATCTCACACTTCTGATAATCAGCTGTCTGCTTGACGTTTATTCAGCTGTGTAAAAACTATAACTTTAATCTCAGCCAAACCGATTTACTCAGGAACAAATAAAATAAAATAAAAAAATAAAAATAAAAAAAGCCAAACAACAACATTTTTAATTTATCTAAGTGACTCATATATATTTAACCTGAGTCGCGAAAGACGGCGGTGGGTTTGAAAACAATTTGCCGGGAGTCCGGTGTTCTCACGGCGCTAGTGACCTAGCCCCCGGCTAGCTATCGAGCTAGTGGGTAACAGACGTCTCCGAAAACGTCGGAGCGCTTTTGAAAATATGTGGTGTCCTGATAAACTGAGCCGATATTTGAGGTTTACACAGCTACATTCTCGCCTGAAAATATGTTAAACGTTTATTTTGTGACCCAGAAAGAATAATAAGAGTAATATTAAAACTAACTAGCTACCGCCATTGTTGGAAACTAAGCTGGGCCGCGCTATGAATTCTGGGACACAGCTGCTTCTTCTTCTTCGGGGTTTAACGGCAGCTGGCATCCTTGTACATGCTGTGCTGCCATCTTCTGTTTCAGTCCGTTATTACACTCTTAAATCCTGCTATTATTCCTGCATCTTTTGCGATCTTACAAAGCTTCAAACGACACGTCGACTATTAAATCAGTCGTCGACGATTTTGATAGTCGACGTAATCTTGACTAGTCGACAAATCGTGGCAGCCCTAATTCCAACCCAGAATCAGTCCAAATGATTTAAATGAGACTAAAACCTAAATCTTCACCAGGACTGAGAAAACCAGCAGTACCCACTGCAGTCAACAAGAACACAAGTTAAGATGCATTTAAAATGATCTGTCCTGTGTAGCAAGTCCCAGCACTGTCTCCTCTAATCCCCTCTTTAAGGCTACATGAGAGCCGTCTTAGAAGTCTACAGACTTTCAGAAAAATTCCCATATGCACACGACTGCCTCTGATCCCAACTTGTTCCTGGGCCATAGGAGCAAACCTAAACAGATGGAGGAAATTCATGCCAGCACATGAAGTAGCAAAGAAAGATGTAAGACCAGGGAAGAAAATAAAGCCTTTTCTGCGTTTGCTTTCCAACCAATAAACAACCATAATAATAAAGTAACTTTAGATACTAATGAGACCAAAGGTGTTATATAAAATGGCTGCTGCTGAGTCTCACCTGTGATAAGGTTGCAGCTCTTGAAGGTAAGTGTGAGCTCCTCGGGATATTTGTACTGGCTGTGCCAGATTGAGTAGCCCTCACGGTCAAAGTGCTCCCAGAAGTGGGGAATGGCTACGGTCAAGGTGTCCTCGTTGGAATACTTTCTCTTGAACTCATCCATAACAAATGCGCTAAAATGAAAAAAGGAAATGACACGAGTTATGTGATCCGTGTACATGCAAGGTGAAGAGAACAAGGTGCAGAAATTAGATTGAGATCACTGGAAAAAAATTAATGTAGGAACAGTTACTGAATGCCTACAACCATTTTGTGGGTCCTACAGGACTATAAAAGGACGTTTAAAGCCAGGATTTGCCACTGACAATAACCCGAGTTTATAAATACCCACATGACTCCACCATCTTTACTTCAAAGAGAATCTTTAAATACCATAAAGCCTTGATTATATTCTGTTGCAGACATGGACAGCTGGAGACGACGTGACCAAGTAGTCGTTCCTTTTATACTTCTCCAAGTCCACTGCCTGGGGTATACGCATAGTTTGCAAATTGTAATGTAAATTTCTCTGCAGACAAGTCTGCACAGTCAACCCCCCCCCTCCCCCCCCAAAAAAAAAATTTAATCAGACCTAAGCCAGCTGACACACAGATATACAGTCAACCTTGAAGGGCAACTATGCATCTCAAAGTTACATTCTGTTTGTGGCCACAGCATGAACCAGCCTTTTACTCACTGAATTCAGAGATGACTGGGATGAATGTGGTCTTGATTTTATTTTCCCCTGTTAGATTAAGACTTGGTGCCATTAAATGGGCACAGTCTTGCCAAATGATAGGGGACCATCTTTCCACAGCATAGGAATGTCAAAACTCAACATGTGAAACCACATAACGAGTTTTAAATGATCAATATGCCAAAGACTGCTACAGATGCACAATAGAGAAATAGGCCTTCACCAACTGATTAACACTCTTAAAGGCAGAGAAGCCTTTAGGGAAAACTACTGGGGTAAAGGGTCACACCCAACACTTGCAGATTGACTCCACATTATAGATTTTTAATTACCATACAAGGTGTGAGCTTACAGCGAAACAAATTCTGAATGATGAAATGTATACACAAAAGAAAAAAGATCTCTCTACCTCTTTGGCAGGTGTGCAAAGGGGTCCTTGGCTTTAGGCTCTGCAGCCAAAACAGCATCACAGTCATCCATTTCCTCTTCAGGATCAGGCTTCTTCTCTTCCTTTTTCTCTTCCTTCTTCTTCTCTTTCTTCTCCTGGGGCTTGCCAGCCTCCTTTCCTCCCTTCTCTTTCTTAGAAGGAGTCTCCTTCTTGGGCTGCATCTCAGCAAATTTCTTGGCTGGAAGAACAAAGCAGTGAAAGTCATGTTCCGTCTTTGGTTTTGTATCTGTTGGGAAGGAGCCTGCCCTCAAATCATTTGCCCAACAATGGCTGATTTTAGCTGTGTTAGTATTGGCGTGAATTAAATCAGATATGCAAACTTTTTTTTTTTTCTTAACTTCAAATAGCCTCAAAGACAATGCTTGGGGGGGGGCAGTGTGAAGTATGGCCCGACTCCATTGTGCACCTTAAACTTGGCAGCACGATCGGGTGTAATACTAGATTCTTAAATTGGGTTCTACTCTGAGATCCCTCACCAGCGAGGTGATTGGAAGATAATTACCCACAAAATTCAGTTGTCAAAGTGATACAGTATTACTATTATTTTTGAAGAATCCAATTGTGCAAATAACTCAAATATTAGCAGTGAATGCAGCTTTTCCAACTATCATTTAAACAACAATGGTGTGGACTTTTGCTTTTAAACATTTCAGACACTTAGGCTACGAGTTCATACTGTCTAACATGTATGCCTTCTGATCTAACTGCTGGTGACTCACCGTCAAACTGGGCCATCTTTTCACACAGCTTGACCTCTCCCAGGACAGCCTTGAACTGTGGCTGGTTGACACAGGTGACAAACCAGCGGGTCACATTGGGATAGGGCTGACGGAAAGAAGGCTCCAGGACCTACAGGGAACAGTGAGGTGTTAATGGCTTCTGGTGCAACTTCCTCCCCAAATTTCATTACAGAGATGAAGTATTGCCATTAGGCTCCAAGGTACCGCAAGGTGCAGCCGTCTGTGACAAACCTGTTTGTAGAGCCAGAGCATGGAGCAGGCCACGGTGATGTCTGCAAGGGTGACCCTCTCTCCCACAAGGAAGGTACGGGTGTTCAGGTGTTGGTTCAGCACAGCAAGGAACTTTTTCACATCCTCCTTGGCCTGCTCGGTGGCCTGGACAGTGGAAGAAAAAGAAAGAAAAATGACTGTAAATCTTATTTTCCAGTACCAAGGTGCAACAACAGGGTGCAGTCCTCTAGGAAGCCATTGTTTCAACTAAGAAACACTGAGCTGTATACCTGCTTGTTGAACTGCATGATTCCCAGAGTGGGGAAGACCCATGCGCTGGCAGGAGGGATGATCTCTGAGTCAGCGAAGCTCACCCACTGCAGCACTTGGGCTGCCGCCTGAGGAGTGGAACCGCGTAGGGTATCATTGCTCACTACGCACACAAGATTTTAAAAAGGAAAGTTGCTGTTATGGTTTCACAGTCGTTCTGATTTTTAAAAAAAATTATAGTACAACTTCAGCATTTTAAGATTTTCTTAATACACTAGAGGTAAAACTGTATAGATATAACTAGTAATGTGGTCTGACCCATCTATATGATGATAAACCCTTGAGTCAAGAAATGTCCTGTGAATTTAAATGTTTTGCTGATTGAGTGCTGTATCCCATCACAAATTCTAGACTGAATTAACTGCATCCCTGAGCAATTTTCTAAAACAAGAGTGTAGAATTCAAGCCACTTAATTATTATTAAATGTGAGACTTACAGTAGTGAGCAATGGCATTACTCTCAAACAGACAGAAGCCGTCATCTCCCTGGTAGGCAGGTACCTACAAATGACACAACTACTCATTTGAACACATTCAATGTGTTTTTAAGTCAGAGAACAAAGCGGTGCATGTGCAGATCTGTTAGCTACGAAACATAAAAGGGTGTGTTGTCAAACTGGTTAAATCCCAGCTCATAAGTTGCATTTGACAAATAACGAGTCAACCTTATTCGTGTGGGAAGGAAAAAAAGAGAGGCTCTAAAAGCAAAGCAAAAATGCATATTTAAGGGAATTGATACATTGAATTGATTAAGCCAGCTGTACTTACCTTGCCCAGAGGGAAGTTGTTGAGGAAGGCAGGAGTACGGTTCGTCTGCCCGAAGGTGAAGGCAGGGGCACTCGTGGCAACTTTGAGGCGAGCACCACTGTACTGGGCTGCAATCTGGGCCTTAAAGGCCCGCCAGTTCTCTGGGTACGTGTACAGAGTCTGAAAGGACAGAAGACAACTGTTTTTAAAAGCAAACTGCATATATATGCACCACACCTTTTCAAGCTGGATGTCTAACCATTTGATTGGCCTATGAATGACTTTCAGGAAATAGCCTGGTGTTTTACTAATGTATATACTGAGTCCTGAACAGGCTTCTGTCGGTTTTCTAATTCTACTTAAGGCATGTAAACTTGGATAAAATTGGTAAGCAATCTATCAAACCCGTTAAGAGGCAGCATTTAATTTGTTTTAGTGTCACAAATAAAAGGATCCCATCCAAATTAAAAGGGTGGACCAATTAAAATCTGGCTGATTAGGCTATGGAGCATGATGAAGCTGAAATACATGCTGACTTGCACGGAATACCGCATTTCTGTTAATCAGTTATCTAAAATAAATAAATTATTTTCACGTGGCTTAAAACGCTCTCTTGACAAATAAGCTGTTCCTTAACACCGAGTCGCTTAACTTCGGAGAATAAATTTAAATATACGGCAGAATTGAGACTAAATAAACTGAACTGTAGCGATACCCTCAGGTAAAAAAAAAAGAGGGAAAAAAAGCGTATGATGTGAGGAGGAGGTTTTCAAAGTGATGAATAGGTAAGGTAACGTGGCACAACCCTGAGCTAAGAGAGCGGAGTCTTCCACTTACAATGCATCGTTAGCAACAGCTAACCTGTGTTAGGAGGAATACTGAATGGTATTGTTTACAAATATCCCCTATAAAAGCTAGAAAACACTCCGAAAGCAATGTCTGTGTGAAAAGCTACTCAGTAAGAGGGCAGATGCATCTGATTTTTAGCGGATTGCAGCAGGAAACCTAAAAGTAAGCACTATAGCTGGCCATCTCTCCATCTTACTCACCCCTGCCGCCATCTTCAGGACGAGAGAAAGAAAGAACGACGGCGCACTTCACTGACGTATTTACGGCCAAATGACGTGCGCGTTCTTGAAATATCCGCGTTCACAATTCTTCTGAACGGCATGGATAAAGCTGCCTGGTCACATTTCAAAACATCCAAACATGACTTAAAAACTTAGTACCTTCACAAATAGCATTTGTAGCTAACACAGGGAGATAAACATACACTGACACAAGGATGTAAGAACAAATTAAATATTTTATTACAGCAAAAGCAAAAAATATGTAGGAATGATGAGCATTCAAAATAACAAACACTACTAATATGGATACTTCTATTCGTTAGCAATTTTTAAGTAAATTTGTTAACACTCTTACAACATTTCCATTAAAAAAAAATGTAGGCTGTACAGCATAATAACATGATGTGCCTATAGGGCTTGGCCCCCATCTCCATACCAGAACAGAAGAAAAATAGTAATTTGTCTGTCTTAATAGTAATTAAGACAGACAAACTGAGATACAACGCAATAAAGTCCCACTGTTTCTTGCTCCTCAGAAGAAAATCAGCTCACAAGACCTGAAACAAAATACAGATGGTAAGTTTAAAAAAAAAAAAAAAAAAAACATACACCATTATTTTTGTTTGTTCTTGTTGTTTTTATGTGCAAATAATCATAACCAAACTAAACCAACAACAACAAAAAAGCAGATCTATGACCCATCTGACAATGTACTGTGGTCTAATAACTTACCCAGATAATCATCCATGAGAGATCCAATGGCAAACTGAAAAACAAGGAAAACTTTGTTTTAATATAGTTTTAAGTATAAAAGATTGATGAAGGCACAATGGCATCCCACATTGATTTGTTGAGCTGAGATTTTTCACTGTTACCGTCTTGGCGTCTGTAAACTGGATGTGACAAGTGATCTGACTGTTGAACCATACACTTTAATAAGTATGCCCTGAACAAAGACAGTTGTAGCGCACTGGCAGTTTGCAGACAGCACATCGACTGGCAAAGAATGTCTGCTGTTGATGGGGACAGAGTACAAAGTGGGTGGTGCAACCCGTCTATGGGCAACTCTTGCCTGCGATGTTGATCAGCCAGTTGGACCAAATTAACATACGAGAGGAAGTGAAACAGAGTTCTAGAGACAATGAAAAAGTGTCCACTGCAGCTACAGTCTGTACTTTTAATGCTGTACTTTTTAATCTTTGACATTTTGAGGGTTTTTTTCCACACTTCTCCTATTCGTGGAGAACTCTGTGGTCGCTCTCTTCCCCATTTTGGCCCACTTGTCAACCAATCGGCATTCAACCAACACACAGCGTTATCCACATCCTGCAACATGCAGTTGGTATGCTTGTCTGTAATGAAATACATACACAAAAAGGCGCAATAGTGCCATCAACTACACACTACACTGGCCCTGATAAACCAGGTGTGATTTTTGTAACCTGGCACACATGGCATAGCCTGTGCAGCCCAGGTTGAAGACACAAGGGTAAAAGCAGGTCAGTCCTTACCACCATTTTAATAATATATTAGTGCAGGAGCTCAGAGATTCCCCAATTACAGAGAGGGAGATGCTGGAAGAGTTGGAAAAAAGCAAAACTTTCTGGAGAAAACTCAGCGATCGCTTTGCTTTGTGTTTCGATTTTTCCCGTTTCTACACCAGCACTGATGTTGAGGTGAGACATATAATTCAGGAGAAGAGCCACAACCCAGTCATAAACTATGAGTTGGTTGTGGCACAATCAATCCTGTGACCAAAACTAGGTGTAAGGCACTTCTGCACTGCCTTAACTTTTCAGAGCCTGTAACTATGAACATCTTTTATATTTATAGGAAATTAACTCTGGCTTAAGTTTATATGAAGTACTTAACTAAAGAAGAGTAACAAACTTGGGGTGAAGAAGTTTTTCAAAAAATAAGAACAAACACTTACAATGTCATTCTTATCCACTCTGGTTCCCACAATCTTCAGCCGGATCTCATCATCTTGCTGGATTACAATGTCCTTAAAAATAAGAGGAAGAAACATCCTTAAATGCAAAACTGACACTTGTGTTTTAACCTTTATCTTCACTATAATGTGAACACATGTCTGAGTTTGCTGAAAACTTTTTTTTTTAAACACATAATAATGATAACTTTAACTTTATTTTAAAAGCCAATAAAGGCAAAGAAGAGAAATGTATTTTAATACATGTTTCTGTAACACAATTATTGTTTCAACTTAACAATGAAACAATACCTCATCAACTGTCTTATAACAGGGTGGATTAGAATTGGGGTCAAAGTCCATTTCTATGGGGATCGACTGCAAAAGAAATGTATCATGAGATTGAATTACAAACAACATAAATACTGCAAAGTGCACTAAATGACAACTAATTAAACACAATTGTAAATATCTTGCTGACTCACGTGGCGAGAGATGAAGCAGGACATGGGACCTATTTCTGTGAACAATCCGACCTGTAAGAATTACAGACATATTTAGAAACATTTCAAAAGGAAGACAGAACACTATTCTTTTTCAGCAATTCATGACTTCCTTCTTAAAACTGGACACATTTAGTTTAACAGTTTGGCTGTTAAAATGATTCAGAAAATTCAGAAGTACAATTTTTTTTATATTTCTACATCTTATAGGATGGATGGAATACACGGTGTAAAAAAGTAACTTTTCGTGCCACTATTGCATTTGCAATGTTTTACATCGCTTTGGAGGAATTTTGGCCCAATTCTCTTTCCGGAATTATTTTGAATTTAGCCACATTAGAGGGTTTTCAATCATGAATGGCCTGTTTAAGGTGATGCCAAAGCATATCAATCTGATTTAAGTCCAGACTTTCACTATGCCACTCCAAAACTTTCATTTTAGTTTTTTAACCATCCAGAGGTGTACTTGTTTTGACTCATTGTTCTACTGCATAACCCAAGTCACAGAGAGCCTCAATGCACAGACAGCTGAATGCATTTTTCCATTTGTAGTTAAACGCTCTCACTGTTGTTCAGTGGAGTCCCAAAACCTTAGAAATGGCTTTGTAACCCTTCCCAGACTCACGTGTGTCAATGACTTTGTTTCTCATCTGTTCTTGAGTTTCTTTAGTGTGTTGCTTTTTGAGATCTTTTAGCCTACATCACTTTGTCAGACCAGTCCTACTTCAATTCAATTCAGTTTTATATATCTAGTGCCACAGTTGCCTCAAGGCACTTTATTTTGTAAGGTAAAAACAAACAAACAAACATAGAAATCCCAACAAGTTAAGTGAGTACTTGAGTCAACAGATTTGACAGTGATCAGCCCTGGGTGTGGGTAGTGAAACTGAACTCAACTTTCCAAAAAAAAAATTAAATTCCAAAATGATTCGTCATATTTAATATAGGATTTAAAATGTAGCAGGAATTATTTTCCACACAGGGCCAACTAGGTTTTGGATAGCCCCCCCCTTTAATAAAGGAATTCATTTAAAACGGCATTTTGTATTTACTCAAGTTAAATATTAATCCTCTCTCTGATACAATTTTTTTTGATTATCAAAAATGCAAAAAACAAACAAACACACAAACAAACAAAAAACTAAGAAATCAGAGAGGGGGCAAATACTTTCCTACAGCATGGTATGAAAACTGTGTTTTAAGACTCTAAACCTGCCCCTCACCTTGTTAACCTGAGTGACCACTGCATCCACAACTTCTCCTTTAAACGGACGGAAGACAATGGCCTTGTATTTGACTGGATAGAGGACAAAACCTCTGCCTGGTTGGATTACGCCAGCACCGATGTTGTCAATGGTGGTAACGGCAATGACGAAGCCATGCCTGCAAGACAGAATTAAACAAATTATTCAAATTGCAAAACAACCTCCATCTGTGGCCCAGGTTTCCAGAAGCCACTGGTCAAATTTCAGCTTCTTTTTAGCCTTTGTTTTAAACTATTTTTAAGTCAAACACAAGAGTCACTCACTTGCCAGTGCAGGTCCCCTCGACCTCTGTGAAGAGCTTCTGCTTCACGGTGTTCAGCAGATTCGGACCAAAATATCTCGGATGTAGTAAGATTTCGTGCTCCAAAGAAATCTGTGAAAACAAGGCTTTTGTAAATTAGCTTGCCGTGGACAACGTCACTGCTCAAGCTATTCTGCTGCCGTTCAAAAACAAGAGAAAAAACACTTGTAGCATCTCCACACGACTATAAAAGCGCAACAGTGATAACAGCTTTTAAGGGTATACGATAAAGTTTTACAAAGCTACAGTAGCTACAAGCACGCCAGCCAAACTTGTATCAACGACAGAACCAGACTGCTGTTAGCGATTATATACAGAGAGCAATACAAATACTTACATGGTAAAACATTTCGGTCTGTTTACGTTTAGTCCCAACTCAAAAATCGTTTTATTATATTTTCTAAAAGATGTTTTTTCGTGTATTGAATGAAAACCAGCCGCTCGTTTGTTCCTAACAAAGTCACTTCCGAGTCAGAGGTCGATGTTGGGAAGTTGTTACCCTCAGTTCTGTCTCTCAGGAGCGTATCGCTTTTCTTTTCTAATTTTGATAGACACGAAAGTTAAATGTAATAATCACAAGTTAAGTTAAACAATAAATATAATAACAATTTAAATATTTTACCTGCCTTATCTACGCATCGCTTAATTAACTATTTAAACGACCCACAGCAATCAGGCTAACCTTTTCAATCCAGTCACAGACTGACCCCTGTCGGTGAGGAGGACTAGTGCGTGAGGGTGTGGACGTGCAGCAGGCGTGCCTCCATACTGGGTTTTGATTGGTTTGTTTTCCACGAGACTGTTAACGTCTGACATATAAACGAAGCAAAAACGAGATATTTGCTAACACGATAGCTGATTAATGGTAAATACTGCTTCAGTTATTGTGTAATGTGACGCACTGTGAAGTCGACTTAAAGCTGGATAGGTAAATATCCCTGCTTAACTTAGCGACATTAGCTCTAACTTTGTGCCTCTTAAGGATTAGTCTGACTTCCTTGAAAACCACTCCGCCTGGATACAGCAGTAGCTGACTGACGATCAGATTAATCTCACACCAGCCTCCAGTTTCTGCTGACTGACATGGCGAGTAACCTCGTCTCGAAGCTGTTCCGCCCTCATCTGACACAGCTTGTAAGTTGTTCCACACTTTTCCACTTTGTAGAAAGCGCACTTTATGGGTGGTTTTACGTGACTGCGCTGTCCTCCCTGCAGGTGTCTCTCCGTTCAGGTTGCTTATTACGGGGGAAGGGGGAGGTGGCAGCAGCGATGTGTACCAGATGTTCCTCCAGTGGCTCTCCACCAGAGAAGATCAGCCGATACCCAATTCCTTACAAGAAAGATCTGCCGTATGATATAGTGGAGCTTATGGAAGAAGTGGAATCAAAGGTTTACATATGAGGCGTTCAAGGTCTTTAAGTCTGCTGAACTTGATTCTGCTCCCCGTTAAACCTGTGTTTCCTTACAGGGAGGATTTTTGCCCAATGTCTTCAAAGTTCTGTCTCACAGACCGGCAGAGTTCAGAGCCTTCTTTGCATACTACAACGAACTGATGAACAAGGACACAGGTGTGCTGTATGTCTTTTTTTCTAGCAGCAGGTGCGTTTTTGTCTGAGATTCAATGGAATTGACAAACTCTGGGAAACGTTAGGCCCCAGAAGGTGCGCACACACTTCAGTAATGGCCCCACTCTTCCCATTGAGAAACACAACACCCAGACTGACATGAACCATGGTGACACAACTTGCTTTTTTTAGTAGTTTCAGTAGGGATGAGAAAGTCTTTGGAGTTTATTGTCGTGTGTGTGTGTGACTGTGTGTATGTGTGTGACAGACAGTACAGTGGTGTGGTGGTTAGCACTGTCGCCTCACAGCAGGGAGGTCCAGGGCCCTTCTGTGTGGCGTTTGGATGTTCTCTCTGGGCACTTGGGCTTCAAAGACACCCTTTAGTGAGGTTAGGTTAATTGGTGAGTCTAAATTGGCCAAAGTGTGGATGGATGGATGGATGGATGTTAGATTTGGATGTTGAATTGTTCCTTTCAGAAAAGCATTTCTAAAATTCAAAACCTGTAACCCTTGCAAAACTACACATGTAAATCCTGTCACATTCCAGGATATCTATAGCACTCTGGGTTCAATGAATCCATAAGCCATTATTTGTCTGTGTGCACCAGCCTTGCTTTTTAAAAGTAAGGAGAGCTGCAGATTTGGTATGCATTTTTAGCAGCTACCTTTAAAAAGAATGCATCATATTGCCTAGTATGAATGAATACTAGGCAATACGTAAAATGAGCTCTTTTCATACTTGCGTGCACTGCGGGGGATTGATGATGAAATCACAACTGCAATATATTTGTGGAGTATTCCTGTAACAGGGGTTGTTTTGTTTTTCTTGACTTAAACTTCAGTTGTGTTTATTTTCATTTCAGATCATTTTGGTAATGTGTAACCTGAGTCACTGTTTGTCCAAAAGAAATGTTCAGTAGCTTAGAAATGGGACAGCGCCAGCAAATTATCTTTCACAGAAAGTTAAAAATTCTCTTTTTAATGAGAAGCCTTCAAGATGGGACGTAAACTTCATGCAATGTGGGAAATGGCTCGTTCCAGCACTAATATTAACAATCGCTGCCATTTGCACTGTTTGGCTATTTTGTTGCTACAATGTAAATTAACTTTTCCGGGTGTAGGCATATTTGTATTAGCCTTTTTGTCTGCAAGTCTGTACATCTAAAATAAAATCTGTCCTGAACAATGCACCACAGCCTGAGAGTCTAGCAGATTGGCTTTAATTCTAAACAGAGTTGAGATTGCGCCTAAGATGTAGCAGGTGTACTGATTTATTGGTAAAACTTTAGCTAGATCAGGTTCACTTCAGTCTTTTAGTACAGGACTGGATTGTTATTTGAACAGGTTTGTGAGAAGTGTTTGCACCTTTTCCTTAAATGCAGCAAATGTAATTTTGACTCAGTATTTTTCCGATAGTTATAAATGTCAATTGTTTTGCAGGTAGATTAACCAAGGCAGACCGTGAGCTGATTGTAGTGGCAACCAGTATCTACAACAGGTGTCTGTACTGTGTGGTATCCCACGGTGCTCTGCATCGCATCTACTCAAAGAACCCCACACTTTGTGATCAGGTATAATCTTAAATCCGGTAATTATAACAAAGGTGTTTTAAGGTATTTTGTATATACACTCATTATGTGATGTGCAAAATTTAAACTAGGCTGTCTGTCACATCTCTTTTTTACTTTCTAATACAGATGCTGTTTGCATGTGACCTTCCTGTTTGGTTTTTCTTAATTGCCATAAATCAGCAAAACACACTTGTAGGTCTAATTGGTGCTCTGTTTTCTCCAGGTCATTGTGAACTATGAAAATGCTGACCTGGCCCCTCGGGAGCGTGCCATGCTGGACTTTGCCATGGCTGTGTGTCGCTGCGACACCATCACAGAGCAGCACTTTAAATCTCTGGAGGAAGCGGGCTTTGACCGCGAGGATGCCTGGGACATAGCCGCCATTGCTGCTTTCTTTGCCATGTCTAACAGGCTCGCCCATCTCACAGACATGAGGCCAAACCTGGAATTTTTTAACCTGGGCCGCATACCACGGGACAAGAGCAAGGACAAGGGGGGCGATGGCAACTGAGAAAGGGAGATGTTACAGATTGTCTTAGGTCAAATGCTGTATGTGATGTTAAACTGTTCATGGTGAAGGAAATTCTCTTATATTGTATCAACATATGACTGTTGATATTTGAAGTGTGGTTTAATGAGGTGTGATAGCCTGTTCTACAGGTGTACACGCTAAAGGCAAATAAATTGACACTGAAATTAGTCTGAAGGTCAGGAGTGTAGACTTGAGATTTAAGTAGCTTGACTGAGCCTGTTTGTTTTGTTTTTTGTTGTGCCAAAATCAAGTTATGCAGTGCAGGCATCTAAATGGGGCTTGTATGAATAGTTATGTTAAGATTTATTCCGATTCGCTCATGACTCACTAAGTTGTGGTTAATAGAGAGGTTAAGAAGTAGCCCTTTGTTTTGTTTTGTTTTTCTGCAGTTAACACATCTCTGACCTTTGAATCTGACCAGTGTGTAAAGTGAGAAAGCTTGTTTGGCTCAGGCCTTAATAGCCTCCACTGCCATGTAATTGTTTATTGCAATGTACACGAAAAGCATACCAGGATACACGAAGACATGCATTTCTGAAGTATTGGGTAACTTTGAACCAATTTCGAGTCCCTTCCTATGGCAAAAAATGTCATGAAACTGACTTTTCTGTATTTTACTGACCTTGTTTTAAAGTTTAAATGGAAAATTGCATTTCCTCAGTTTCACACGGTCTGTGGGATGAAGTTCTTGATTTTATGTGAGCTTGTATTTTCAATAATTTCTGTGTACAAGTGAAAGATGGGGCTTTACTTGCAGATGTCTCTCCTTTGTCGCTGTCAACAGAAATTACCTAGTCTTGGAAAAGTGCTTCCTATCACCACCAGATGGCGCTGCATTCATGAACCTATCGGAATTTACACTGTCTTCTATATGTAACCTCTGACTCATTAATTATTCCATATGTGAAAGATGGGCAAATAAAACCTACAAAGAAGAGCTTTAGATAAAGCTTAAATGTTGCTGAAAATTATCTCCAAGATTTTTTTTTTTTTTTAAAATGCTGCAATCATGCTATCATTTTTCCTGGTGTAACTCTTATCTGTTGGAGTGTCTCACTTCTGTATAGTACCCAGCATTTCCTCTGAAAGTTGATCACTTTTGATAGCAGAAAGTAAAGTCAAACATGCATCACCTGAAGATTTGCTTTTTTTTTCCCCTCTCCTCATGCACTAAAAACTTCCCTGCTCACTAGACTATTTAGGTGATATTCACACCAGGGGACATGAGATTGTGTGTGTAAAGCTTACAGGAAAGAATTACAAATATAGTTTCTGTATCATAAACACCCTGAAAGTCAACCAGAGCAGATCCTTATTGTAGCATAATGGGATTATTTATGTATATACACATTTAAATTTAATCCCTGTGCCAGAAGATGATGTGTCATTAAACCATTTGAAACAGAATCACCTGATGTTAGCAAAGGTCATTTCACAGATAGTTTTGTCCTTGTGTCTGTCCTGGGAGACCTATTGATTTGTTAAAGTGTCATATGGCTCATGTGCTATTACAGGTTCACATTAAGCACCAACCTTTATGACCCCCATGTGTCCTATGACTGTTAAAATGAGAAAACAGTCTCTTGACAAGACAAGTAATGTGAGGCTGCCCTGGACCATTCATGTTGTAACTAGAATAGAATAAGATACGATTGCGCTTTGTTGAGCTTGAGCACATAAAGATAAGAAAAGCCTTCAAAATGAAAGCTTTAACCATTTCCTGTTGTAGTCTGTACTTTGATGGAGGAATCAAGGTTTTATATGGCAGCTGTATGGGGAGTCTGCAGGCCTGCCACAGTGTCTTTATTCTCCAGAGGGAGATAAAACAAAGCACGACACACATATCAAATGGGGTATGATAAAGAGCAGAAGGAAAAAGAAAATTGAGGTTGGGGGTTATGTGGAAACAAAGGTGGAAAAAAGCAAAGTAGAAAACATTTATGAAACATAACTTAGATGTTTCCAGACGGGGTCCAAAGGGTCCAGATTTACAGCATGAGGCACTCGAGACCACTTAGGCAATTACATAAATGCAGACAAACTGTGAATCAAACAGATATTAGACATTGCATTGATCATAATTTGCACAGTAAGGTTTTCTTGGTGGGAAGTTGTATCTCTCCACTTACTTTAGGCATATTTGATAAATTCTTCAATATATTCCCATATTGAAACCAAATAATGTGAAATTATTTTCCCGTGCTGACAGATTCCTCTTATTCATTTGTCATTTTTTCATGTCATGTTAATCTGTCAACCTTTTGAGAACAATCTCCAGATTTTACTGCGTTATTACTGCGTCATCCAACATGGCGAGTGGAAAGATGAGAGGGGAAGTTATGGAAGAAGTTGCTTCTCATAGATGTTCAGGCAGACTTGTCTGCTTTTATTTAACACAACTTTCAATGTTGTCAGACAGCTTCTCCAATGTTTTGCATTTCTTGGAGAAAAGGAAGAAAAGGGGCAAAAAAAATATAAAGTAGGACAAATTAATTGAATATTTAAATAGATTTTCTTTTGCATCCAAATTGTGTATTCAGCATTTGCTTATTTTGTTGCTGTGGTCTTGTTACGCTGCTCTGGTACTCTGTGTGCAGTTCACTTGTAAATTCAAACTCCAAGGCAGCTCAAAACCTTTCTGTCCTGTCTTCAACGCTCTAAAACTGAGGATAGGAATGAGGTTTACGCTTTTCCTTTAAGCGAGATGCTATATCTCTACATAAGGGACACATTTGCCATTTGCAGTGCAGTGAACAGAATGAAGACAGGCAGAAGAGCTCATTTCTAGCAAGTGAGCACATATGGGACATTAGCAAATGGAGAGACACAAGGATGAGACCATTATCGTTCCGTTAAGAACGTGTCGGCTACTGTTAAGAATACATGTGAGCATGCATGTGTGCAGGATTACATATGCACATACTTTGTCAAGCAAAGTGTGTGTCTGCTTGTGTGTAGAGTAAGGCTGTTCTGTAAGCCTTTGCAGCTGGGGTCATTTGCATGAATTTGGCTTGATGGAATTTCACATTAACTGGCTACTTGCCCCCTTATCTGGGAGTCTAATCCCTACAGACTCATCGTGCAAACCCATCACACAGCTGCTAAACAGAGTGGAGGGAAGTAGCAAGTAGAAATGGCTGTGGTGGAAAAACAGAGCATCTATTTGTTACAGCCCTTGATGGCTTGACATTTCCTCTTTTTGTGTGGCTAACCTTTTTGAGTCCTTATGTGCAAACTTGTGTTAGCAAGATCCTGACCTGGGCTGGATTCATCATCCTTTCTTCCTCACTCCACCTGCCATTGTAACAGTGCCCCAGTCCAATTCCTGACACCTGGTTAATAGTGCATCTAGTCTGTCCATTGAGACGGCTGTTATTTAGTGTGAACAGTTGGCTACTGTGTCTGTTACTAGCTTCCCAGCACTCATCGCCTACAAGTAAGGAGATATTATTGTTTACTGATATTATGAATAACCAAAGACATTTTGGTTTCATCAGAAGCAGATATCATCCCTAAGGACAATGTATGCTCATGTGATATTGGCTTTTCTAGCTCACTGTATCAACACCCTAAAGTATACCCTGCTTTCAGGGCTGTGCAGAGATGTTTGAAGGGGCGGGTGCTCCAGTTAAAAAGGGGCAGATAGAACCGGGCTGAATAACAACAACCCACATTCATCAGGAATCTAATATGGAATCTCATCATACTACAACTGCGCACCGCCCAGGTGGCAAAAAATGTGCATGCTCTTTGCGAGCTCATTTCCGGCTCATAACCAGTACGCTCTGCCATTAACGGTGAGATTGGTTAATGGTAGTCATGTGACTGATGCAAACCAGAACCTTTTATTTAGCAAAATTGTGATTAATAGTCAAATGTTATTGTTGAGGGGCACAGGCAGGGCTCCACATACACACACATTAAATAAATAAATAAAAAAAAATTTACCTCAAGAAAAGAACACTTGGAGCCCCCATCAGGAAAAGGGCAAGTGCTTTTGGTTGTTTAGATTAAGTGCCGGACCCATTAAGTCTTGGAAGCTGTATATGGACTTAAGTAAGGAGTCCACTTTTAGTTATATTTTTTCCTCGTCATGTGTAAATCTCCTAATAGACAAGGGTTGGTTTCACTCACTATGAGCAGAGCCCAGTGTGTAGAAAAAAGATTGCTGAGTTGTTGAAAGAAATGATTTAGTCTAAGAAAGAAATAAACTTGGCACAGAAGCATGATGCAAGAAAGCTGCAATGGAAAAGTCAATTTGCACATCTAAAACCTGATCATAGAGCTCATAGACCTTTTGCAGCAGCTGTCACTGTACGCATCACAATGATAGAAGTCGCTGACTCACAGATGAGGTGTGGCAGCAGTCAGAGTTTCATGTTTGATATGTTCCAACAAAGACCTTACTAAGTTTCCCTTTGTAATGGCTCAAAGATTAATAGTAACCCAGTTAAAAATGCTTTTTTAACAAGCCCATGTGAACCTTGCCTAAATGGAAGCATGGTGTGCTGCAGATTAGTAAGATATCGGTTAATTTGTGATGGTTTTTAATGACTCTGCTTGATGTTCTTTCTGTGCTTTGTTTTTGTTTTTTTATGATTTTATGGCCTCACCTTACACCACTGAGCCCTGTTTGTCTTAAATTCATTTCTCAGTTGTCTGTATGGTCTTTTTTTCCTTTTCTGTATCTTGAGCTGGTTTGTGACATAAATGGAGATTAAACATAAATATTTAGCCGACTGAATGGGGTAAAATCTGAACAAATATGAAGTGTTAACATTCCCCCTACTTGCACTAACAGATTAACCACAGGCTAAGCAAAGCGGTCATCTAAACAATTGTGACATGTATAATAATAAAAAACGTGATGATCAGTTCTGATTTGACTAGGAAAATAGGTAATCAGGCAGCATGGCCACCCACTGGTGGTATGATGTTCATGGATATTGGCCCTTTAGGAACTATACACTTCCCTGCACAGGTTTTCCTTCCCTTATCAAATCTAATGAGTGAAATCCAGTAAGGTATCAAGGGTTGTGATGTAAATGGATTCACAGGAAGCTGTCTGGAATTGATTTCATGCACCTAAAATGAAAGAGCAAGAGTTTAATGAGACATGTAACACCTCTGAGAGTGAACGGTGAGCAACTGACTAAAATGGGAAAAAAACACATAGTTGCCACTTGGTCGTCATGGCTTCCTACTTTAGTACTAGAGGAAGTGTTTTCAAACCGGTAATCCACATACTCAGATTACTTCATGCCTGAGGATTATCAGTGATGCTTTACCTAACCTCAAATAAAGCTTTCACTGCTTTTGTGTATCCTTGCTTGTTTCACAGCAGGTAATTTAACAGTGTATGTCTGCATGAAAGAGCCATTTCTGTAAGTCAAGGCATGAAGGCGAGTGCTGTAAAAATAATGGCTTCAACACTGCATGGATGTCAATTCCATCTTAATGATCTAAGGCTCCGTTATCACAGTGTTGACGTTTCAGATTAGGGTTGAGTCCAGCATTGAATATTGTAAATAACAATACAAGTCAGTCTTCACTCTTGCTGTCCTTGAAACCTGACATGATCTGGGCAGACTACTATATTTGAAATTTTTGCTCAGCTAGATTGATAGATAGAAGTTAATTAGTGATAATAAATTGGTCATAGGTGTATATTGTGAGCATGGACAGTTGTGTTGGCCCTGTGACAGATTGGTGACATGTCCAGAGTGTACCCTGCTTCTCACTCTATGACATCTGGCTGCCCATATCACCACTCCATTCCAAATCTTTGACTCAGATAAGCAGAAGAAAATGGAGGGAAATTGCTCTAACCAATCTAACAAATGTGCTGGCTGGACAGGGAGATTGTGTGTTTGGGATTCCTTGGATCAGAGGACCAGGCAGGTGGCCTGGCAACATTTAGGGAAAAGAGAAACAATATTCGGGTATGGCGGCAGCAGCATCCAGCAGGGTTGGATTAATTGGGACCGGAATGAGAAAATGTGAAGAGGGAGCAAGAGGGGTGGTAATGGCCTCTGGTGATGTTCAGTATTTGTGCATTGAAGCTAGTGTGTGTTCGGAAAGCAATAACATTTGGCTTTCAAATCCCACTCACCAAGCATAAACACACACAGTTCCACCCACTCATAATCCACCTACCACACACAAACACAAAGTGAGAGCTTCATTTTTCTTTAAAATAATAATGCTGGCCCAGCAGTTCAGCAGGCAGAGGTCATTCCCATATTGGATGGTAATAAGGTTGAGCTTCATTCCATAACTTTTTTATGGATTTTATTACTTTTCTGCCCTTTCCTGACTTTTCCCTATAGCTTCCTGAACCTGTTTATGGTTTGGATCCCTAAATTATTCATTTTCAGTCCGTCATATACTGTTGTTGCATTTTTAGGTTCATAGATTTTAATTTATATTCGCAGGAAAAACTGAAATAAAAAAATCTGCTTTGGTTCAATTCTTCTTGATTCCCTGTGATGTATGCATCATTTGCACGCCGAGCTCAGCAGTCTGACATGCAATCTGGCCTCACTGAATCCCCCACCGTGCGCAGCATATGTGATCGAGTTTATGTTGTCGGTGCGCAACACATAAGCATGTGTTTATGTGCGAGTGTATTTTCAGAAATTTTGCATGTGTGTGTACGTGAAGGCGCCCTGACATTCAGTCTTGCTACCACTTTAACCCCATGTTAACAGATCCAGACTTCAAAGCTTCTGTTGCTGGCTCGATATAAAACAGCAACACCGGGGAACACATCAGCAGCAACAACAACATTTTTTTACATGTTGTGATCCCAGAAGAGTCTTGAAGGTGAAGGTCTGGCAAGTATTTCAGGCACTTAAACCTTAACAGGCTGACTCTCTCTCCATCATTGAGAGTTTGCTATACATACCAGGTGGTGCGCATGAAATGGGGTGCACACATCTGTTCTAATGGAACCGTCTGATTGCTTTTCCAAGACCTCCAATTTTTTTTTAATGGTGAAAAACATACAACATGATCTGAAGATGTAAAGCATGAGAATGCTTTTGAGGAAGGGTTAAAAATGTAAAACATATTTGCACAGGTTTGAAATACAAATTATATGCCAGAAAACAGAAAGACTTTTTCCACCCACAGGGGGAAATCTCTGAATTTTGCTGAACATCTACTTTCACAGTCCTTGGATTGCTCCAGAGCATGCTGCTGCTGTATTTCTGCTGTATACACTGAGCTCTCCCATATGGAAAAGATATATATAAATCTTATGAAGTTTGTATCTGTCTTGTGTGAAACTTGTATGAAAAGCATACAAGAGTGAAAACATATATAAGATCCCTTGAAAAATTATATAATGAAACTTGTATGTTTTGGACACTTACTAAAACAATATATGAAAGAAATGAGAAAGTGGCCACTTTCATGAGTAAATCATATAAGTTTTTACTGTTTCTTTTCCATATGGGTCTGCTTAGGTCTGGTCATGTATGTTTTACTGTAAATCTATGATGTAAAAATCTTGAATTATTAATGTTGATAATAATTAATAGCAACAATAAAGAGATTACAATATAATGTATAAGTGTGTATCACAAACCTACCATTACCTTCTCACCACTGCTGTGCTCTGATCCATGATGATGTATCAGATGAGTACCAGAGCAACCAGACTTCTAATTAAAGGGAGGTGAGTGACTTCTAATTCATTATAAATGGATTATACAGCATCTCCCATGCTTTCTGTGGATCTGTTGTATTTAAATGTGTTATATAAATGAACTGACTTAACCTGACTATGTTTCCTGTAAATTCATGAATAGGTCCAAGCCTAAAACTGATTTAGAGATTAAAATGTTCCTCCATGACCTGAATGCCCTAATAGTTTTTTACACTTGCATTGCTTTTGTCTATAGTATTGAATTTGTTTGCTGCATGTTTAGGTCCTTGTTATTTTGGGTTTTGCCTGCCCATTAGGTGTCCTAGACTCTTCTTGCCCTGAGTTATGGTTGTTTGTTTGTACCAATATGGCACCAGTGTCTTTCTGCATTGTTTGATGACAAATAATGACAAAATGTTAGAGATGATAATATGTCAGATGTCGACACTTCGAGGTAGAATTTTAACCAATTTAATTACATGAAGTTGGTGTTTTCTGGTCTTGTTTCAGTGCCAGTTAGTAAATGAAAAGATTGCAGTGAAACCAGTTGGGAAGTTAAAAAAAAAGATTTTTGGCAGCACTTATGTGGTAACATGTCACAACAAAATTTACTTAATTTACCAAATAAATATGAATTCTTCTTATATTGGGGTCCTTTAATGAATGTAAATTAATCATTTTAAGTTGATATGTGTTTCAGCCTTGTATCACT